>NC_134030.1:15314109-15934109 GCF_964204645.1 Tubulanus polymorphus | reverse complement strand
TATAAAGGAGCAATTCCATATTCATTTTATAAATCACATAATGATTTTAATGTAACAGAATTATTGAAAGAACAATTCTATGATGAATCAAAAAATGAATATGTTAAAGATGAAGTCTATAATAGAACATTGAATATTTGGAATCATTTCAAAATAGAAAATCATGGACAATTGGTAGATTTATATCTAAAATCAGATGTATTATTATTAACTGATATATTCGAAAGGTTTAGAGATGTAAACCTAAAATATTTTAACATCACCAGGTTTAACATGGGATTGTGGATTAAAATTTACAGATATAAAAATGGATTTGTTCTGAATGGTTCTAAAAAAAGTACATATATATATTTCATTTAGTCAATCTAAATGGTTAGAAAATTATATAGATTTTAACACCAAACAGAGAACTGAAGCTAAAACTGATTTCGAAAAAGATTTCTTCAAGTTAATGAATAATGCATTCTATGGTAAGACTTGTAAAAATATTAGAAATAGAAATGATATTGAGGTATTAGCAATGGTAATAGAATTAGACATTTACAATCATATCCTAAGTTCATTGTTAACAGAATATTTGATGAAAATTTAGCTGCAGTTAAGATGAGAAGAACATCAATGAAATTTAATAAACCAATCTATGTTGGCGCTTCAGTTTTAGAATTATCAAAATTACTAATGTATGAATTCTATTATAATGTATTACAACCACTTTTTGGAGAAAAACATATAGAAATATTATATTTTGATACTGACAGTTACATATTAAAGATAAAAACTGATAACATAACTGATGATTTAAAAACATTAAAACATCATTTTGATTTTAGTAACTATCCTAAAGATCATGAATTGTTTAGCAATGATAATAAAAAAGTTCCCTTAAAATCAAAGATGAATTAGGTGGTGAAGAAATGATTGAATTCATTGGTATTAGATCTAAAATGTATTCATATAAAACTAAAGAACATGAAGCTAAAAAGTTAAAAGGAATAACCAAAAGTGTAGTAGAAAAGAATATTCATTTCAAAGATTACATCAATTGTATATTCAGTGAAGAAGTTAGAAAACATAAGATGAGATGTTTAAGATCTGAAGATCATGAAATGTTTATTGAAGAAATTGAAAAGATAAGTCTAAACCCATTTGATGATAAAAGATATATTTTAGATGATGGAATTCATACAGTTGCTTATGGTTGTAATTTAGATGAATACTTAAAATTTAAAAGAGAAGAAACAAAAGAGAACGAGATAATGAAAAGAATTCTAACGTGTTAATCAAATTTTAATAAAAATATGTATTATAAATGGAGAGTAAACAAACACACAGTGAGAACAACAAATTATTTCTAAATAGAATTAAAGATATAACACATGTAAAATCAGTAGATTATAAATTTAAGAAGTTAAAAGAATTAATAATCCATAAGAAATATCTAATTACAAATATTGATACAGTTACTAACAAATATGGAGATAAATTAGTTATACACTTAGAATATGAAGGATTAAAAGGAAATACATATAAATTCAGAACATATTTACCGGATAGATTTCATAGATTATCAAGTGAAGATCTAGAAGAATTATGTTCTGGTGATTTCTATTTCGTATACAATGGTAAGAATGAAAAGGGGCACCATGAAATAGATTTCGAATAAGACAATATGTAAAATAAATGGCGGAATTAAAAGAATACAGAATATTTGTTGATTCAAGAGAACTTACTAATTATAAATCTCATAATTTACTAGTTCAATTAGATAGAGAATTTAAGAATTGTGTAGATTAAAAATTAGTTAATATAAGTTTATGTAATTCTTTTTATAATATATCAGATAAAACTTTTGAACATAGAGGGTTTATGATTTATATGAGAAATAAAGATAAATGGTTTCATATATTTTTAAAACCAGGATTATATAATTTAGAATCATTAGCGCAGGAAATTAATAGAAGATCTCGGTTGAAAATCGGGGGCACTTCTGTATTTGAAATTAAATTTAATAAAATTGATAGTACTAATAAAATAAGAATAAAGATATCTAATGAACAGCATAAATTTATGGTAAACAAACCACTGGCTAAAATGTTAGGAATTAAACCTCTTTTACAGTTACTGGAAACGCAGAAGGCAGCTCAAATATAATACCTTTTACACACTTTTATATTTATTGCAATTTAATCGAGCCTACAAAAACTTTCGAAGCAACTAAAGAAACAATTTGTAGTTCTAGTATACTAAATATTTTACCGCTAAAAAATGTTAAACAATAATTGTTGGAACTCAAATAAATTATAATTTAACTGAATGTGATTTCAAACCATGTATTCCACATTTCAATAATTTTAAATTAGAAATAAGAAATCATAATGGTTATTTAATTGATTTGAATAACTTTCCTGTGATATATGAATTAGTTATAAGATGTAAAGAGTAATTTTTTCACTATATAAATGAATATAACTGTTGGGCCGAGTATATGTTTTGGGTTTGATTTTAAACATGAGAAAGAAATGAAATTTAACATTACTGATGTAATTACACATATCAAAAATATTACATTTTCTAATGAAACAACATTTGAGTATGAAACAACAATAGATAAAGAAACTTTAAATGTAGAAAAGATTACTAATTTAATTAGAGAATCTTTAAGATTTTATGAATTAGATGAAGATTTTATCATCGATGATATTAAAAAAATAATAATTGAAATATATACAAATGAAACTAGTAATGAAATAAATGTTGAATTAATCATCCCTAAGATAACTAAATATTTTGATGATAGTAATTTTTTTGATAAATAAATGAGTGATAATAAGTGGATAATAACTGGATTATATAATGGAGCATTACTATCAGTTGGAACTGTTGGTTATTCAATGGTATTAAAAAAAGTATTCAAAATGGGAAGTGTTAATGTTGATAGATTTGATATAAATGATATTTTAAAATTAACATTAGCAGTTACTTTATTTAATTTAACTATTGATTATTTAGAAAAACAAAAATATATTCCTCCCATATAAATGCATAATTTTTTTGCTAAATAAATGGCTTCTGCAATTATAACTATTATAGGATCGGCAATTGTTAACGCTTTAGCATTTACTGGTGGCGGTTATTTATTTAAGCATATTGATAAAAATAGTTCATTAGGAGAACAAAGAAGACATAACTTAGCATTAGAGAAATACAATAAAGCAGCGGGAGAATATAGAGAAAAACGACAAAACTATATGGATTACATCAATAAAGAATTATATGATCAGAAGATTTCACATAGAGATTTTCAATCAGTTGATGATGCAATGAGTTTGTATAACGCGGTAACAAATAAAGAAAAATTACATCTATACAAACCTAAATTATCAGATTATTATACCCCAAGTAATGAACAACAGAAATATGAAATAATTTGGATTTTAGGTGGAACAGTTATTGTTATATTTGTTGCTTATAAGTTTACTAATTAGTAATTTTTTTTTCTAAATAAATGGAAGCATATTCTCATTCTATGTAAATAAATCAAAAATCCATGACTCCAAAATCTGTTAGATTGATGGGAAGTACATGACAGTAAGCTTAGTACATGACAGCAAGCTTACACAAGTACTGCGATTTACAGAATCAAATTTTTGGTATGTCTGTGGAAAGCCAACAGAAATAGATTAAAAATATAGAATATATAGTGTAGATTAAAATAAACTTACAGAAACGATATGACCTGAGATTGATGCTCTGGTTTTGACTTGTGAACTGTGAACACTGGCCGTAGGCGAAACTGGAGCAAGCGGTTCATTTAATAGCGCTGATGCAGCTACTGAAGTAAACGGGCATGCCACGTCTGAACATCTAAAATAAGTAAGGGCAAAAAATTAAAAAAATGCATTACTAAATTACATCCTACGACAATGATGCAAAAAATGAGACTTACGTATGTAAACATAGACACTTATTTTTCAATTCAAATAATAGAATAACTAGTGGTTTGAAATGCTTTAACGATTTCGTTATTCCACGCCCCCTAGTTAACATATACTGAACCAATAACCTTGAAACTCACCACAATCATAGAACAAGACATGAGCTACAATTTTGCAATTGAATATGGAAACAAAATTTGCCTAGGTATGTACCAATATAATACTGAAATAGTGTACAAGTTATTCTGCTATTCAAAGCCCCGGGTGAGCATTTGTCACCCTGATATAATTTGCATATTTCGTAATCATATAGATCTACAATGTCATATCGAACAGTTCATAACATTTCATAGCTCTACTACATATTAATAATAATAATAAATATGGCTGCAAAGCAGCGATAACAGGTTTTCTAGATGCATGTGATCGAAAGGAAAAATTAATTACCGGGTATTCGATGGAAAAAATAAAATGAGATGATTTGGATATTATCGGAGCAATCCTTTTTTTGGTTGAATGGTCTTACCCCAGTATAGTTCCCCGTGATTTGGAAATTCTCGGAGCCCTCCTTAATTTACTTACTAAATGACGTCCCAAACTGTTATTTCGCCGGTGCTTGTTGTCTAACAATTCAATTCAATTCTTTTAATAATAATAATAATAATAATATAATATAACTTATGACTATAGTGTCAATATGTGCTTTAAGGTCGTAATCAACATGTGACATTACTCAATATGTTTTCACAATAATTAGCTATAGTCAGTGCTCATCGATAATTAATTAATGTCTCTCAAACATGTCACCAGGTGTTTGTTTGTGAGTCCTGATGTCTACAACTTGTCTGACACCTAGTTCTCACATTATACTCATGATTCTGTATATAAAGACTATGTAAAGCTATGATAATCATTCTCATTCCGGGATGCAATAAAGATTGTACATATAAGGTTTAACTGCCTTGTTGTTCCTGATGGATGGAATCCTGTACCGCTGGTGTAAATGCTAGTCACCCAGCCAGCCTGCCGATACAACAACCAGCCGGTTACAGATGGAGAACCCAAATTTAAGTCCTCGTGACTTACACAAGTACAGATGAAGCTGTTAAACTATTGGTTGTGACTGGAACGTTGACCTCACGAGAAGATCGTATTCAACTACACCTGTGACGAGATGGCCGTACTGATCCTAAACATTGCTGCTGTTTCAGTGGATACAATGCATTACGGTAACTTTTTGTCAGCCGAAGGTAATACAGTTGCTTCTTTGTCTCGAATTAGTGGTCAGATGAACATGATAGAACATTATAGGAATTTGGATATAAGATACTACCGTACGATCAAAAAAGTTATCGCCGGTTTAAATAGTATGATTCACGATTCTTTTTTTCTAGGCATCTAGTTCCAATCAGCATAAATCAATTTTAGTTTCATTTCGTACTATAAGTATTAGAATACGGAACACTTCTCAGGGGATATGTCTAAGGTTAATTAGTCAAATTCATCTACTTACAGGACAGTGCGTATCTATACTTTTTTCGCAACAAACTATTTCGACTATACTAAACGTTTAATCGGCAATTTTCATTTTCGTAGGTTCATATTTTTTGTTTGTTAGTATAACTAAAACATGAAGATGAATTGGTTTTAACTTTTATGTGGACAAATATATAATCTCAGTTACACCTGGCCACTTATTTTGGATGATGATAATTTTTTCCTTTTGGTTGACAAGGGTAACTGTATTTGTGTTGTGTCATTGCCTGAACTCTGCTCTAATGTCAAATGTTGCATGTTACTATCATTGTGTCACGAAGTTATTTCCAGTCAGTAATCGAAAGATCTTCAAAACAGAGAAATGCGTACTACTTGCAACTTGCATCACCAACTGATCTTCGGGACGCTATAACTACACAACACGTCGCTACTTCTGTTCGTCGCAGAACCAACCAGAATTCGGGGATCCTCTGCAGATCATTCAAAATCACAGTTAACGTATTATCGCATCGTCCGTAAATAACTACAACATGTGACTTTTTCGTGAATGACTGAGAATCCGGCCGTTACTGTCCAGCGTTTGCACATTTTCGCGCGGTGAAAGTCAATCTTTCATGTTTTCGATAACGATGTAGATTATTTTTCAACACACTCAGATAAAAAGCATCTATTATAGAAAGATTTAATAAAACATTGAAAACTAGAATGTGGAAATATTTTACTGCTAATGAAACATATAAATATATCGACGTATTAGATGATTTAGTGAAAGGTTATAATAATTCTAAACATAGTTCTATAAATATGAAACTTATACAAGCTAGAAAAGAAGATAATTCGGAAATAGTTTGGAATAATTTATATGGAGCGTTTGTTACACATGATTTCGGTGAACCTAAATTTAAAATAGGACAACACGTAAGAATATCTAAATATAGAAAAACATTTTATAAAGGTTATACTCCAAATTTTACTGAAGAAATATTCAAGATTAAAAAGATAATATTAACTAAACCATTTGTTTATAAATTAGAAGATTTAAAAGATGAAGAAATATTAGGTTATTTCTATGAACAAGAATTATCACTTGTACCAAATCCAGATGAAATAGAATACAAAATAGAAAAAGTATTGAAAACAAAAACTCTTAAAGGAAAAAAGTATTCTTTGGTGAAATACAAAGGATACGACGATAAATTTAATGAATGGATTTTATCTAGTAAAATTAAAAGAATAAATGAATAAAGATTCATTTATATTTGAACCGCATAATATGTTAGTTACTGGAGTAACCAATTGTGGTAAAACATATTTCATATTAGACTTGTTAGAAACTATTTATAAGAATCATTTTGATAATATATTATTATTCTGTCCTACTTATGAAATGAATAAAACATATAATAGAGATATAGTTAAAATAAAAAAGTTTATTATATTAAATCCTAAAACAGTAAAAGAAAATTTAGAAAATTGTATAAAAATAGCAATTGATACTTATAAAGGATCAAATACATTATTCATTGTAGATGATTGCGCAAATTTACATGATTCAAAAGTGAGAGAAAGTGAGTTATGTTATCTAGCTTTTTCTGGTAGACATTTTGGGATAACAACATGGGTTTTAAATCAAAAATATAATTCAATTGTTAAAGACTTTAGGGAGAATATAAGATTTCTAGTTTTATTCTACAATAAAGATAGAAAATCTATGCAACAATCATTGGAAGAAAATCAAATTATACCTACTGAGTTACATGATGAATATATGAATAAATTAAAGAATAATAAAGGTTCAAAATTATTACTGAGATTACAATTTCCCTATGAATATAAATTTATAAAATAACTATTTGTATACCTATGTATTAGATACCCTAATACCTGATACCCCATTAGATACCCTAATACCTGATACCCTATTAGATACCTTAAATACTTAAAACCCCCTTTTTTAAAATAAATATTATTTATACAATTTTCAACCAATTTATTTTTATTTTTTCAACTAATATATGAATAAGTTTGAAAATAATAAAGGTTATTTATTATTACTGAGGTTTCAATATAAATTTAAAAAAGAAATATAATTTAAGGTATTTTCAAATAATATGTATTAGATATGTATTAGATATTTATTAGATACCCTATTAGATGCCTTAAATACTTAAAACCCCTTTTTTATTTACTATTATTTTATACAATTGTCAACTAATATTATTATTTGAGTAAAATATAATTAATATCTTAATCACTTTCATCATCACTCTCCAATTCACTATCAGACCCTAACAATTTATTCAAATTCTCTACCGAATTTTCTTCTTCAAATTCTCTATTATTTTTATACTTATTTTTCACCTTTTTTACCGCATCATCAATAGTTGTTTCATTGTTATGGTTATTCATCCAATCAAATTTATCATTATTTTCTACTTTATGTTTCATAGAATCTTTATTAGTGTTTGCTCCTAATATTTCATTTACAGTGTTTGATCCTAATATTTCATTAGCATCGGTTAGATCTAATTCATCTTTATTAGGTGTTGCTAGTAATAAATCTTCATATATATTTTCACCATTTACTTTTTGATTTGAAACAAACTTTGTAACATATCTAAATGGGTGTTCTATAAATTCATTTAAACCAACACGTTCTATAACATTATTTATATGTACCCTTGTATTCATATGTTTATTCCAATTTGATGTAGCGTTTGAAAATTCACTTTTACAATAATCACAATAATTTCTATTTTCACTAACATTTAATATTATTTCATTATTTGATGTAGAAGGTATTACATTATTAGATGTAGAGGGTATTACATTATTAGATGTAGAAGGTATTACATTATTAGATGTAGAAGGTATTACATTATTAGATGTAGAAGGTATTACATTATTTGATGTAGAAGGTATAACATTATTAGATGTAAAGGGTATTACATTATTAGATGAATTATTATCATTCGGGGGTTTATCTGGTTTATTTGGAGTAGGAGTAGATTTTAAAGCATTTGATATAGCTAAACCAATTGTTGTAAATAACATAGTTACAGCTGTTGGAATTGAAAGAATTGTTATTCCTTCTAACTTAAATAATAATTTTATTCTATCTTTCAATGATATTTTAGAATCTGGTTTTATCAACAAATCTTTAAAAATAACTTCTAATCTATTAATATTATAATCATATGATTTTGATAATAATTTAATTTCTTCTTTTTGTAATTCTATGTTATATTCTAAATCATCTTTTTCTTTTCTAAATACGCATTTCTTTTTTTAAATTCGATTTCTTCAATAACTTTATTATCTCTATCTAATTTTAGTTGTTCCGATTCTTTTCTTGATTTAAATAATTCATCTTCTAAAGTTCTAATTTTTAAATCTCTTATACTTTTATCATGCGCAATTTTATCAGCTTCATTTCTTATACTAATAATTTCTCTTATTGCTTTATCAGAAAATATATCTAAATCTTCTAATTGTTGATCTGTTGCATCAATTAATCCATTCGGTAAAAGTTTTTCAATTGGAACTTTATTTGATTTAAGTTTACTAGTTTTGGAATTTATATTCTGTTCAGAGTTTCTTTCTGGTTCTAAATTATTATCGATTATTGCAAATAAGTCATCAATTCTTTGACTAAATACTCTTATATTATTATCTCTTTCTTCTTGTGTAACATCAGTTATTTCATTACTATTACTTATTCTCTTAATTCTATCTGGTTCTAAATCACTCAAAGTTGATTTTGCTAATATTTTACTTAGTCTTGTCCTTTGATTAGTGATATTAATATAATAATCATCTTTCAATTTATAATAATATTCACCATCTAAATATTTTAAATCTTCTACTAAAAATCTGGCAACTCTGTAATTTATATTATATCCAGATCTTTCAAATGCACGTTGGAACTTACATATAAATTCTTTATTTTCTAAATCTCGACTCGATAAACCTTGATTTTCATTTTCAGGATTTATTCTCGATCTAGTGCTTCTAATATAATCCTCAGTTGATGGGGCTTTAGAACCACTATCTGCTAAATTAGAATTATATGCTGATTCATCATCATTATCAATATTAGTTTCTGCATCATTATAATCATCATCAATATATCCTTCATTATTATTTCCCATGCCGTCCATTTCATAATCTTCTCCACCTTCTACATCCATTTACATAATAAAAAAATTAAAATTTAAAATATAATATTCCTCCGATTACAATTCCTATACAAGTTATAGCTAATTTAGTATTTTCATGGGATTTATTATCATCATTTAGTTTAATTATTTCATGTTGAATATTATCAGTTTTTATATCTTCTGATGTATTGTAATCTTTTATTTTAGAATCATTATTTAATTTAATATTATTAGTTTTAGTTTCTGTTGATTGAATATGTTTTTTATTTTTTTCACCTTCCATTAATTTTGGAGCAGTCATTATCTTTTTATTTATATCATTCAATCCAAATGAATTATTTATTGTTGCAGTTTTAATTAGATTATTGAAACCAATTATATTTCCCATCTTTAATACTAAATCATTAGAAATAATTAATAGATTAGGGCCTATACAATAATTTAATCTAATATGTGATTTATCTAAATAATTTTGATATCTTACAATGTTTTCTGGAATCGATCTATTTATATCATTATGAATAGAATCTTCAAATAATACTTTGAATTGTTTCTGTGTATCAAATGATGTATTTAAATTTCCAATTATTGGGGATCTTGTTTCAACTTGCGCACCTAAAATACATATCAAATAAGTTCTAATAGATTGATTTATTCTTTGTATACCTGATTTTGTAAAAGCTTCATTATTTTCTAAAATGAAATAAACCCAACCATTATTGTTTTCTTGTTTTAAATTATCATAAAATGTCGGTAATTTATTGAAATTTAATGTTTCTAAATCCTTAGTTTCTATTTTACCATAACCTAATTTATTACTATAGATATTATAAAAACTATTAGATGGTATGGGAAGTGCACAATATTCTGCAATCTTTCTAGGGCAAGGAAGTGATCTTATTGTTCCAATTTTTGTTCTAAAATCAGAATTATTTATATCTATATTAAATTCATTACAAATTTTATAAAACTTTGATAAATTAATATTATTATCTAATTCTTTAAAATACCTAGATCCTGGTAAAGCGCACTCTAATTCATTTAATATTATTCTGATTTGAAAGTATGTATGAAATCTAAATAAACTTTGAATTAATTTATATTTGGAATTATTCAAATGATCATTCCAACTAATTCCGCATCCTGTTGTTGCGCAATAAACAGCAAAATTTAATTGGTTCTGCCAATACTTCATATTAGATTTTAATAACCATTGTTTTTCATCTTTCAATTTTTTAAAATTAATTAAATATACATGAAATATATTTTCCATCTTTGCATTAAAATTATTAGTTTCAGTAACATAAATTTCTAAATTAGTTAATGAATCTAAAACCTCATTTCTATATGTAATATCTTTATTAAAATCTATTGCTGGAATATTATATTTAATTGATTTATTATATTGGAAAGCTTTTGGAAAACTATCTACCATTTATTTAATTAAAAAATTAATAATTCGTCCCGAAGATCAGTTGGTGATGCAAGTTGCAAGTAGTACGCATTTCTCTTTCGATTACTGACTGGAAATAACTTCGTGACACAATGATAGTAACATGCAACATTTGACATTAGAGCAGAGTTCAGGCAATGACACAACACAAATACAGTTACCCTTGTCAACCAAAAGGAAAAAATTATCATCATCCAAAATAAGTGGCCAGGTGTAACTGAGATTATATATTTGTCCACAAAAAAGTTAAAACCAATTCATCTTCATGTTTTAGTTATACTAACAAACAAAAATATGAACCTACGAAAATGAAAATTGCCGATTAAACGTTTAGTATAGTCGAAATAGTTTGTTGCGAAAAAAGTATAGATACGCACTGTCCTGTAAGTAGATGAATTTGACTAATTAACCTTAGACATATCCCCTGAGAAGTGTTCCGTATTCTAATACTTATAGTACGAAATGAAACTAAAATTGATTTATGCTGATTGGAACTAGATGCCTAGAAAAAAAGAATCGTGAATCATACTATTTAAACCGGCGATAACTTTTTTGATCGTACGGTAGTATCTTATATCCAAATTCCTATAATGTTCTATCATGTTCATCTGACCACTAATTCGAGACAAAGAAGCAACTGTATTACCTTCGGCTGACAAAAAGTTACCGTAATGCATTGTATCCACTGAAACAGCAGCAATGTTCACGATCAGTACGGCCATCTCGTCACAGGTGTAGTTGAATACGATCTTCTCGTGAGGTCAACGTTCCAGTCACAACCAATAGTTTAACAGCTTCATCTGTTCTTGTGTAAGTCACGAGGACTTAAATTTGGGTTCTCCACCATCTGTAACCGGCTGGTTGTTGTATCGGCAGGCTGGCTGGGTGACTAGCATTTACACCAGCGGTACAGGATTCCATCCATCAGGAACAACAAGGCAGTTAAACCTTATATGTACAATCTTTATTGCATCCCGGAATGAGAATGATTATCATAGCTTTACATAGTCTTTATATACAGAATCATGAGTATAATGTGAGAACTAGGTGTCAGACAAGTTGTAGACATCAGGACTCACAAACAAACACCTGGTGACATGTTTGAGAGACATTAATTAATTATCGATGAGCACTGACTATAGCTAATTATTGTGAAAACATATTGAGTAATGTCACATGTCGATTACGACCTTAAAGCACATATTGACACTATAGTCATAAGTTATATTATATTATTATTATTATTATTATTAAAAGAATTGAATTGAATTGTTAGACAACAAGCACCGGCGAAATAACAGTTTGTGACGTCATTTAGTAAGTAGATTAAGGAGGGCTCCGAGAATTTCCAAATCACGGGGAACTATACTGGGGTAAGACCATTCAACCAAAAAAAAAGGATTGCTCCGATAATATCCAAATCATCTCATTTTATTTTTTCCATCGAATACCCGGTAATTAATTTTTCCTTTCGATCACATGCATCTAGAAAACCTGTTATCGCTGCTTTGCAGCCATATTTATTATTATTATTAATATGTAGTAGAGCTATGAAATGTTATGAACTGTTCGATATGACATTGTAGATCTATATGATTACGAAATATGCAAATTATATCAGGGTGACAAATGCTCACCCGGGGCTTTGAATAGCAGAATAACTTGTACACTATTTCAGTATTATATTGGTACATACCTAGGCAAATTTTGTTTCCATATTCAATTGCAAAATTGTAGCTCATGTCTTGTTCTATGATTGTGGTGAGTTTCAAGGTTATTGGTTCAGTATATGTTAACTAGGGGGCGTGGAATAACGAAATCGTTAAAGCATTTCAAACCACTAGTTATTCTATTATTTGAATTGAAAAATAAGTGTCTATGTTTACATACGTAAGTCTCATTTTTTGCATCATTGTCGTAGGATGTAATTTAGTAATGCATTTTTTTAATTTTTTGCCCTTACTTATTTTAGATGTTCAGACGTGGTATGCCCGTTTACTTCAGTAGCTGCATCAGCGCTATTAAATGAACCGCTTGCTCCAGTTTCGCCTACGGCCAGTGTTCACAGTTCACAAGTCAAAACCAGAGCATCAATCTCAGGTCATATCGTTTCTGTAAGTTTATTTTAATCTACACTATATATTCTATATTTTTAATCTATTTCTGTTGGCTTTCCACGGACATACCAAAAATTTGATTCTGTAAATCGCAGTACTTGTGTAAGCTTGCTGTCATGTACTAAGCTTACTGTCATGTACTTCCCATCAATCTAACAGATTTTGGAGTCATGGATTTTTGATTTATTTACATAGAATGAGTATATGCTTATAAATGTAATTACCTGAGGTGAAGGTAATTTTGCAACTGTGCCTTCAGAGGTTGATGCAATGTATAACTTGTTTCACTTTTAATAATTTTGTTTTAGTTAGAACATCTACCCACCATTAAAGAGTTTTGAATTATTATTAGGCCAGCCATAGGCTGGGCCTATTCTTATACAAATGGAGCAAATTTAAAGTACATGGTTTCCGAAAAGGCTTTTTCACTGTGCAACTAAGTATATATTCATACAAATCATGCATTCAAGTGTTATCCATTCTCCAATTCCTAGGAAGCCGAATTTTGTAAAAAAAAGCCTCATTAAATGTTACAAAAGGTTTTTCGCAAAACAGAACGCAACAGTTTAAAAAACCAATCTGAGAGCAAAACCTCGATCCTCTATGATTCATATTGTCTTACCCACAGAAATCAGCCTGTGTTCACGTGAACCCGCGGTATCGTCTACTGTTTTACTTCCGGGTTTTATTTTAACATTTAAAATTGTATTTCAAGATCGATTGATTTCTATGAACTCTAGTAGTTGATATGGTTGTTGGGAGTAATTTTAATTTTCGCTACAAAAAAGTTATCCTTGACAATTGCGCAGGGTTCGGGAAAATAGCTTTTCTCAAAATGGATGACCTTGATATGCTGATTAGCCATGTGCTCGAATCGCAAATTCAATCAAACTTTATTCTGCGAAAAAATGTCAAATCCAATTCAATTTATTCAACACAAATATCAAATTCCATTTTTATTTCAATTTTATACCGCATTCAAATCAAAACGACGAAGGGAAAAGATTGATCTGAGGCATTCGTTCATTGATCTGAGGCATATGTCTGTATTATCACACAATTGTACTGTGTAAATGATATTGAGCAGGGAGTGTATTTCAACCAATATAACTCACAGATTACATCATTTATTAAAGGCAATTATTAAAGGCTGGCCATAGTGCTCCTTGGGGCTCTTGTTATCAAGTTACTAATGGCATCATTTGTACCAAGATTTTGTTCACTATGAATTTTTCTCTAGTTCATTTATTTTCAGGATCAAGCGCCCAAAGAGGTTCGAGTCAAAGACGGTGCGGTCAGAGAGATAACTATTAAAGATGATACTATGTCTGCTAAATGCTCATTGTGGAGCGATGCGTCAGCTGCAAGTGACCGAACCGGTGATTCTGTGCTTCTGAAAGATGTTACTGTCAGTTATAGTGATTATAACAAATCATTGTCATCACTAGCGACCTGTCAGCTGTAGTGGTACGTTGTGCTTACATCTCTTCCGGTCTTAATAATGCAGAAATGATTTAATCTGAATTGTTGAGAATCTACATACAAATTTAATTGAGGATTGCCTAGGATGCTAAATCTGTTCATATGATGACGATGATGACAACGACGTCGATGATGATGATGATGATGATGATGATGATGATGATGATGATGATGATGATGATGATGATGATGATGATGATGATGATGATGATGATGATGATGATGATGATGATGAGATATTTTTGTTACTTTTTCAGAAACTGTCTTCAACAGAGGAATATACTAATTATTCGATTGAAGCAATCATTACTGAAGAAAAGAACCCGTTTCCTGTGATGATAAAAGTAATGATTGAATCACCAAACTCTGTCGAATGCGACATCACCACTGCTGACCTATTAGCAGCTTTATTTGCTTCTGAAACAGAAATCAGCTATGCTGACATAATAAGTGTTCTACCAGTGTATGTGACTGGCGAGATCCAAGATGGAAGGCTAAAGGTTAAAAATCGCAATCCAATGGACTAAGCTTCCAATAGATGAATAATGATCTTTAATGATTACTTATTACGAGTGACCTTGTTATTAAAAATTAACTTCAAATCATGACCGTAATCTGGATTATCAGATGTAAAATCAATGATTAAAGTTTCAGTTCTGCATATACATTCTCCATAATACTGTAAACCTTGTTAAAATTTGAACTAGACATATACTATTTTGCAACAAAGCCCAGAAAGAGGCTCATTGTAATGTCAGCAGTCCCATTTTACATATTGAGTTATATATTATCATCAAGCAATGTATGTTGTGTATTAGAATATTTTATTAAGTGTCCAAAGCTGCTTGCGATCTTTTAGCTGCTGTTGGTAATTTGTTTCCTCATTGTACTGTATCTGATTCAGATTCTCAGATGTTCTTCTTAACGACTTGTCACATTGTTGTTATTGTGACTAGATATTACCAGATATTATAAATCTAGTAAATCTAGCATTTTTCACTTAAGTGCTTTTTGTTAACTTTACCATATCACGATAATCCTAGAAAGAGCATATATATTATGATGTGTAGTAGAATATTTTATTAAGTGTCCAAAGGTGCTTGCGATCTTTTAGCTGCTGATGGTAATTTGTTTCCTCATTGAACTGTATCTAATTCAGATTCTCAGATGTTCTTCTTAACGACTTGTCACATTGTTGTTAATGTGACTAGATATTACCAGAACAAATATATATTGTCCACAGCCAATGGCCGTACTTTTGCATTTCAATTTTTTGACGCCTTATAAAACGTTACCATTATGAAACCTAAACAATGTTAACCATTCAGCGTCATTTTACAAACGACAACCGTAAATCGATGTGCAAAACGTCACAGGTTTTTGGTACACATACAAGCCAATTGGCAAAATCCTATTGATAAAGATGTAGAATGGCTCCCTGTGATTATATAATGACCTCTATTTGAACGTCGAAATGTTATATTGCATTGAATATCATGAGAAGACGTATTGTTATAGTTTTGTTTAAGAGTGCTCTAACCCATTATTTTCAAAAAATTTCAATTTTCGAGAAACTGAATTGAATGAGACATTAGGATGCTATTTTGTTTATCGTTTAAGAAAGGTTTTTTTATTGATCAGACAACATTAACAGCTTAAAATCGATATTTCAAGTGAAAAATCGCTACTCGGAAGTAAACCGGAAGTGGTCCGATGATCCCTGTGGACAGCCTTCTTGAATGGAGTGCCCGCTTAATTCTCACTCTAAAATGTTGACTAGGAGGTGCTGCCACTCTGTGGCAAGCTAGAACACTACAACTTAATTTTAAGGATTTTTGTGTCACGTTCCCCACCGCCCTCCGCCTGTATGTTGGAAACCCAGACATCACTTCTTCTCATATTTCGAGCCTCAGGACCTTTGGTCCTCTAGTTATACATATTTTTTTAATTAAAATTGATTTCATTAACATATATAAAAATGTTCATATATGAATATTTTACCCCTCTATGTCTTTATCTCCTTTGTAGTTCTAGTACATAAAGAATTGTAACGGTGTGACTCCCGCCTGTAATTGTATTGTAATGTAGCGTATTTGTATTTGTATTAATAAATGTTAACGATAGATGGCATACCTATCGCTCTCTTGAAAACAATCCTTTGTCTTGGTGAGTCGTGTGTTATCCTTTTGTCCCGGTTTAAGACTCGGATTGTCCCCTACTACAGCGGCGATTACCCCTTTTATTACCATTAGAATACTCCAAGACGACAATTGTTACACTGGTGGCAGCGAAGTGGGATTTTATGTCGATTGTCGTGTATTTTATGGTCTTTTAATGCGGCTCCACCTTGGGAACCTAGTCTGAGCGAACCACGCTTACCATTATTAGTAGAAAATACTTGAAAGACTTATAACGGACACTCATAGCAGTTAAAACCGTTAACTTGTCATATTCATTATTTAATCAGAATTGGTACTGAGAGAAAATTTGGGGAAAAATTATTATTATTTGCATATTATTTTATTATTGCTGGGGAGACTGAGAGCGAGACACAGACCAGTATACGAAAAACTTTTGTTCACCTTTTCTATTATATTGGACTGTATTGAATTAACTGACTCGTATTTATAATGTCGATGCCTGGGGAACATTCCGAACAAGATGCTAGTCATCTCGATGTTAACCAGTTCCTCATGTCTGTGACACAGTTCGTGGAACATAAAATTAAAAACACTAAGTCAGAATCACCCTCTGAGCCAGCCAAACCCAGAGACCACACTAAAACCTACAGCGCTGGTCACAATTTTAAAGTATGGCTGGAGAGATTTGATAGTTACTGTGACCTCATGGGGATAACTGATCCTTCTTCAGTACAGAAGGATCATCTCTTAATGTATATGGACCATAAGTCATATCTGGCCATCAAAAATCTTCACTTGTCGGACAAACTGACCTATGATGAGTTCTTGGCATCCATTAAAGACCGTATGTCCCTAACTAAATCGCCCGGCGATTACAAACTCAAGCTAAAGGCACGCGAGCAAAAACAGCCCGAAAACCTCGGACGTTTCGCCGACGCACTTATGGAGCTAGCCCAAAACGCCTATCCAGACGCTGGACATACCCTACAAGACGAGCTGGCTCGTGATCAGTTTTTGACTGGAGTTAATTTGCCATTAACAGCTAGGGAACAGTTGTACGTTTCTCAGCCGAAAACCTTGTCAGAGCTGTGTCCCTGGCTAGAGGTTTTGAATCGGCTAGGCGTATAGCCGAAAAGCAGGAGTCGAGGGGGAAACGTGCGATGGTAAATGAAGCCCAGCCAAAGCCCATCGAGACCGAGCTGCTTTCGGAACTGGCTAAACAGGTCCAGAGTTTAAACCTCCGCATCGAAAATCTCGAGCGTCGAGGTCAGACAAGGCCTTCCATGAATCCGGAACCTCCCAGAAATCCAGCGGCTGACATCTGTTGGCGCTGTCGGGTGCCAGACCACCCGGCTAGTGCATGTCCTACGGTGATATGCCACTCGTGTACTGAGCCCGGACATTATGCTAGGAACTGTCCTTATAGTCAGGGAAACGGGCAGACGCGTTCCTTGAGGGGCAGAGGCAAGCGCTTTTAAACCATCGGCCTCAAGTCCCGAAATACATTCCTCCACACTGTAGACAATTAGATACCTGTATAAATGTTGTATATACCCCTGTATAAAGTACGAATGAAAATCATTATGAATACGACATGCCCGGACTCAAGTGGTTTACAACTCGGGAAGAGCACACCTAACGGTCAAAGCTCCTCTTCAGAGTACACCCCGAACTCCGAAGCAGACAGCAAACAGTGACCACCCCATTATTTAGAAGTGTGCTGAATGTAGATATTCGTGACACTGGCCTCTATTGTTCTGCTATAGCCAATAGTGTAGGAAGAATCTCTGCGCTTCTCGACACCGGCGCTGGTGTGACTATGCTCAAGACTTCTGTCTGGGTGGCGAGTAATGGGGGTGAAATGGGGTGCCTGAAACCAATTGATTTTGAGTTGGTTACGGCTACCGGGCAGGACATTAAGGTTAGGGGTTCGGTCGATGCTCGCCTTAGTTTGGGGGATTGTAGTTTTATGGTTCCAATGGTGGTTGCAGATGATTTGTCACAGGATTGTCTCCTTGGTGGTGATTTCTTCCGCGACAACAACTGCGTGACTGATTACCCAAATAGAGTCATGAGCTGTGGCCTGTCTGACATACCATTGGAACACAGGGATTCCCGACAAAGTGCGTGCCGCCTATTCCTGACCGAGACTCGCATGATCCCAGCCGGACACAAAATTGTAGCTACTGCTTATTTTAGGCAGAGATACACCCACAACAACAATTCCGTCGGGATGGTTTGTGGTAGAGCCCCGGGTCCATTCGGTATTGGTAGAACCCTGGTTAGCCCAAACGATAACAAGGTGACTGTCCGTTCCTCACTACTCAGGATAAGAGACCAGATGTCTCTGAAATCCCTACCAATAGTGAGGACCTAAACTCGTTGTTTAAGGAGCTGCAGCTCGATGCCATTGACATTCCGGACAGTGATCGCGAGGCCTTTAAGAAGGTTGTCGCTGATTACCAGGATGTGTTTTCCCGCGACGACTTTGACATCGGGAGGACCACGTTAGTCGAATTTGAAATAGATACGAGTGACCATCGCGCCATCAAACAACCGCGGCGTTTACCACCGGGTCATAGACAGTTTGTGGACGGTCATACTGCTGAATTGCACAGTCACGGCCTCATCCGACCATAACAATCTCCCTGGGCTAGCCCCATTGTCTTGGCCAAGAAGTCCGATGGTAGCCTTAGGCTGTGTTGTGATTATCGGAAGTTAAATGACGCTACGATAAAGGATAGCCATCCGCTTGGGCGAACTGACTCCACACTTGAAGCTCTGTACGGGTCGTCATGGTTCTCCTCTCTTGACCTCACAAGTGGGTACCATCAGGTGCCCATACGGGAGAGAGATAAACCAAAGACAGCGTTCTGCACGGAGAATCGATTGTGGGTGTGGAACGTCATGGCGTTTGGCCTGACTAATGCCCCTGCCTGTTTTTCACGGCTTATGACTATGGCCCTGGATAAGGTTTCGTGGAAAACGGCATTAATATATCTCGACGATGTCATGGTTCACTCAGCTGACGTTGAGTCACACATTGGTAAACTCGCTGAGGTGTTCTCACGTTTGTGGTCTGCAAACCTTAAACTCAAACCCAGAAAATGTCACCTACTGCGGAGACGGTTGAAGTTTTTGGGCCATATTGTTAGTGGGAATGGTATGGAGGCTGACCCGTCCAAAGTTGAGAAAATTATGAACTGGCCTGTTCCAACCACAGTTTCAGAGGTCCGCAGTTTCACAGGGTTAGTGACCTATTATTCAATGTTTATTGAGGGGTATTCCCAAATGTGTCGTCCCCTACGCCAACTTACTAAAAAGGGCCATGTCTTTGTATGGGGGATAGAGCAACAGCGAGCATTTGACGCCATAAAAATGGCGCTTACTAGTCCTCCCGTTTTGGCTTTCTCTGATTTCGAGTCAGGTGCAGGCAAATTTATTATCGACTGTGACGCAAGTGACTGGGCAATTGGTGCTGTACTTTCACAGGTGCAGGCAGACTCGTCCGAACGGGTGATCGCATATGCTGGTCGCACACTACGGGGTGGTGAAGAGATTTACTGTGCCACCAGGCGAGAGATGCTTGCCCTAGTCGATATGATCGAGCACTTCCGGCATTACCTGTTGGGCCTGAAATTCTTGGTGCGCACTGACCATGCAGCACTTAAATGGCTCCGGTCTTCAAACATTCAGTCTGGACAAGTTGCCCGCTGGAATGAACGATTGGCCGACTATGACTTTGATATCGAGCACCGGCCCGGACTTATCCACCTAAATGCGGATGCGCTGTCCCGCATCCCTAAACGACTGAAGCGTCATGGAGACTGCCCTAGCTGTGGTCAGACCGGCGCCCCAAAATGTCAGGTTTCGGCGGTGGGTGTGGGTAGTGATCATGCAGGCTTGTCGACAGTGGACATAGACCGGTTACAGGACGAGGACGCCGACATATCTGTAGTCAAGGACTTGGTCCATCGACAACAGATTAAACCTAGTGCCGATGTGACGCGCCAATTTAGCACAAAAACCAGAATGTTTCTTGGTGAATATGAGCGCCTAGTGATTGACAAAGGCGTTTTATTTTTGAGACCCTCCCCTGGACGTATCGGCCCCACTCCGCGCGGTTGCGCCACCGCGCGGGATTTACGCGAAGCAACAGAACACAAACACGGCCACTCTCTCAATTTTCAATGATAGAAATCGTGTGTGCATTTCAATTATTTCGGCTGTTAGGGTTTTAAGGCACAATATAAGTTGATGATGTGATATGGCGATGTTAATTAATGATAATTCCGCAGTGAAGCTTGTCACGGACGGTCCCGATTGAGTGTACAGCTGCCAAAAACACTGAAATGTGCGTAGTTGCGTAACGATTTGCAGTGAATTGCAGACGAAACATGAAGCCTTAACGGCCGTTTAAAAAAAATTATACCAATCGCAATTGTAAAATAAAAATGAGATAGAACCTAAGTTAAAATTCTGGCCATTTCTAAAATGTTATAAATTATTATTACTAATGTTTAGTCAGTGCGGAACGTTTACTTTTCCAACAATAATGAGGGGTGGTAGGTAGTCATGCAATTCAAGTAATCATTTATTACACGTTACTTCCGTGTTGTTGAAAATCTCGCGAGTCCTGGACTAAACCCCAATGAACAATGTGATCTGTGTGCTGGCCACAAATGCACACAGATCACACTACACTACCCATTACACACTCCAGTACCCACAGCTTTCATATATCCATCCAAATATTTAGTGACTTTCTTCCTGGATCCAAACTTTCGAAATCGCGTGTTGTTCTGCCTTACGTGTTACTGCCTAAGGTTTTGTCACACCTTCATGACGGTATCTCCAGCAGGCACTTAGGGCACACTAAGACAGAGCGGAAGATGCAACAAGAAAATTAACTTTAATAGATTATTTGACGCCTGCGAAAAAATGTAGAATTTCTGGTATAAGCTAATGTGGAATTGCAAATTTGAAATCGAAGTTTTAAGAAATTTCGGGAATTATGAGATTTGGCGATTGGGTAGATGATACAGTCTTCGACTGGTCTAATTTTAAAAAAAATTGTCAACTTGTGACTTCGATTCACTTTTGCCTCTAAGCTGGTCTGCAACTTCATTGCCTCCATGGTTGAAGAAAGAGCTCTTCTGATGTCTGCTTCATCATGACTTTGAGCATATAGCGTGTAGCCAGCCAGCCCGGTCCTGGGGCCCGGTCTGGCTGTCACTTGATATCCTAGACTTGAGTCTGGGTAGAAGTAGACATTGTCATATAATTAACTTATTCATGTTATTCTGTATGGATTACCCGTGTGTCTTGTATTTTCTTATTTTAAAATTTGTAAATGTATTGATTTTTGGAATTTTATCCCGGAATTTCAATGTAATAAGGATCAATAAAGTATTGAATTTAATTTTCACCTTATACACATGCCATCAGTGGACGCGGAGCCGTATATGACAGCTATGCTATTATAAATTGCTAATCTCATGAAACCTGCATACGTCTAATATCGAACATATTTTCTAAAACATTTGAATATTGAAATTATATGTTTACACGTTTTTATATAGACCGCTTGTAGCCGCCGATGAAATTCACGCCGGCCCAACTCAGATCGTAGATAGCTTCGTCATTCCACTAGCATCCCCATGTCAGGGTCTGACTTTTATATCAGACTTCCAAATCGTGTATACATCCGCCATTTAACCGAATAATCCGATTTACTTATCATTTCTATTTATCCCTGCCGCCCCTGATATAATCATACATCCTTTACTATTACAATACGTCTTCTCATGATATTCAATGCGATATAACATTTCAACGTTCAAATAGAGGTCATTATATAATCCCAGGGAGCCATTCTACATCTTTATCAATAATATTTTGCCAAATAGCTTGTATGTGTACACATAAACCTGTGACGTTTTGCACATCGATTTACGGTTGTCGTTTGTAAAATGACGCTGAATGGTTATCATTGTTTAGGTTTCATAATGGTAACGTTTTATAAGGCGTCTAAAAATCCGCTCAAGCGACCGAAGGCACCATTGGTGTCAACACCAGTGGGTCGTAAAGGGCAGAGGTTGCACATTGACATAGTGGGCCCCCTAGAGCGTACTAAACGCGGCAACTTTTACATTATTGTTGTCCAGGACGCTTTCACTAAGTGGGTTGAGGCATGGCCAGTACGGAATGAGAAGGCCCCCACTGTGGCTCGGAAAGTCGTGGATGAATGGGTCACGAGGTATGGCTGCCCAGAAAGCATTCACTCGGACCGGGGTGCCAACTTCTTCGAGTCCAAGGTTTTTACAGAAATGTGTCGACTATTGGGTATCTATAAGACGCGTACGATCTCGTATCACCCGATGGGGAATGGTCAGGTGGAAAACTTTAATAAATCCATCAAGGCCATGCTGACCATATCCGTGAATGAAACTGGCACTGACTGGGATACGAAACTGTCATCATGCCTGATGGCATTTCGTTCTAGTGTTCAGGAATTCACCGGCGAAACCCCATTCTACCTGACTTTCGGTTCAGAGATGATCTTGCCTCTAGATATCATGGTTGGGCCTCCAGAAGAACAAGTGTGCATCACTAAGTTTAGCCGTGATGTACACTCAAACTTACAGGAGGCGCACCAAAGAGTCAGGGAGAGACTGGGTAAGGCTCAGCGGCGTCAGACTGTCAATTACGACAGATTTGCTAGGCGGGGTGGGTATAACGTTGGGCTCTATAGTCATGCCATTAAGCCAGGGGAGGCGGAAAATTCCATAAGAAGTGGAAGGGCCCCTTCATTATTATTGAGAAACTGTCGGAGGTGACGTATCGGGTCAGACTGGAGGGGGGTCCCCCAAAGCAAAAGACTGTCCACTTCAATGATATGAAGGCAGCGTTTGGCCAGCCCCATACCAACGTCAAGACGGCTGTCCCTGCCAGAACTAGAAAGAGGACAGTTGAACCCCAACCTGCCCCTGAGATTGAAAATTCGAGCTCTTCAGGGAGCGATGACGAGGAGATTGTCTGGGGGCGACCAAACGAGCGGATTGTGGCAGTACCACCCAATGACGCCACACCAATCGAAGCGGAGGCAGAAGTCGTTCCCCCAGCTGGTCGGCCAGTGGAAAATGGCCAGCTACATCCACCGGCCGACAACGGAGATCAATCCGGTCGTCTGCACCCGAGGAGAGCATTGAAAGAGCCAGCCCGATTCATGGACTTTGTTCGTCATTGCCCCATACCGGCAACCAGAACAGCAGTTAATGGCGACTGTACCACCTGCTGACAGCGATGGTCCAGAATCCGGGAGAAGAAAGATCTGTGGCTGAAGAATGCGCGAAAATTGCTGCGAGACAGAGAACACCTCACCGGTTAGACTCTCTGCTCTCCGGCCAACTTAACGTTTTTCTGTCTTTCCTTCTGTTTTTAGCTACCAAAATGTCTGATGTGCTTCAGTTGGATACGTTGAACGAAGAAACACGAGACCAGAAGAAGGCCGCTGTGCACGATGTGCGAAAATATGTACAAAGCTACACAAAAAGGACTGAGCCCGAATGGACTCCGGACTTCAGCGCTTTGGTAAGTTCATGTGAGCGCCATCTGTACCAACCAGGTGACATGGTTGCTGGTCCAGTAGTTGCCGGCGTCAAGGCTTTCCTGGCGTCAGCCAAGCGGTCACGGCCATCCATGTCGATGGAGAGGTTTAATCGGCTGGGGACAGAACTCAGCTGTTTGATATCCCATTAGGATGGCGGGGCCAACACCAGATATTGGTAAATGGCCAGCCATCTACCCCCCAGCGGTGAACCCTCGTCTACGCCGTGCTTCAGGAATGGATTCAGCGGAAATGTAAATAATCTGACTCTTGTGTACTATGCGAACCATGGGTTTTATCGATCGTCATCGTTTTGCGATGGGAACTCGGCATACCGGTATTGGACTGTTATTGCGCCGTGAAAGTTAATTTTGGTACTGAACCGTAGTTCAGTACTCTTTGTTAGGGGGAGTGGTGTAACGGTGTGACTCCCGCTTGTAATTGTATTGTAATGTAGTGTATTTGTATTAATAAATGTTAACGATAGATGGCATACCTATCGCTCTCTTGAAAAGAATCCTTTGTCCTGGTGAGTCGTGTGTTATCCTTTTGTCCCGGTTTAAGACTCGGATTGTCCCCTACTACAGCGGCGATTACCCCCTTTATTACCATTAGAATACTCCAAGACGACAATTGTTACAGAATATAAAGTAGTTTAAAAAAATAATTTTTGTATATAATATTTATTTATCTCACAGATTTATATATTACTATTGCAATAATAATAATATTTATGCATCTGATAGATTTTATATATTACTGTTTCAATTATAATAATATGTATTCATCTGATAACGATATAATATAAAGATATATTCTTTATGTACTAAAAGTACTAAAACTACTAGAGACATAAAGACACAACACTCAATGTTAGAAACCCCCTTTTTATTAACTATTTTTATACATTTCAACCCAATATATTTTATATTTTTAACACTGGAAAAGTATTATTATATTCAAATATATATTAGAGTTATAGGGGGACGAGTGAGTGAAAATGAGCTTGACCTCTCGACCTCTGGTATGAAAAGGCACTTACCCTATTACTCCGGCTTGACAACGCGCGTTAGGCCAAAAAAAAGATGTCTTGTTTCTCATGATTTTGAAATCCCGCCCGCATCGGAAAAATCATCGGCAAATTAGCGATAAAAATAAAGTCCGCCCTCCCGCATCATAGCTCGAAAATAAATTTGTTTTTTATAAAAATCAAAATCCGCCCGCCCGCATTGATATAATACGCATATCGTCATCTTTTTATCATTCTATTTCTCTATGAACGTATCGAGAAAAGTTGATCGTATAACCACTGGTGACTCGAATCCATATCAACGGAGTCGGTTACCGTAGGCCTAAATGTCAAATGCCAAGGTCGCTGTGGAGCTTGATTTCTGGCGTGATTCTTATTTCGAAGCGATTTCTCTTGGTAAAATGTGGTGCTTATAGCGTCCAAGATGTTGCTATCTGTTCGAATAATATTCCAAAAGAGGCCAATACTACGTTGGCCAATTCTACAAGTATCTCCAGAGTCAACAGTGATGGAACTTTTCGAAAATGCGTTGGACGGTTGAGGTGTTGCAATGGATTTTCAGGATTCACCAATCATTATCAGGATTAAGCAGTGATTTTCCAGTTAAATAAAAATAAAAATACCTCCCCTTCTTTTTATTTCTACTTTTTTTAAGGTACATAAAAATAAAAATCGCCCGCCCTCGTCATGGTAAAAAACAAAAGTGTGATGAGAAACAAGGCATCTTTTTTGGCCTTAGGACGGTCTTCGACTATCATGTACTTACTCTGAACAAACACAAGTCTGATTACTCCATACGTTCCATATCTGTGTGTACGTGTTCTGTGTTGCACAGCGTGTATATTGAGCGTCGCAACAGCAACAAGTAACGTCATCATTCTTTAACCAAATTTGAGCACTAATAAACATCGGAATCAAATATAAACCAAGCTGCACCCATCTAAACTAAAGAATGTGTCAATTTACATAATTATTGGTCGACACCTAAATCTCGTCATAAACATCCGCTGGCAGGCAGGCGAGGTACGCACGGGGTTCTTGGAGAAGTCTGATTACTCCAAGGTCTAACGGCGTAGCCCATAAAATACATGATCGAGCTAAACGGATCCGGCAGATATAGAACATCCTCTCCCGGCAGGGATTAGAACCTCATGGCATCGAGTAGCCAATCAGATATCCCGTTATATTTAAGCCCGGGTTTTCCCATTTATAGTTCTTCTTTGAAATTTACCTCAGCGATTATACGAGCAATCTTATTGGTGCCGCAAGTTTTCGCGCGGCAAAGTTGCGCATGTACCTGCGCACCCGGTCAAAAGTCTATTCATTTTTGATTGTCCACGATCTTTTTGGGATATTTCGCTTAATTTTCGGCGTACATACCTCGAATAGGTCTTAATCGAATCACTAGGGTTGTGCAGTCCAGCTAAATTATCGTTTTTATATCCATTTTGTACGGAGGTGACGGATTGATGAATATTCTCGAAAATTGGGCTTTAAATCGGCAAAAAAAGACTGCCACACCCTTTCATTAAGCTGTGTGATAACTTTCAAGTACTAATTTTGTATTAATGGGCTGGTTATTTGTAGTATGCTTTGATGCAAGTATATACTATATAATCTTTATATTCATGATATTCATGATGTTCCAAAATAATAAATTGGATATATGTATCAATTATACAAATTAATTGACCTTAAGGTTGTACAAGAGATTCCTACATTCAGGACGGGGATTTTTACCTACTTCGAAGAATTGGGGATTTTTACCGAGGGGATTTTTAACGCTACCGTTGTGAGTAAGTTATCAGTTTCTTTGATTTCGATTTTGAATTTCGGTTCTTCTTCTTCTTTCTTCATTTTATTACAAAACTTTTATTAAAATAAATCTAACTCATTCAAATATAAATATTCAATGTTAAAATATGAATTATTTCTCACACTATTATAACTAATATATAATTGATTTATACATATTTTAAATATGACATTCATATAAATAAAGATCATTTATATGAACATTATTAGAGTAATAGGGTACATGTCTTTTCATATCAGAGGTTGAGAGGGGCGAGTGAGTGAAAATGAGCTCGACCTCTCGACCTCTGGTATGAAAAGACATATACCCTATTACTGTTGTGATTATGTATTCCATACTATTTCTCACTATTTTATAGATCACTCAATCAATGTCGTTTTTGAACTGCATCAATTGTCCAGCCATTGAAAACAATAGCCTACCTTTATTTGAGAATGACTCTACAACAAATTTACGAAATAATTCTTTATTCATTTAAACTTTTAAATTGTATAAAAATGAATTGATTCTGCAAGGAAAAATTAGTTTTCGTGCACGAAATGAAAATATCATAATCGCCTTTACTAAAAAACCGTTCTAGTACAATACACTACGTTATTTTAACTGATAGCCATCTATCCTGTTACACGAAAGATCCTATAAATCATACATGCATAACAAGAGACAATATTCGAATAAATCGACAGTACCGGTACATGTTAAAATAATAATAATAACAGTTATAATAATAATAATAATAATAAATATTACTGCAGAGCAGCGATAACGGGGTTTGACCTGAAGGGATTGCAAGCGATTGCTTTGCTGGGATTTGAACCAGATATGGAGAAAATGAAACGGGCACAACTTAGGTGATTTAAATAATCAGAGTTAAGTTGGCCTAATCCTCTTTTGACATAACAGAGACTACGATTAACAACATACCTCTACTATTAATGAAAATTATACAGTCTACCTCGCTTTAATCGGCACGTGTAAATTTGTCGTTGTTTGCGTTACGTTACTGTAGTTGGTATCGTCATTGTTTAAAATTAACTTTTTGCTTTGTTGTACCACAACAATACACAAACCAAATCAATGCATTATAGCATGGAATGTCCATGTTACAGCTACCATCACGAGTTAGCATAAGTGTAAGAGTGGTAAAGTTGACGAAATGGCGCCGAGAAAAGTTCATTGAACTTTTGGGAGAAATGTGAGAAAAAAATATTGAAATTCGGCCAGCATTCATTTATAAACGAAAATAACTGACTTTGCAAGAAAACTAAACATCAAACGAACTGCTCTCTGGACAATAGCAATCTACGAGTATAAAACCACAAGATGTTCACAGATAATTTGTAAAACGAGTTTAGTGATCTAGAACTTCATTTGATAGTGTGACAGGCAGGAGGCACTAATAAAAAGACAACTACATTGAATGGTGAAATACAGTCAACCCCCGATATACCGCCCACATCAGTGCAGAACGATTTTGGCAATGAAGAGAGAGTATGACGGTATATCGGAGGTGTATTGGTATGTACATTGAGAAAATCTGGTAATAAGCAGGTGTGGCGGTACAAGGGCAGTATATCAGCGGTTGACTGTACTCTAATAAAAATTCGAGATTTCACTGAACAATTTGGTTATGGAGACGAACCAATAAGTCAAAGTTTGATTGATCGACCCAAGAAGCGGTGTGGCATTAAACAGGTCCAGAAGTAAGACGAATATAGCGATGTCGATTTCGAGTCAATCAATGGAAGGAAACCAATAAATCGATGAAAGGAAACCTATGAATAAGGTTATCAATAAATATTCCGAGAATGACATTTATGATGACGACGGACTGGACTTTTCTGACAAATAATGCCAACAATAATGGTAATTGGAGCAGGAGTTATAAACGGCACCTCTATAGCTCTGTCTAGAATTGCTTCTCGGATTATCCGGGTTATGAGTCTCCACAGATGGTCGAAACACGGGTCCAAAGCAGTTTTCGCGTAAAACGCTGCACATTTGCTAATATGTAGACAGTAAACGCGTTCGGGCACCACAATTGACCAACATTGAAAGTGTAGTGGTTCATGTCATCGGTTTCAAAAAACGTAATCAACACACGCCACACAAAAACAAGGCCAAAAATATACATTTGTTTATGTTGCACGTCCAAAATGTCGTAGAAATAGATATTTGAATAAAATTTATATGCTATCATAAATCAGAGGGTGACTAAATATTGAGTCTTGACAACCTTTTCCAATGTATGGCCGCGGAATCAACGTAACATACCGGTACCGCAATACAAAATCGGCGTATGTAAGTAGATCGCTTAAAATCCTGGATTTTACCACTAAAATATTCAGACTTCGACCTATATCTATAGTTTGCTGCTAAGTATTTTCAGTTCACAAGAAATTACAATCTATTACAAATTCTATCAAACAGAAAACACAGCGCTCATCTTCTGCTTTAATAGTTTAAATGAAAGCTTATTTTCATGTCAAACGTGGGGACTTTTGCAGACAAGGGGGAGGGTGTTCCTCTGACATGGATATTTATCTTGAAAGGGGGCACTAGTCTAGTGACATCATTTGTGGATAAAAGAATAAGTACACGTACAATCAATCAATCCTCCAATGACTAGTTTATAAGTTATAATTGTAATACCAGGTTATGGGAATAAATGTAAATATGTTAATAAAAGTTAAGTTTTTTATGCTGCATCAAATCTTTATCACGTGGGCGCGTGTGTGTGTGCAACTAGTTGACTATGTCATCGACAGAGGTTCGCCATGTCTTCGATCGCATCGATTATACGATGTTTAGGCCGAGAACAATTGAAACAAATGCTCATAGCCCTATGGGCCTTGAAGCATTGGTAGATTGTACTGTGGTGAGGTATTTAGCGGTTAATGTATTACATCTGCCAGCAAATGTTCTATACCGATGTTGATTGGGAAGACCACAGACTTAAGAATTGAATGAATTTCATTTTTCTGCCGAATGACTTAGCCTACGCTATTGTATTCAATTTTTAAACCTCATTAATGCGATTTTGTTAAAGACGAAACTAGTTTATTCGGATGTTTTCCATCATGTCCCAGCCAATAGATTTGTATCATTCAAGATTTGTATACAAAAACAATCTCGGCACTTTCGCCTGCACAAGATTCGAATTCAACGTACAACTGTAAGGGAAATCTCGACTGATTGTTGTTTTTCTTGCATGAACTGTTAGGCCCTAGTGCTGAATAATGAAGACAAAAACAGAACGATTTTTCTGAATGCAAAATACTCTGATGCGTAATAGGTAGATCAACCGAACACACGTACACATCAAGACGTCGCACGGAGAGCGATGCCGGCGTTGGTGTCACTGAGGTAGGCTGATGATTGTTTGTTTGTTTTTATCTTTGCTTACGTCGTCCGGACCTTGGTTTTTAACCCTATTGGATTGTTCGTTTAACCTTACGACGGGACGGCCTTTGAAGTGTTGCCGTCACACTATCAGCAGCCAACAAGACTGATAGTGGATGCAACAGCATCACGCCTTATCTCACTGAGCTACCAAGGCCGCTCGATTCAATTCAAAACAAGAGGCCCACGGGCCTAATACCGTCATGACGCAGTAGAAGTAGAATGATTCAGTAATCAAAGTTTTACAGAAAGATTTACATTGTAACGATGTTGGCTATGTTTTAAAATAGTTAAGATGGTATAGGCTACGTGGCGAAAATGTTCATTTTCTGTTAATATATCCTTACATGAAAAGCTGCCCCAAAGATCACACTACATGAAAAAATGCATCAAGAATTGGTGTAGGCATCGTGCTGAAAGGAAGTCCAAGATGGATGGCAACTCAATTTTCAATAAGGGGTAGACATTTCACCTACCAAAATTCTTACACCTAGTATCATGAAAATGCATCAAGAATTGCAGGCAGTTTCGTGCTAGAAATTCAAGATGGCTGACCTGGAGGCCATATTTGAAGGCCGATGACCTCCATATACAATAGGCATGGACAGCTTACCTATACCCTGATCCTCACACCAAATTTTGTGGAGGTCCATCAAGAATTGCGGGCTGCATCGTGCAAACAAGGAATTCAAGATGGTCACCCCAATGGCAGCCATATTTGATCACCAATTACGTTTTTTTACAATAGGGGTGGACATCTGGCCAGACCCGATCTTCAAGCTAATCTTCAAAAAGATCCATCGCAAATTACTGCCGAATTACTGTGTCGTTTTCAATTCAATTCCAGAGGGTCTGGCTTAGGCCTATCCAATAGGAGTCAACTAAGATTCGACGTTTTGAAAAACCAGCACTGATGCCTAATCAAATCATATGTAATTAAAAAATTCAGTGCTTTTTAGTTTGAAGTCCCGGTTTCCAGCGCGCACTTGGTTTATATCATTGTTTACATCGAACGTCTTCAACAGCGCACCCGTGTCTGTTAATCATATTAATTGATTCATATACTAAAATGCTCACTATGAAAAAACTATGCGGTGAATCAATCTGGAATTTTTCAGTGGACACTACGGTTTTGCCGGTTAAGAGCGTTTCTCCACATAAATTAGAGGGACTGTAATAGACCATTTGTTGACACTAACCTTTAATAAACTTCGTATGGATACGATCAAGATAATTCCACCATTGAACGAACGGCGCCGCCATTCAATACCTAGTCACGATGTATCTCTTTGCACATCTAAATCACACTTGAATTACAAGTGTTGACTTATGAGAAACGAAATTTGATTGGGAAAATAGCAGCCCTAAAGTTTAAAAAAGTTGATAAACCACCTCCGACTGTCTACTCATTTAAAAGCTTTGCCTTCACATGGAACTATTTCCGCCTTATCACAGGTGCACTCTGCCGTCGTGATTTGCCCATTCAACGATTATTATTATTATTATTCTTTATTTACGAATTAAATTACATTAGAAAATTGTAATATAAGTCGATAGATACCAGGAGAAGTTAAAAACTTGTAACCATAAAGCATGGCCCTGGCACCCGTGGAAATCACACATGCACACACTGTACACATGCACACAACCTTACACCAAACTATCGCACTTGGACAGGCACACGCATGAAAATCATGACAAGGCAGTGAAAAAGTGACACAAAAATCCAGATCAATATACATTAAACAGAGATTAAACATAACTATTGACCTCTTGACAGATGATGTTTGAAATTCTTTTCAACAACGAAGATACTCGTCGACTCCTTTAAAATTGGATCGAGTGAATTCCATAGTAGTGGACCTGAAGTCTTTACTGAAAACTTACTTCTTCGAGTTTGAATTCGAGGGATTACCATACTGTTTAAGCTCCGAGTTCGATAATTGTGAATTTCACATCGAAATTGAAAATAATTATTAAAACAGGTAGCATGGATTTGTTATAATTAAACATAAAGCATCCTAACTGCAATTTGTTCATGACTCTGATTCTAAGTATTTTCAGTCTTTTAAAAAGTGGCTCAGTGTGTTCTAAATAATTTGAATTTGTCATTATTCGAACCGCACGCTTTTGAAGTAGCAATAAGGAATTTAAGTAAACATTTAAATTTTGAGCCCAAACTATGTTGCAATAACTGAGATCCACTAAACTGAAATATAATTGAATAAGATTTTTCTCCGGTAAAAATCGTTTTAATCTATTTAACATGCTGATACTCCTAGATACTTTACGTTGAACATCATTGATGTGATTAATCCATGATAATTTATCGTCAATATTTATACCCAAATAGTTTGTGCTATGACCTTGATCGATATTAATTCCGTTGATTTTAATCGAAGTGCTAAGTGGTAGTTTCGATCCAAATACCATGCAATGAGTTTTAGGCAAATTTAAGGATAATTTATTAGCCACGTTTATTATTTAAACCACGTGGCTAGTTTGTCAAGTTCGCTAGATACGGTCGGAACAAGTTGATTAATATCGGAATCACTCGCAAAGACATTTGTGCCATCTGCAAAAAGCGTAAATTTCAAAATTTTGCTGACATTAATGCAGTCATTGATGTAGATTATAAAAAGCAATGGTCCCAAAATTGAACGTTGAGGCACACCAGTAGATATATTCAAAAGTCGTGATTTGACAATTAATAATAATAATAATAATAAACGATAAAAACTTTCCCACTGTCTTACTACATTTTCTAATAATTTAGGAAAATATTTAAAAGAAACGAAATTTCACACTGCGTTGATAAGATTAAAGTATTTATTCGTTTGACAAATCATCCTCTGGACTCTGACCAACAAGTAAAAAGTGGCGACACGAAAATGACGTCATCGACGCATTACCATCTTATAACCTTCATGCCTCGTGAGTGCGCAGTAGGCGGGCAGGGCATCTTTAAGTGAAAACTTATCTTAGAATATAGCCGAACCGATTGACTTCTACAATAAACTGTCAGTCAACTGATTGATGATACAACACGATTTTTCTCGGCGTACTTAACAATGATACCTTCCTCCAATAAACAACTCTGGAAAAATTGAATAAAATAATCTATATTCATTGGTGATATCGTATTATGGTTGGGTGGTACCGTTTACCGTTTGGTGTATCGTGTCATCATGAAATGGTTTTAACTTTAGTAAAGGCGTTCCTACGCGACACATAAGTTTCCTATACGGGTTCAATCGTGAGAAGGCCAACTGTTCCACTGCTCTAAAAAATATGTATTCTGCCGCTGAGAATTAATCCCAAATAATCTCATTGCTTCTGATAGGAGGAATAACAGTGATATTGAAAGACTATGATATTTATACACCGGGGGAAATTTTAAACAAGTACCCTTATTGCAAATATTATTGTTATATCCTATAGGATGCCCTTTTTCAGGTTTCTATGCCCCTCAAAACTCAAATGCTATGTATGGTCCAGATATAAGCTCACAACAATCGTGTAATATGTTAAAATAGATAGATGACGAAACCATAGAACTCAAGACCAACCAGGAGAGCCGAGCCTGTCATACAGCAGTCGAGCAGAGGATGGGGGTGCCACTTAAGAACCTCCTCCACTAGCAACTCTGAAAACCGCACATGATGCCCTGAGACATAGAGGCTCCTTGCTAGTGAGTTACTGACGGGGAAACGTCCGAGAAATTTCTGGGAGTGATGTCACGGCTCCAAACGAGCTACTTCAGTAGTTGCCTCTCCGATCCAAAAACAAACGACCGTTTTGGATTACCTCTAACCTGTGAAGTAGGTACATCTTCAAAATACTCTTATACCGATGCTAGAACTATTCACGTGGAAAATTGACATAAATACAGTATTAAACAAAATTTTATATGATCATCGAATCAAGCTAATGTAATTTTTCTATGAATACTGATTAAGTCATACACCCAGTTTGCAGTTTTCAGTATATTTTGAGGTAACAAAGTTATCAGAAATCGTTCATGTACCAGTATCCGCTTTTATTTTAAGCTCTCTGAATAAACAGACATCAAGCAATGCATGGAAAAGGTCAACTACGCATGTAAACATGTTTATATTTTAAACAGTCAAATACACTAAATTCGTTAATCATGATATATCGTCATTTTGGGACAAGTCACGATTTAAGCGAGGCTGACATGTATCTTCAATCACAATTTAATGCTTTTTAAAAACCTGGTAGGCTCAAGCCTCAAACCCCACCATGGGCATATAGGCCTATTATCAAATTTGAAAAACCTTGACTTAAGTCTAATGATTTTTTCTATATCAATTATCATTCATTGGTCCATTGGTTCATAATGTGTAAGCATCAATAGTATGATTATTTTCATTGTTGGTATTCAAGCTATCCATTGCTCGTGATTCAATATGGTAGTTTATCATAGAATAACCTTATGGAATAGTCTTTTTAACACTAACGCAGTTTGAAATATCTCTTGCAATTTCAATGTACAGGATATTCTTCTTTGGGTCATCCATACAAAAAGCCTTCTCTTACGAAGAGAATCCTATCAAATCGATCTTTTTTGATTACATGTATAAATAGAGAAACACGCATGTTCAATTCTGCAATGATATTAAAATGGAAACAAATTATTAGCAGTACACCCAATTAATTAAGGGTCCAGGGACACCATTGCCCACTTCATAAAATGCTTGACAATCTAACATTTGATTATGATACAAAATAGACACAGCTACCGATATATACAGAAAATCCTCACTTATCAGGGTCCGATTATTTCCCATTGATAATCACGCCAACACTAACCCTGGCCGCAGATTCATCATTGAGCTATTACGCCACCTGATATTTCTTGGGTGGACAGGTTGGCGATTAGCACCAACCAGCCAATATCTCTAGCCAATTAGATATGTTGTATTGATAGATGTAATTTACCATTTCATCTGATTGGCGTATTACATAGACTGGCGGCTACAGGGCGGTAACCTGTCTGAGAAATCTTGGGCAGTGTAAGAGATCAATGAAGGAACTACGGTCAGTGAGGATGTGAAATACCATGTTATTCCGCTTTTCAGCGCCTTTTGGTGAACATACACATGAAACAGAAATCAATGACCTTGAGACTCAGCTTAATCATAGAGGATACTTAGACTCCGGAATGGATTGTGGTTAAAAAATATCCCTAGGTACCAATATATGGAAATACCATGTAATTCCGCTTTTCAATACCACAAATGAACATAAACAACTTCCACTGGTTGGAATAACAGAAGACTGGGTAATCCCAATTTCATGTAAGGGGCCGGGCATAGAGTATGAAAGCCTGTAAGTGGGGGGATTTAAAAATCTGTAAACATGTGCAGGGGAGGAGAAAGGTGAGCTCAAAGCGTACATACTTTTTTAAGGCCGAGGGTTAATTTTTTATAGTATGCTCTTTTTACACGTACTTACAGAACGTACAGAAAGCATACATGGTGGAGGTTAAGAAAACCCGGACTTCAAGCTTACGTACTTTATGTACGACCCCTAATGAGTTGTGCCCTATGGCAACACAGGCAATTATCAGATATCAAGACTAAAAATTAAAACCAGTTGACAGTTACCTCAAACCACATTTTTCTCCTATATATGAGGGATAATGAGACTGTTATGGACGCCAATTATGCAAAAAATTGGCTGATCAAAAACTCGTAGGTGTATTAAAGGTCCCTTCCAAAAGTATACCCATCATGAATTTCAACAGCACATGGCAAACTATTAGTTAGAAACAATTCTCTGAATCCAGGTCCACAAATAACTTTTTGGGTACAAAAAATGTCATGGGATGGCCATCTTATGTCCTATCGATTAAATCTTTCAAAAATTGAGAGATTCCATTGGATTATGTCTACAGACAGATCGATGGCGAATGAACGCAATTGCCTGCTGGAACTTAAGTCCTTAGTGTGGCCAAAAGCTAAAATTATGTTTACTCTTTACATAGAGATGTGGAGAAATCATGATTGTCTTGTATTTGCAAGGATGACTCTTTGAAATCTTTCAATACAGTGTTAAAGGGATTCAAAAATCTGTATGTCATTTAGGGTGCCCCTCGATCATTTTCAGGCCTACTCCAATATTAATCCCCAAAACGACCTATTTATGACAAGAAAAATCTGCCATTCTCAAAAAGAAATACAAAGAGAAAAGATACCCTGGTTCAGTTGAACAAATAATTTATGTTATAAACAAAACATTTCTATTCAAGAAGACTAGGATTCAATATAGACATATATAATTCATTAAAATAAAACAATCATAATTGATAATAGGTAACTACTAATAATGATATATAGAATTAATAATCTAGATAACACAGTATAGCAACATCATCATATTTCATTCCAGCTACAATATTGGTCAGACTATGTTTTATGAGAAACACTGAGTAAAAATTACAACCAGTTAAAGCCTTGATTACACATAGTCTCAAGTAATAAGCACAATGGAATAACTTATACATTCAGATTGTCTAGAATTTAAAATACACCTGTATAACTATATATCCCAAGGGCGTGTCCAGGATTTTAAGCATGCCAAACCAACTGAAGGCCCAAGTGAGGGAGTGCAACATGAGACATGAACCCCAGGAGGCACTTTGGCCAACCTGTAGTATTAACTCTTAATCAAATGATGCTCAAGCAAGGACTATAATGGACAATAGTTGACACTTACCTTTAATAAACTTTGTACGGATACAATCAAGATAATTGCACCCTATAATTCCACTATTCAATGATCGACGCGCAGCTTAAACATGGCGCCGTCATTCAATACACCAGTCATAATCAATCTCTACGCATATCAAAATCACACTTGAATTACAAGTGTTCACTTCTAAAATCTAGCAATTTGACTTGGAAAATAGCAGCACTATAGTTAAAAAAAGTAGATAAACCACCTCTGACTGTCCAATCATTTAAAAGCTTTGCCCTCATATGAAACTATTTCCGCCTTATCACAGGTGCCGCTGTGATTTGCCCATTCAACGATGGAAACTTTCCCACGGTCTTACTATCAGCATTTTCTAATAATTCAGGGAAAAAATTTAAAAAGCAAAATTTTGCATTAATAAGATTAATCTTCATCTGAAGTTATAAGTGGTGACACGAAAATGACCTCATCAACTCACTACCATCTTATAACCTTCATGACTACGTCATGACGGTGATAAAATTGACTGATTATGAATTGAAAATAAATTTTATTTTTCAATTAAACAATGGAATTGTAATCGTCAACAGCACCAATTGGTTTTGATCGATATTGGGATAATTCTTTAACATTTTGACAATCTAAGTTAATTAATGATACCACGATAATGGTTTATTAATGATACCACGTGGGTACAATGAACGCGAATAAATTTACTGATTTTGAATTGAAAATGAATTTTATTTTTCAATCAAACAATGAAATTGAAATGGAAATCGTCAACAGCACCAATTGGTTTCAATCGATATTGGGATAATTCTTTAACATTTCGACAATCTAAGTTAATTAATGATTAATGATACCACGATGATGGTTTATTAATGATAATGCGGTATGACTATACATCACTTTCAATCATTAATTTATGTCCGTGTCACATTATTTCCCAGACCATGAGAAATATTATGTTGTTATACAGCAATAATATCCCAACGCACGACAAATAAGTATAATAGAGGGTACCGTGGAAATGACATCACTAAAAGCCGAAGAGAGCAATAACGAAATTTTGCAGCTGGAACAAATTGTCATACGCAAAAAAAAAAACGAATTCAAAATATTTATTAATACACAGCTGTGACCCTGGACACACGCTTGCCCCATCCACCATCTATGCATCTTTATACTTTAAAAAAGTAACAAAATATATCGTAAAATTGATTCATGAGTTGCAACGAGAACTCCATGTCATTATCACAAAGCAAATGAAATCATAATTTTCAAACTTAAATCAACAATTGTCATTCTTACAAGGGGCCAACATTGGAAGACTTGACTAATGACAGAATTTCTTAAAAACAATATCCATAATTCAATGAAAGACTTAAAGAAGGAAGAAATAGAAAAAATTACTATAGGCCCACAATAATATAGTATAATGTATCCAAATACAGTGTTCATATTGAAGGCGTGAGACAATTTTATCAACACATTTGATAACTAATAAACTTCATTGCGATTATACTCATGGCAATCAAGGGCATGCAAAACAGTGGATATTTCACAAACTTCAGCCATAAAATAGATTTCAAAATTACCACCTGACAGATTTCACGATTTACTAAATTAACAAACGAAAATGGCTCCATTTGGGAAATCGTTATTGTGTGGTACAAAAAATGAAGATTCACAAAATGATCTCAATAGTTGCTACCGTAATCAAATATTCTCCAACGAAAAGGCCTTGACACAAGTAAAAATATCTTACAATATTTTGATGCAGTTTGCTCCATGTTTAACATGGGAATGCCATGCAAACTGTGGTAAACAGTGTCAATATGCCTATAGTCATAGTAACAAAACTGCTCATCTGCCACGTACAAATTGAGGCAGTAGTTCTACCGCCTGAAGACGACGTTTTTCTGGTTTTTTTTCTGTTGGTTTACCATTTTCTCCAGTACACTGTGAAGTATGCTGTTGCACAGCAACCTCATTTTCGAATCCGAGACCGCATTTGTTGCATCGGAAACCAGCACGTTCTAAATACATGTGAGTTTGTGAACGTAAATGCCTGTTTAAGTCTGACTGAGTTACTCCTTCATAGTTACATAGTTTACATTTAAACTCACGAATACCTGAAAATTGTACAACATAAGTAGAAATAGTTTTAAATATCTTAAGAAGTGGTGTTGTATCCCGCCAGCAAATGTCATTTCTACAAACGTTGGTTAATCCTCCAGTCACTGCTCTCATGATTTTTCTAACAAAGATATTGGATAGCTATTAGGCTGAATTGAAGCACTTGACTGGAGATTCTTGGTCTAGATTTCCTGTACAGCGCTATAAGATGTATTTATATTATTGATTTGTAGAATGCGCGCGGACAGTGGGTCTAGAAAACACAGATGTTTCATAATGATGTTGTAAAAAAGATTTCAGAGATCGTAGGACCGGTTTTATGAAACGATTTTACAGTCTGTTTGTTCTTTAAGTGTGCTACAAACTAAACTTACAACTTTCCAGTCATTTTCTCAATGGTCATTTTCTCATCAATCCCAAGAATAACAAGGGGTCCAGGAACACCCTGCCCACTTGAAAATTAGTTTCAAATGCTCAACAATCTAACAATTTCAATATTCAACGCCCCCTTGGTGACCATGTACAAAAACCAATGACCTTGAAACTCACTACAATCATAGAACATGTCATGAACTACAACTTTGCAATTGATCATGGTAATAAAATATGCCTAGGTACCATTATAATAAGGAAATACTAGGTTACTCTACCATTCAACGCCCTCTGGTGACCATATAGAATAACTAATTTCCTTAAAACTCACCACAACCATTGACAATTTCATGAGCTAAAACTTTGCAATTGATTGTTGTAACAAAATATGTATGGTACAAATATAATATAGAAATACTAAGATATTGTATTATTCAACGCCCCATGGTGGCCATATACCAAAACTAATGACCTTGAAACTGACCACAATTATAGATTACGTTATAAGCTACAACTTTGTAATTAATTGTCGTTAGGTATCAATGTAATGTCAAAAACTTTTTCCCACCTACGAATGAGTACTAATGACACCGAGATGGCAGCCAATTGCGTCATAGTTGGCTGATCAAAAATACCTCTCAGGTATAAAACATCCCTTTCCGAAGAATACCCATCAGCAATTGCAATGAGAAATGGCAAACCAGTAGGAAGCTACAGGACTAAGAATTCGGGCCAAAATTAACATTTTTGGGCACTAAAAAGGTCATAGGACGGCCATCTTGAGTCCGATCGACCCAATTTTTGTTATGTTGATGGGCCCTGGGGGGTTCAAATATACACGAAAGATCAAGGTAATTGATCAAGGCGTCTTCAAAATTTCCCTCAAAAAGTTCAAAAACGTGTAAAAAGTGGATTTTGGAGAGCAACAATGGCTGCCAGTCGGCCATCTTGATTCTGTCAGGGCCAGTTTTTGGGCTGAAGATGTGTCTAGGGTAGATACATGTATTATCATTATTATTTATTTTTCCATTTTGAATTATAATAATCGTACAAAGTAATACAAATACAAAAATTCAAGATGGAGGGAAACATGAAGAAACCTGTTAAGGTTTATATGATATTCATGCCACCCTCGTACACCCAATCACACTCTCTTTCACACTACATTCACACTGAAAATATTTAAGTGCCAGATTGCAGAGACTGGCAAGGTTATTGAAACATTAATTGAGAAGATACTGTTTGAGAGCACGTTTAAAAACTGGAGGGGATACTGATCCAATGATCTTCAGTGAGTAAGGTAAGTTATTCCAAGTTAAAGGGGCTGATACTTTTAATGAAAATTTCTTTCGATTGGTTCTAAATTGTTCTACTTTGAATGCATGACGTATAAACCAAATATCAAGACATTACCTTGAAGTGTCTTCAAAACTTCCCAAAATAACTGGATTCCGTCTACAGACGGCCGGATGGACGGCCGGATGGACGGCCGGATGAATGGACGAAAAGTGAACGCAATAGCCCGCTGGGACTAAAGTCCCAAGTGGGCTAAAAAATGGACTTCCAACCGCAGAAATCAGGGAAAAGTTTCCTGGAAAATTCAAAACTAGGTCACACCTCAAGGCACGTTTTCACACGATGCACACTTGACTAAAAAGATATGTAGGGCACACATCAGCAGACTCTTGGGCCGAATCGGATCTCTAATAGAGATTTATAGGATTATTCTAGATATGTTGTCCTGATGTGTGTATCAACAGATAAAAGCTGATATGGCTAGCCCATCCGATGGGTAGCGATTGCAACTGTTGTGTCTCTCTATAATATAAGTAATCTGAATGGACTCAACAGTTGTTGGGCTCGGTACAATATGAGACTTTTAAATCCGTGTGGTCTTTAGAAAAATTGTAGTCAAGGGTTCCAGTGTGTGTTATAGCGCAGAAGCACCTCTCTCCAATCAAGGAGCTGGGGTAAGAACCAGAGAAATATGCATTCAGATGGGCCAAGCTTTCTGTCCTGTCAATATAGAAATCGTGTGTGTGTGTTGCGGGATGATGACAATCCCGATAAAAATCGGCAACTATATCAGCTACGTCCATATACCATCCAGTCATTCTCTGATTGCTGATGGTTGTTATAGTCACTGATTTGGGGAGAATGCCTAGGCGGCGTGTATGATGGTTTGACCTGGTGCCTTGTGGACATAAGAAATAGTGATAGTGGCCATAATGTGATATAGCTTTATGTGTTGATAAGACAGCATGTAGAGAATGTATTGACAGCCCCGAGCATTAGTCCGAGCTGCTGTAAAGTGTCAAAGAGTGTCTATACAGAGGACCCTCAGACCCATCACCTTTGGTCACAGCCGAGCTAAAAAGATAATTTTATGGAGAGTTTGAAAGCTCTGGATTACTGGTGATATACATACCCTGATGTCTCATCATATGAACTTTCAATTGACTGCTGGTACGTGAACAGTAGGGACAGAACTGGCATTTATATGGACGTACATCTAGAAATGAAAAAAAGATATATAAGTGTAATCAGTCAATCAGTGTTAAAAATAGGTAGTGTCTATGTAACTTTCCTGCCATCAATGAGACATCTCTCAGCAGGCGTCGATATTTTGGAAACTGAATGATGATGGTTTAACCGCTAAAAAGGACAAAATTTTCTGCAACTGTCTAGAATATGGCATATCAGTAACCACAATATCTGTTGAATATTAGTAACCCCAGTACCAACATTATACATCAATCCAAGCATCGTTTGATGGAGAGAGGGGCACAATATGTCATTATAATACAGAGTGAGGGTCATTTCATGTCAATACCTTTTATTGACTGGGCACAATAACAGCAAAACGATTGCTATCAGGGGCACTTCTTAGTTAAACTAGGGGTCATGGGACACCATGCCAACTTGGAAAGTAGTTTGAAATCTTAAATAAATTGCCCATGGGCAAAGTGTGGTTTACCTTGAAAGCTAGAGGTTGGTTGGAGTAAGGGCATTGCTTGAAAAATCTTTTTAATTCGTGACTTCAAAGTTCCACAAGTTTATATTGTATTTTATCTTTCTTAAAGGATTATTTTGTAGTCAAATAAGACCAAAGATATACATTTGGTTACGGTCCACGTCCAAAAGTTTGTAGGGTACAGGTAGGCGTGGCAGGGAAATTATTTTATATTTTTTAAAAAAATATGTTTCACAATATGAAAAAAATATTCAAATAAGGCCATCCCAAAATAATTGTCTGTTTGCCATAACACCGACTCAACTTTTCAGCATGAGTCGGTAGGTAGGAAAAATTTTTTTTTGCTAAATTTTTGGGCAAAAAAAACAAATTTATCACCTTTTTACATGGAAACAATATCGCAAAAATCATCTACCTTGTGCACGGGAAATTTGTCTACTAGCGTAGATTTCGAGAATTATTCTAAAATTATAACTTCGTCCAGAGCGTCATCTCTGTGTTAAAAATGAAACAGTATATTGAATATGTGCGCGGTTTTACGTTACCAGCTTTCACTATGGGCGAACTCTTTTATCAGATCGGAGAATCCGTTTGCCTCCAATTGTACTCTTTTATTGGTCACGTGACTTTTTGGAGTCTCCGAAACCTCCTTTCTGTCGAGGTGGTGTGATTTGGATTTTGTGTGGAGCCAACCGGAGATTTCGGACGGAGACTTCGGAGGTCATTAAAGAGTACACCGAGAATCAATGGCAGCTTATTGGAACACTGCCAGTTTCCTGGAAAACTTAAATTAGGCCACATTGACAAGGCATGTTTTCACACGATGCACACTTGAATTCAAACATATATAATACGTAGCTCATCTAGGCAGTGGGTCGGTCGGCCGTTTTTATCGAAAATAAAATCTATTTCAATGAATCCCAGAAAAAAAGTTTTCATTCGGTACCTTTGAAGTCGGATCAGTCGGGTTACGGCAAACAGACCATTAATATGGGATGGCCTAAAATTCATATGATGTCACATATCAGAGGGTGGCTGAATATTGGGTCATGGAAACCTCTTCCAATGTAGGCCGCGGAAGTTAAAGTACCGGTACAGAAGAAATGGGTTATTAGATCGTTTTAAATTCTGGAATTTACGACTACAATATTCAGACCTCGACCTATACTTTTAGTTTGCTGCTTAATATTTTCAGAAACACACAAGAAATTACAATTTATGTCAAACGCGCACGCGTTACAGCATCACCTTGAGTAGTGTACTGTACGAACTTATGCGTGTGTCGTGAAGCACTCCGCGCGCACAGGTGGAGGCCTCGTGTAAGTGAATGTTCGCTTACACTTCAATGTCAATCAAAACAATCACCGGGTATTAAAATGAAACAATACCTATGGCGGGTGTGTGAAATAATTACATCCTCACCAGCAATGAGCATTTAAAATTTGCACGTATACGGCACCTAGTCCAATGAAACGTACGCCATTCTATGGCTTTCCCATAATCATTTTAGTAGCGCCGGAATTCCCCGTATATCCCAAAAACAGCCAATCCCATTCGCTCGTAGAGACGACGCCCCCCAATCGAGGTCATTGCAATTTTTTACGAGAGAGCTAAGAATTTTCCCGCCAAAAACAGTTTTTCGTAGAATTTTAACTCAGTTGACCATGTACATCGACGGAGGTTCGCCACGTCTTCAATCGCATCGATTATACGTCGTTTAAGCCGAGAACCAATGAAACAAATGCTCACAAAAAAAAACTTACCTCGATTTTACATGAATTGGCTCAATGCCAACCTCATATCGCTGACAAAGGTAAACCAAAAATTGGATGATATCAATATCAAATGCCCCTGTTGAACATTTACTGAAAACAATGACCTTGAAACTCACCACAATCGTGGAACCAGGGACACTTGCTGTCATATATCATAATGATGACTGAGGGATCAGTGGTACTTTTCTACCAAAACCATGGGGGTTGAAGGCACAGCCAAAAATTAAGGCCTTATTCAAAACTGTGGTTGAGAGGCACTAATAACGTCAAAATCTCAATATCAAGGGGAAAGATGCCAACCCAATGAATCTAGGGTATAAAACCTTCAGTCCTTAACATAACATCACTATGTCATTTATCTAATTGGAGTCTCAGTCCTTAACATAACATCACTATGTCATTTATCTAATTCGAGTCTTACCTAAAGACAGTACTTTTCCTTGCTTGCTGACTCCAGAATTACAGCGCTTTATAAATTTTATCATTTTCATTATTAGCAATATATAATAGGATATAAGAATCTTGCAGCAATACTCAGCGAGAAAAAAATCATCAGCAATAATTTGCCACTGTATGTGTAACTTTCTTAAGCCAGGTTGTGAAATGTATCATGGCAATAATAGCGGTTTTGGCCTAGGCCATATTTGTCCCCTTGGATCCATCCCTGGCTGTATCGAGGTTACCTTCATGGAAACTAATATGTCGTCTAATATCAGAATAATTTGGGAACTCTTTTGGGCAATAAGTGCACTTGTAAACAGAACGTCCATCATCTAACAGTACCGGTCTGCATGCTGCCTCACTCTTCTTAGGATCATACACAACATCCAACCTACAATATACCATTAACAACTTCATAAATATGGTGCTTATTGCCATGCAGTATTTTTTTTATAACCACTTATGACAATACATCAAAGCATATTGAAAGATACAGCAAATATATCCTTAACCCATTAGCACTCAAGCTGCCCGTATCCGCCCTGCCCATTACTCCTCAAGCCGCTTGATTCCGCCCGTTACCTTTTTCGTATGCTGCACAAACATGGTTATAGTGGGATTTGAACCCATAGCTTATGATAAATTTGATACTTAAGTCCTCAAAATACTGAAATACTGGAGCCACGTACATGTAAATGACGTCATCCTGAGAAACCCGGAAATAATTTCCAAAACATAAAAATAATTAAAAAGGAAAGAAATGAGATTCATTTGCCAGTTAATAATACACACAAAAATACTTTTGAAATAATTGAAATATGTTTATCGAACGAAAACCAACCGATCAACGTTAATTGAAAGCCCTGCATTATAGATCCGGCTCTGAACGGTTAAATAATCGAAAAGAAACCTAATTTCAATCCATCACAGCAGTTATACGAGCTGCTCTGACAGATAGAAAGTAGAAAAGAAACCTATTTTCTATCCACCACAGCAGTTGAACGATCCTGCACTGATCACATGGGCTCGCATCAGAGTTGTAGATTAATGTAAAAATGATAATCTGTTTATCCAATGTCAATAGTATATATAGAATAATTATCTAAAATAATGAATTAGTTATTATATATATACTGTAGACTTTGGACTAACAGATAATCGTTTTTACATTAATTTACAACTCTGATACGAGCCTCTGTAGCTCTGATGGATAGAAAATCGACACCACCTAATGTTTTCTATCCGCCACAGCTGACACGTATGTTTGTTTACTTCTGCTGCGCATATGCGCTGTGAGATCTGCTGTAGACGATAGAAAACAACGCTCTCCAGTAAACAGGCGAACTATTTCTCGATTTCCAAAATATCTGTCATTTTAAGAAGATACCGCAAACTGGTTAGTCGAAACGTCGAAACAGCTAAAATGATAACGCTGAAAGAATAATTTCCAGGTTACCAGGACGACATAACTTATACCTACATGATGCCATCTACTGACATTTTGGCGCATGACTTTGCAGCGCAAAAATGTCTTCACGGCGTGAAAATGTCTATGCGGCGTGGAATTGTCTTTTTCGCTACGAGAAACAAAATTATATCTTTTTGGCGGGGATTGTCACCAATATATACCCCATACCAAATCCATATCCCACCCACTAGATCTCATGAAAATCCATCAACAATCATAGGCTGTATCACGCTTACAAGAATGAAATCTTCGAAAAATTGATATGGGCCTTTTGTCTGAACAAATGTTCATAATTGTAATACATCCCTTAAATGATGTAAAACAACTAAAACTATGAGTGATCAAATAAGATACGGTTCAAACTTGGTGAGAGCCTGGGTTTCATTGGAGGTTTTTCATTATCATACGGACCAATCAGGACAGAAGCTCCCAAGTTCTTCAAATTTGAGGCCAGTGCCGGTTACTGACGAAACAAAGTTTATCGACTGACATGATTTTTAATAATCTCACGATAGGATTGCTTTATGTAGCTCACATCTTCACTCAGACAAATCATCGTTACGCGTGACCTATACCGTGGCGAGCGTACTCTCTAACTGATAAAAACACACAGTGAACACGAGAGTATAAGGCGATATTGCCTACGCGACTGTACACGACTGTTTTCAACACGAATGCTCATTGATGTGCCGCAGTTAACAAACTAATATTTATAATCAAGCTCCAAAACGGATCGCTAATGCTAAATAACTTCAATTAATGATGATAAAACAAGTATTCCGGACGTGTAAATCAGACTCATCTCTAAAAATTCGATGCTGTCAGTATCAGCCATATGGCCAACACAGAAGTAAATTTCCGCATTTTGAAACCACATTTTCGTCAGATATCTTGATGCAACGTTACCTTACGCACGGGATATCAAAACCAGATGAATCATTGAACACATCGCACACAATAAATCCTTATATCGTACGCCTTGAATATCAGTATTCGCGCTAGCAATGATGAATATCAACCTATTCAATCATGCCGCCATTTGGTTTGTGAAATAACGCGCACCAGCTGATCCACCTCGTTCAATGTTATGATGTCATAATGGAAGTCAAAACCAGGTCAACACAAATTATACATAACCAAGATTTTGGGGGGTTTCGTCTTTGAAAGCCCATAACTACCGAACAAAGCGTCGGATCTTGGCGACATAAAGTTCTTCCAACGCAAATAGCATTGAATTTTCACACCTGTTATTTTGGACAGTTAAAGATGCTGCATAAAAAAACCTGCTCAAATAAATCGAAATTTTTGAAACTTTTTGGTAAATTTCTCAAAAACTATGAAACCCACGGCTGTCAACTTTGCGCACCATAAAGAAAAACCAATTACGAAATATATTTTTGCTTAATCCATTCAATTCGCCAATTAGTAGTGAAATTACAGGCTACTGAAATTGCATTTGAGAGTGCTAAAAATAGCTTCGAGCGTAGTGTATTAAGCATACAAATGATTATCGAATGGCCAGACCGTTGACATAGGCTCACTAACGCGAGCCAAAACTTCTTTAATGATACAGCATACCATATTTTCCGTCTAATAAGACGATCTGACCTAAATAATCACTTTCCGAACTGTCACTCTAATGCTCCTGAAGATCATCAAAATCAATAAGAGTGTTCCATATTTATTTGAGGTCATTCTTTACTAACATAAGCTATTTAGAACTATTTTGTTACTTTGTTTCTTTCAACACCTCACAGCGGCTAACACATTTGTATATATGTGCGTCAGCAGTATGCCACGTGTGTGCAAATATAGGTTACAATATACATGGCTGTGTGTGTTAGTAATCACCCGAGTGAGTCTACTAATAGCAGTGACTCAGCCATGATAGTATTCACAGCACTCTCACACATCAGCAGGCACGCATTGTTAGCCTCATACTTTGTCAATTCAGACAAACCAATTGACAAATCAGTGAATTAAAATCTCCTGATGATTGGCATACATGTTCCAGTGAAATATTTCACAAGGAATTTGTTATACATAAAACCAAGAAAGGTGCAGTTGTTATGCTATTGAAAAGGTTAAGCATTACAGACGATCTATTAAGATAATATTAATATTTTATATGAATTAATCAACATACCTGGAATGTGTCCTAGATAAGCCAAGATTACTGTTCAATCGCCGTGGATCAACTTTAATATGTTCTGGAGTTAAATGGTGGTACTGAGGTGAGGTAATAACTGGAACTAGACTAGTTATACCCGTTGATGAAACATGAGTTTGGTAGGTCATCATTGGCGAACCAAATCCTGCATTCAACTGTAACATTGACATTGTCAACTGATGATGTAAACTACTGCTGCCACTTGTTGATAAGAAAGATAAATTATCGATCGTTTGTGGATTTGTCTCTATTTCATCGGTGCGTTTTATTTCACCCGGTTCTAAATCATCATCCTCGCCTGAAGCACCTGCACCAGCATTGATGCCAGTGACTAACAGAGCACTTGGTCCAACCGGTACATGGTCAGCTTGGCCTACAAGTGAAACGTCTTTTCTAGCAGGCACACAATCTCGTACCGTAGATGGATAGTCCCTCTTTGCAGGTGCACAATCATTTCCGACAGGTGTACTTTCATTTCCAGATGAACAGCTTCCTCTAACAAATGTGCAGTCTCTGTCAACAGGTAAAGCATCTTTGTCAGCTGGTGTGGGGAAACCTTTAGTGACTGTATGATTGATAGCTGTCATGGAACATGAAAGTTGGATTTTTTCACCATTCACTGCACTATTACTATTGACATTTGTTTCTTCATTTTCACCTGAATTTGTTCCTTCACTAACTGCTGCTATTTCATTACCATTCTTCAATTGATATTCTTGATCATCTTGTGATGATGATAAATTCAAGTCCATAGATTCATCGCGTACATTATTGTTATCTACTAGTGAGTGCTGCTTGTCTTCTAAAATTTTTAGAAATTCTGTATCACGAGTAGATGGGAGGCAGTTATTATTTTGGTGGTGGGTGTTAGTGCGTAAGAGGGGACTGTTAGATGATGGGAGAGGATTATCATCATTTGGGATGATATTGTCATTTTGAAGGTTGATCTTATCTTGGGGGTATGTTTTACTACCTAGGGGGTAATTACTCAGTGGGAGGGGATTATTACTTGGGGAGATAGCAATATCATTAGGGCTACCATTAGTAGCTGGGTGGAGATTGTTACTGGTTGGGGGGAGGCGATTGCTTTGTGGGAGGTGATTGTCGCTTAATGGGTGCGGAGAATTGTTCGATGAGGGGAGGCTTTCACTAGGCGGGTGTTGACTATCATTTAAAGAACTGTGATCTTTATGACTGATTTTGATGGGTTGTGCAGCTTTACGTCGTGAACTCCCACTTTTATTCAAGCTACTGTTCAGTACCAAATCTCCATTAGTTGAATCAGATACTAATGCATCACAAGGATCTGATGGTATAACAATTGTTACATCATCAGAGACGCCATCTTTTTGACGTATTACATCCTCCAGGTTGATAGGGTCAACATTTTCAGTTTCAGAACAAGTATCATCACTATAATCCATGTCTTCCTCCGGTTCTTGCAAATCAGTTTCCTTTGAAAGATCAATTGCAGCATCCTGAGTATTCAGTAGACCCTGCAGTGTCACTGCAGTATGCCGTGAAGAGGTGACACGTGATTTCCGACGCCCAGATGACAAAATGCGGTACAACTCCTGTTTATTCAAACCTGAGTGAAAACGTAAAATGTGGTGGCGCAGATTTCGTTTTTCACTAAATCCTTTGCCACACTCTTTACAGAAACATGTTTTGATTCCAGTGTGAACACGTTCATGGCGTTGTAAACAAAATAGACGGAAAAATGGTTTACAACAGAACCGGCAGCGGAACAAACCGTCGATTCGTTTAGGTCGATGAATCAGAGGCAACCCTGTTGTTGGGGTTGCTACAGATGATCGTTTGAATGGAGAAACAATGCTATCAGGTATCGACTTGAATACTGTGCCATCTAGAAATGAACTGAATGCACCATCGAGTAGCGCAACTTGATCATTTTTGGCGAAAATAGGTTGTTGTTTAACGTCAGATTCAGATGATTTTAATGGTGGTACCACCATTGCAGCAGATGATGAAATTTCACCCGGTTCATATTCAGTTTTGCATTCACCTTTGTTCAATTGAAAATCGCATTTGTCCCAACCGTGTACAATGCCTAGATGTCGCAATAAAATTGACTGGTGTTTAAAACCTGCCAAACAAATTGAGCAGCGATAACTACCACTACTCGTACCAACGTGCACCGACATGTGTAATTTCAGTTTTAACAAAGATGTAAACATGCGGCCATCTTTCCCACACAAGTGACATTTTAACAGTACCGATGTATCACTGGTTTTGTTATTGTAAATATTTAACCTCGATACAACTGGAGTTTCGTTTACGATTGAATAATCCTCAGGATTTGATACCAATGGATTTTTCACTTCGCCATCAACTAAAGGAGATTGTTTCATTTCGATAGTGGATTCATCGTCAGCATTTTTCATCATCGTGCCAAATGCGGCAGTAGTGGCACCAGCTGATGTAGCTAGTAGTGGGTGGTATTGCGTACGGAGAAGAGCAGCTGATTGCTGCATATTGAGTACTTGTTGAGGGTAACCGGGAAACTGAAAGCCAGGAATTGTTGACAGTACATTGTTGTATCTGAAAATATATAATGAGACAGGATAATGATCCACTTCGGTTTGTTTGAACATTGTTTAGTATTTAGTGAATGGTTTAGCGCGGTCTCTAATCAGACACGGACCAAATTTGGCCCGAGTCTGATCAGTGCCAATTTGCCCCAGGCCAATCGTGTCCGTGAGATCGTTAAAATACACCGTTGAATGATCACTAAAAATCATCACAGCGTATAATATCTGAAGGTGTTCGCCACATATGTGCGCGGCAACAGTAGTAGGCTGACACTTTTACAGTTCACCCGATTACCAATCGCCCCGGACCAGCAGAGTGACACTATCATCACCCTATACTTTTACATCATTTTTGGACAATGATATTTTTCAGAACCGAAATCCCCGTGAAACCGCGGATCTGCGGAGAATTCTCATCCCTGTGTTTTTGGAAAAGTAATTATCCTGAAACAGCTGGCCGAATCATCATCATCATCATCATCATCATCAATATCACAGACTTATGGAGGCCTGTTGAGGCCTATTGGTGTCCGGCTCGTTTGGTTATCAACATCAATTTAGGTGATATTAAAAATATTTCTCAATACAGCCATAGTTTGATCTGCACCTAGCCCATCTTAAAGATGGGCGTTATATGTTCTTTAGATCAGTTAGAATCGCAGTTTATCACTCGCAGTTCTTCAGTGGTACTGGCGTGTCTGAATCCTCACCACTGACAGTGCCTTTACTTTTTCTTGACATAATTTTACTTCACAAAAACTTTCCTTTTCAATATCACAATCTTAGTCAAGCGACGATAACTATGTTTTGAAACGTCAGAAACAGACGAACTGCACGCCCATGTTCCAACCGGAAGTTCAGATCCCGGTGATGCCTGTCCGGTGCTCGTGGTGCTTGAAGTGGGCCGGACCAGACCGGCGAACGGTGGCGGAGAACTAGCGATCCTCCTTGGAGAACGGAGTTGGGAAGCCGACCGTTCAAGTACAGCCGCCACCGCTCTAAACAGTTTGAAATAGAGACGTCGGTGGGCACGTTGGCCAAAACCGACAAATTTCTACTATTACGATCTTTTAGTTTTCGAGACTTATCTGCCTGAATTATCCGACCAACCCTCACAAATTTTGCAAGGATTAACCCTGTAGTAACTTTGACCCAATTTAAGCCTACACAACGTTGACAAAACGTGGTCGTCCCAGGCTCCCAGTAAATGACCACATCCCTGCCCACCACGATGCTGACCTTTAGGAGGGGGCAGCATAATTCATTCCATTAATCAATCAATTAATAATAATGAATCAAGTTAAATTAAATCAAATCAACTTATTCCGATAAAAGAGACCCCCAAACGGAACGCACTCACCGGTATGAGAGCAATAAGTCTCTCGACTTCCAAAATCCCTCGTAATATTTTGCGAAAAAATCCAAGCCCGTTCAACTGCAAGAACGCTAAGAAAAAAGATGACGCATTTTGCCGCTGGCTAAATGCAATACCACAGGGCTGGGTCATATAGAAAATCCATTGGCGATCAATCCAAATTTAGAAAATATTGGCAAAACTATAGGAAAGGGTACAGTACTCAACGGAAATACCAAATCAACTAAAGATTTCACAGAACTCGATCTTGAAATACAATTAAAATCTTCAAATGAAACCCGGAAGAAAAACAGTAGAAAATACCACGGGTTCACATAAACACCTGCAAAGCCAATCGTAGAGGAGACTTAGCTTTCTGATTGGCTTTTTAAACTGATATTTTTTTCGTTCAGATTTCCGCAAAAAACCTCCAGTGAATTTCAACAAGGCCATTTCTAAAACTCAGCCACTTAAGAATTGGAGAATGGATAACGCTTGAATGCATGATTTGTATGAATAATCAGTGGCACCAAGAAAAAGCCTTTCATCTGGATACCATGTCATTTAAATTTGCTCCATTTGTATCATATTAGGCTCAGCTAACGGCTGGCCTGATAAGACAATTCAAATGGTTTCCAAATAAAATGCAGAATAATCAACTCAAATCTAATCATAAAACCAATCCTTGGACAGGCTCTTTGCTGATTATTTTCATATAATATTAGTTTCTTAAGATCAATGAATAAACATTGTACCACAATCACATACCTGAAATGTCCCATCGGAAAAGACTGTGAATTCAGTAGGTGTGCTGGCACAATAGGAGGCGATATAAGCATCGGTGCAACTTGTTTTAAGTGATCTGAAGATGGCTCTGATGAAGATGATAGATGACTTCTTTGGTCAACAGATGATACGGGATAGCTTCTGTGCTCTGGTGATGATGCCAATGGAAGCTCTTTGACATCTGAAGGTAGAGTAGAAAGACTCTCCACCTCTGAACATGTTATAGGATGGCTCTGTAGCATGCCCCTAAGCCCTGTACATGATGTAGGAAGGCTCTTAAGTTCTGCAGATATTGCAGGAAGACTTCTAAGCTCTGTGGATGATGCAGGAAGGTTCCTCAGCTCTGGATATGATGTAGGTAGGTTCCTTAGTTCCGTAGATGATGTTGGAAGGCTCCTAACCTCAGTAGATGTCATAGGTAGGCTCATTTTGTCAAATGTTGGAAGATTTTCTGGCGAACATGACTGATTGCTTCTATTTGGATGCTCTAAGCTCTGATTAGTGAGTACTGATGTTACACTAGTAACTGGAGAACTGGATGCAGATGACATCATCCCACTATCCAACCAACCAGGTGGCTTCATCCGCTGTGTTTCAGTAGTCATGGCACCCATCTGGTCATCAGCCATATCAGGCAATACATCGTTGTCCAGTTGGAAATCTCGGTAAAATTCTAACTCTTCTGACCTGGTTTTGAGACGTAAATAACGTTCTTCTAAACCATGACTGAGTTCTACTTTCATGTCATGATGAGCTTTCTGATGGTACAACATACTTCCCTTTGCCTTGAACGCCTTTGCACAAATCTGCACATTAAAAAAGAAAAAAATTACAAATCTTCATAAATCAGGGTTTGTCGGGCAAAGAAAAAGTTACGAAGACCACTTTACTCATCGTCAGTCGAATGGTGGTCGGCATTTTTCAACAATGCCCCAAAATTGTGGATCAGTAAATCTACATAATCGTTTTATTCCTATGTTAAAAAAACCTGGTTGCATCAAATTTTTGGGATCTTTTAGCTCAAATTAAAGCATAAAAGTGAAAATGGAAGAGAAATAAAATTAAATTATATCTTAATTAGCTACTATCCAATGGGGATAGACAAGTATTCTGATCATGAATCAGATAACTGTAGCAGCAATGGACCAGATGAAAGGAAAAGGCAAGTTTTCATAATCTTACGACAAAAACTGGTCAGGGTTTGAGGATTGCTGATCTTCAGCTGGTGCCTAGGAGCTGGGCATTGATGAAGAAGCTTAGTGTTTGGCTATACCAGCCCAGAAGGCATTGCCAAAATGGAAACTGTAGGTGTGCAGTTGTACGCTATCTGATGTGAACCAATAAGCCTCTTTACAGTTTCCAGGTGCCATGTTTTTGGGTACCCACTGGGTCCGCATTGTTGAATTCTTTGTCCCTATTAACGTATTGAGTAACATCATAAAAACGTTAATTATCAGCTGAGTTCATCGATATTTTTACTTTGATTCTATCTTAATCCAATCCAGAGATATGAATGAAATAAGAAAATATAACAGGGGAACAATAGGGACCAAAAATTCAATAATGCGAACCCATCGGGTGCCCAAAACATGGCGTCTGGAAACTGTAAAAAGGCTTATTGTGGTAAAATAGGGGTTTTACATAGTTAAATAGACAAAGTGTGTGTCGTATAATCACCTGTAAAATACTATATTCAAGTGATAAATGATATAAGTAGGAGTTGTTTGTCAATTTGGCAGTCTGACATTTCTCATAGGTCATTCCTACTCTTATCCACCATGAATATCAAACCATTTAAGTCAGGGTAAAAAGTCATAGACGCCGAACAAGTCATGAGACTGACAGTGTTCGTGGTACAGGCTGATAAGGGCTGATCTACAAGCCATGAGCTCCAGAATACAGCGTAAAGGCCGACCAACAGGTTGTGAGGTTCAGACATAGATTTTGAGAATTGATTGTCACGTCAGATCGATATCGAAAAATTAATAGTTAGCATTCCACTTGTCTATATTTGGATAAAAAAGACACTCAACACATTATTATCATGCAGTGGATGCGAAAGGCTGCATATCTGGTTTTTGTAACAGCATAAAGCCATTGGTTCATATCGCTGCCAGGGAGGAGGCTGTATTGTGAAATCGTCCATGGAAATTGTACATACCTGGCATTTAAAAGGACGTTCACCTGTATGAACCAGCAGGTGGCGTTTTAAATCACTTGGTTTGAGACAAACTTTACCACAGTAGCGACATGTACGTCTCGTCTGTTGCCACGCTCTTCGCTCATCTTTTGTCATATTCAAGGGATAAATGGCACCGGAATCATTGCAGTCACGAGATTCAATATGAAATTTAGCACCGTTTATTATATCACTTGTCAATGATGCAGCTGCGGCAGCTGCACCGAGCAGTTCTAAACCATTGTTGGCTGCAACCATGGTACCAAGTAAATCTAATTCATTGTCAACGGTCACCATGTTATCGCCATTTCGATTACCGGTATTATTCACCAGACCTAGGTCGATGGCTCTCATGAATCTATCAACCTCAGGATGGCTGGTGTCCGGGTTTGAGTTGACTGTCTGGCTGGCATCCGGCTGTGAGACTATAATTGTTTCATCACTGTTGACAGATAATGAATCGATTTCAGCAACTTTCTCAATGAATTCATGTCCGTCTGCTCCCATTTTTACGATCACACTATCCCCTTTACCCTCTTCTGAATACATGATAAAGTTATTATTCGCAGTTTCTGATTTGAATTCTTTCTTAGTTTTTTCTATTTTACCATTACTTATTCGACTTGCGTTACGTTTCTTACTAAAAGTAAAAGTTCTCCTGCGTTTGTGGCGGTTGTATTTCTTATTTCGGTTCATGATGCCATGCGCTACCTCTTGGTGATAATGTAAGCTACCTTTCGTCTTGAACGCTTTATCACACAACTACAAAATTGAAATGTAAATGGTGATTAAGCAAGATCAGGAAAGCACGGATAATGTTACCCCTAAGCGAAGGGATTGGAAACAAAGTATTTATGATAAAGGATTGATATGAACTGAAATGGTCTTTTCAATTTCATTTCATTGAATTCCAGTATGAGTCCATAATATATGACACATAATTTGTGAATGCCTAATTGGCACTGCTCTGTGAAAGCTAAGTGTGTGAGGAAACTATAACATGGTTTCCGTTATTTATTTTTGGGAACAGCGTACCCAAAGTTTATCAAATATAATTGTTTACTCTTAAAATGATAAATATACACCGCACACATTTTTGTTTAGATATGATTTAGAATTCAAATTTATACCCAAGAATGTAAAAGTTGTGAAAATCACATTTCAAAAATGGTGGATGAAATTTTCCATGTTATTTCCAAACCCTATTTCCCTCCTAACAACAAAATATCAGCTGTATAGATCCATTGGTTACAATTTGTTACCCCAAGAGCTGACAGAAAGTTACTCAGTCAGGTCCATTCTATACGGACCGACACAGTTGATCCTGAAATGATCCTAGGATGAGGCAGTCTCGAATGGCCCCGGCCTGAAATTCACATGAAGTTACAAGTGGTAAATGCGTTAGAAGTATCGAGCCCAATATTATTTCTATAAGAATGATATTAGAGAACATGTGTGCAATGTGTAAATAAAGGACCAATGGTCCAGTGGCTTGCTAAACTGGTGTGAAGTAAAAAATTTGTCATGTATAGGCTAGGCCTACTAGTACACAAAAATTCATTTCATTGAAATAAAAAAAGAAAACATTTTTCAAAAAGGACTTGATTTTGGTCACTGACTTTTTAACTAGAATGAAATCTTCGAAAAGTTGATAATGGGAATTTTTGTCTGACAAAATAAATTTTCATTTAATTAATACATCCCTGGAATGACATATTAAACAACTAAAACTATGAGTGACCAAGTTTATGCAAATTTGAGGCCAGTGTCGACTGTTGATGAAATAAAAATTATCGACTGACATGGTTCTTAATAATATCACGATAGGATTGCTTTTATTAGGCGGGCAAGCTTACATCTTCACTCAAGGCAAATCGTTGTAACGCCCATCCTACAATGCGGCGCGCGTTAATGGCGACTGATTACATACGCGCAATGAACACGAGAGTATAAGGCTATAATGCCTACGCGACTGTACACGACTGCAAACGCTCATCACTGTGCCACGATTTACAAACTAATACAAATTATCAGGCTCCAAAACGGATAGAACATCAATAAAATGACTTCAAAAATTACTTTAACCGGGTCAACACAAATTACATATGACCGAGATTTTGGGGGGGTTTCGTCATTGAAAGCCCATAACTACTGAACAAAGTGTCAGCTCTTTATGAGATAAAGTTCTTCAAATAGGCAATTAGGCCTACAACCAAGAAGATATCGGGTGACTGATGAGGCCAATAGCAGTGAGGCAGAAGAAGGTAATTACTCAGTATGACATGACCGCCTCAGGATTTGTTAGCTCAGGCCGCGGCCTACGCAGGAATTCATGCTCCAACACCAATTCATGATAGCCTAGTGTCTCAACACCTCAGCTAATACTACCGGTTGTACCAAATCGAGGGTATATTCAAAGAGCATCGAATTTTAACATGTGTAATTTGGACAGTAAATGATGCTGCATAAAAAAATGTGCTCAAATAAATCGAATTTTTGACACTTTTTGGTTAATTTCTCAAAAAATATGAAACCCACGGCATTCAACTTTTTGCACCATAACGAAAAACAAATAACAAAATATATTTTGCTTAATCCGTTCAATTCGCCCATTAGTTGTGAAATTACAGGCTACTGAAACTGCGTTTGAGTGTGCTAAAAATAGCTTTGAACGTAGTGTATTAAGCATACAAACGATTATCAATCGGCCAGACCGTTGACATAGGCTCAGAAATTGATCAACAGTTGCGAGCTCTAGACCGGTTTCCCTTGTTGGCCATAATTTGAATAGCATCAACTTAATCTTTAATAGGGTTCTGCCCCAAGTACAGCCCTACTCGTGTATGGAGTGTTAAGAAAATTAGTCGACAACTGGACCTCTAGACTGTTAACGTTGTTTATCATGTCAGCCCCTGGTGGCCATAATGTGAACCACATCAACCCAATTTTTTATAAGGTTCTGTCCAAAGTGATACCATTAACGTTTTAACAGCCCCTGGTGACCAAAATATGAATCAATTCAACCCATTTTATAAAGGGTTCTGGCCCAAGGGATACCGTAGTTGTGCACCATGTTTCGGTCAGCAATTGCCGCCTCTAGACTGTTAATGTCGTTTTTCATGTCGGCCCCTGATGGCCATAAATTGAATCGAATCAACCCAATTTTAAGTAGGGTTCTGCTCAAAGTTATGCCCTAGTTATGTACCATTTTTGAAATAAATCAGTCATCAATTGCGGCCTCTAGACTGTTAAATCGTTTTTCATGTTGGCCCCTTGTGGCCATAATTTGTATTGACTTGACCCAATTTTAAATATGCTTTTGGCCAAAGTGATATCCTATTGGGTACCATGTTTGAAAACAATCGGTCACCAATTGCAGCCTCTAGGCTGTTAACGTTGTTTTTCATGTCGCCCCCTGGTGACCATAATTTGAATCGAATCGACCCAATTTTAGGTAGGGTTATTGCCCAAGTGATACCCTACTTTGTGTACCAAGTTTGAAAACAATCAGTCAACAATTGCCGCCTCTAGGCCGTTGACGTCACTTGGGGCGGCGACGTATTCAGACGCGGGTAAATCTATATGCTCCCTCTCAACTCTGGTTGAGCCAGGGCATAAAAACAATTTATTACGTTTTCACAATTTCTTATTAAGTGCTTATTACAATGTAACTGAAATGTTTTGCGAAAATGATATCTCAACATCTCAACTTTGAATATAGATAACAATTCAATTGGCACTTGACACAGCTTAACATACCTCGCAAGAGAATGGTTTTTCACCGGTATGCACACGAATATGACGCACTAGGTCAGCTGGACTTTTCTTCTTAGCTCCGCAATAAACACACGTTTTCTTACCATCGGTTACACGGTCAACAACCAATGGAAGTTGTGGTGGTTCCCTGAATTTGTAGATACCGCTGTGACTACGAGTTGTCCTCCGTACAACTGGTGTTGGTTCATCTTCTGAGAGGAAATAACGGAAAAGGAAAAGTTTGCTTTGAAATGAAAAGATAATGCTTAAAATGCTACAAAATGCTTATTATCACTCAGTACATAAAATGCAGGTAAAAGAAAAAGTGGCACTTCATTTGTCAAAATGCCAAAAATGATCTCACCCAATAGCAAACTAATCCATATATCGTTACAAAAGGTTATTTAATCAATCAATTTTTAAAAGGCACTTGCTATCAAAATTTTTCTTTCCACGATTACTAGACTAGATGAAACTGTACAAAATACAGAACAACCCGAGATCTCACTGATCGAAAAAAATCTCTCATTAGCCATAAATTAATCATTTATGTATCCTTCACTTCGTATATAATCTGATTTGATGAAATTTTATTCAATAAAATAAAATTGAATTGGGTTTTATGATTTTTGTTCAATAGCACAAAGTTGAATTGAATATGCAGAATATAAGTCTCAGCCTCTAGGTTACTCCCTAGGGATAAAATACAAAAAAAAATTAATTTATGTTGTTTAAGGCAATGACCCACAATTTCATGACAGGAAGCGATTCATAAAAATATATGACCCATCGCCCTTGGGCACCCGCTTGGGGTCGAAACCAAAAATGTCTCTATATTCTATAAGGCTTTGCCCACTGATCATTTGCCCAAGTTTCATATTGATCCAATCAAAACTTAGTACAAGAAACGATTCATAGAAATATAGGAAATATGATTTGAATGCGGAATAGAATAGAATTTTCTGAAATTTGCTCAATAAAACAAAATTGAATTGGATTTGCTGTTTTACCTTGGTCAATACAGTAACTAAGGGATCAGGGACACCATGCCCACTTGGGAAGTGGTTTCAGATGCTCAACAATCTAACAATTTTAATATTCAACGCCCCATCCAATGACCTTGAAACTCACCACAATCATAGAACATGCCAGCAGTTAGAATTTTGTAATTGATTGTGGTAACAAAATATGCCTAGTTACCAATATGATATTGAAATACTAAGTTATTCTACTATTCAACGCCCCCTGGTGGCCATATGCAAAGCCCAATGACCTTAAAACTCACCATAATTATAGAACATGTCATGAGCTACAACTTTGCAATTGATCATGGTAACAAGATATGCCTAGGCACCAATATAAAGAAATACTAAGTTATTCTACTATTCAACGCCCCCTAGTGACCATATAGAATAACTAATGTCCTTGAAACTCACCACAATCAAAGACCATGTCATGAGCTACAACTTTCCAATTGATTGTGGTAACAAAATATGCATAGGTACGAATATAATATAGAAATACTAAGTTATTGCATTGTTCAACGCCCCTGGTGGCCATATGCAAAAACCAATGACCTTGAAACTGACCACGATCATAGACCATGTCATGAGCTACACATTTCCAATTGATTGTGGTAACAAAATTTGCTTAAGTATCAATATGTGAGAAAACTTTCTTCCACCTACGAATGAGTTCTGATGACACCAATATGGCCGCCAATTGTGTCATAATTGCCTGATCAAATATACCTGTCTCGCGTATAAGAGATCCCTTTTCAAAGAATAGCCATCACAAATGGCAATGAAAAATGGCAAACCATTAGGAAGCTACAGGACTCAGGCCAAAATTGACAATTTTGAGCACAAAAAAGGTCACAGGACAGCCATCTCGAGTCCGATCGACCCAATTTTTCTCGTGCTGATGGGCCCTTGGGGGATACAAATATATATGAACGATCAAGGTACTTGATAAAAGCGTCTTCAAAATTTCCTTTGAAAACTTCAAAAATGTGTAAAAGTGCTGATTTTGGCTAACAACAATGGCTGCCAGTTGGCCATCTTGATTCTGACAGGGCCAGTTTTTGGGCTGAAGATGTATCTAGGGTAGATACATGTATGAACTAAATATCAAGACATTACCTTGAAGCGTCTTCAACACTTCCCAAAATAACTGGATTCCGTCCACGGACGTACGAACGACGGAAAAAAAGTGAATGCAATAGCCCGCTGGGACTAAAGTCCCAAGTGGGCTAAAAATGAATTGGATTCGATCTTTTTTTGCAGAATAAGATTTGATTGAATTTGCAGTCTGAGCACATGGCTCATTAGCATAACAATGTCATCCATCCGATTTGAGAAAAAGCTATTTTTCCCGGACTTCGCACAATTTTCAACATTTTCTGTAGTGCAAATAAAAATATTACTCCCAAAAATCAAATCAACTAAAGATTTCACAGAAATCAATATTGAAATACAATTTTAGATCTTAAAATAAAATCCGGAAGTAAAACAGCAGACGATACCGCGGGTTCACGTGAACGCCTGCTGATCGCTGCTGCTAAGCCAATCATAGAGGAGTCTTTGCTTTCTGATTGGCTTTTTAAAATATTTTTGTGATCAGATATTCGCGACCAAGCTCATATAAATTTCAATGAGGCGCTCTCAAAATTCAGCTACATAGGGGTTGGAGAATGGATAATGCTCTAATGAATGATTTGTATGAATATATGCTCAGTTGCACAGACAAAGAGCCTTTACTCTGGAAACCACGTCATTTAAATTCGCTCCATTTGTATAGTAATAGGCTCAGCCTACGGCAGGCCTAATAAAACTCAACTTAATGATTAGAAAACGAATAACTATGAATCTAAATAGCATAAAAGCCACAAATTTAATTCAACTTTTACCACTTTCAGTGAAATAATAGTCTAATTTTTAACAATATTTTTGTTTCCGTCAGAAATCAGTAGGCCTGAGTCAACAAAAATATGGACTTAAGGTCCACACACACACACACACACACACACACACACACACGCACACACGCACGCACACACACACACACAATAGGGGAATTGGGGGTCTGTGCATACAAGGGAAGGGGTATGTGGTTCTGTGAACGGTACGCACTGTATTGACTGTTGCACTCAAATTCTGCAATCAAATAAATCCAGGGGTTCATGGACACCATGACCACTGGGGAAGTAGTTTAAAATGCTCAACAATCAAATAATTTCAGTATTCAATGCCCCCTTGCGACCATTAACTAAAACCAATTACCTCTACACTCACCGTAATCATAATACATGGAACAAGCTAAAATTTTGCAAATGACTTGGATAACAAAATATGCCTAGGTACTAACATAATATGGAGATACTAACAGGGTTCATTGTGTTACTGCTGCCTCAAAAATACTGCCATTTACTGCTGGTCTGAAGGCAGGGATGAGAACCAGGGATTATGAAAAAAGCGGGACTTTCGACAAAAATTTCTGTGAATTACTGAAATTGCAGCTAAACTGCAACATAGGCACTAAGCTCAAAGTGGGGTTCCCAGTATGATTTCCTCAACAGCCTTGTTTCAATTCTAGATGGCAGCACGAACTGGTTATTTTTTCACGGTAGTTTATATTGGCAATACCAGATGGCAGCACATAACGAAAATCTTTGGGCGAAGTACCGTCGCATGCTGAAATATTCTTGTGAGCCGAAACATAATGCCAGACACAGCAAACCTTCACCCCCCCCCCATCAATTTCTCAACGGATCTGGACAATTCGGAAAGCTTGTTTTTTTTTTTTAATTTCTCATCACAAAAAAGCAGGAATCCCCCTGGCAGGCCCTTTTCACTGCCAGATGGATGCATTATCACTTCAGCCAGGAACTTATGAAGGATGAAGAACTCTTGAATTCAATATAACAAGGACTTTTTATTAAAATTACCAAAGTTTGCCACATAAGTATCGGACTAAATGTAAATTCAAAACTATAAAAAAACAAAACACAGAATTTGTGATTGGAGTACGATTTCGTTAGTAACTTATTGTTCGAGTACTGAGCCAGCATTCGTTCTTTCACCAGCAGAAACGACAGCGACACTAAAAAAACAAAACGAACATGGATTAACTAAATAGTAAAATAATCAATTGTAAAAGGTTGCTTTTCAGAAAGCGATGAAATATATTTGATTTTAGATTCAATAAAATTGGATTGAATTTGAATTGAATGATAGTCATTAAATTAACAATTTAGCTAAATTTTTCATAATAGGCCCAAATCTTAATCTGGATGATTCTTACAACAAGTTAATGCGCCCAAGTTTGTCGAAAGCAATCTATGGTGAATAAATAAGTACCATTTATCGACTATGGCAAAACCAGACTAATCGATGTTCCTTCGTTTTTCTTTTTAAATGTGGATTTTCACTGCACCTACTCCATTCGCCATTATTTCCAAATTCTTCACGCAGATTTTACACCGAAACTTGTATAGGCATATGTTGTTTGGCACCCGCTCGATCCAAATTATGTAGTCTGGGTGATAATCTTTGAATGACTATTTCCCCATTTTATAAGAAATTCGCAAACCACCGCCACTGAATAAGTGTGACAACGATAGAAGAAACCCTTCGCCGGTCGGATCGCTAAAAGATCATCACTGATTTTATTCAAACATGTTAATTGTGTTGTTTTCACTATTATCAAAACAACATCCGGGAAAATGTTGCCTTTTCAGAAATAAATTGCCCATGGGCAAAGTGTGGTTGACCTTGAAAGCTAGAGGTTGTTTGGAATAAGGGCATTGCTTGAAAAATCTTTTTAATTCGTGACTTCAAAGTTCCACAAGTTTATATTGTATTTTATCTTTCTTAAAGAATTATTTTGTAGTCAAATAAGACCAAAGATATACATTTGGTTACGGTCCACGTCCAAAAGTTTGTAGGGTACAGGTAGGCGTGGCAGGGAAATTATTTTTTATTTCAAAAAAAATATGTTTCACAATATGAAAAAAATATTCAAATAAGGCCATCCCAAAATAATTGTCTGTTTGCCGTAACACCGACTCAACTTTTCAGCATGAGTCGGTAGGTAAGAAAAATTTTTTTTGCTAAATTTTTGGGCAAAAAAAACAAATTTATCACCTTTTTACATGGAAACAATATCGCAAAAATCATCTACCTTGTGCACGGGAAATTTGTCTAATAGCGTAGATTTCGAGAATTATTCTAAAATTATAACTTCGTCCAGAGCGTCATCTCTGTGTTAAAAATGAAACAGTACATTGAATATGTGCGCGCTTTTACGTTACCAGCTTTAATATAGTCACTATAAGAATGAATGGCAGCTTATTGGAACACTGCCAGTTTCCTGGAAAACGTATACTAGGCCACACGTCAAGGCATGTTTTCACACGACGCACACTTGAATTCAAACATACGTAGCTCATACCTCGGCAGTGGGTCGGTCGGTCGGTCGGCCGTTTTTATCGAAAATAAAATTTATTTCAATGAATCCCAGAAAAAAGTTTTCACTTGGTAACTTTGAAGTCTGGTCGGTTGGGTAACGGCAAACAGACCATTATTTTTGGATGGCCTAAAATTCATATGATGTCACATATCAGAGGGTGGCTGAATATTGGGTCTTGGAAGCCTCTTCCAATGTTGGCCGAAGCTAAAATACCGGTACAGAAGAAATCGGCTATTAGATCGTTTTAAATCCTGGAATTTACCACTACAATATTCAGACCTCGACAGACCTTATAGTTTGCTGCTTAGCATTTTCAGGTCACAAGAAAATACAATTTATTACAAATTCTATCGAACAGAAAACACAGCACTCATCTTCTGCTACGATTATTCAGCCTATTTTCATGTCAAACGTGCACTCGTTACAGCATCACCCTTAGTAGTGTACTGTACGAGCTTAAGTGTGTGTCGTGTAGCACTCCGCGCGCACGTGGAGGCCTTGTGTAAGTGAATATTCGCTAACACCTCAATGTCAATCAAAACAATCACCGGGTATTAAAATGAAACAATACCTATGGCGGATGTGTGAAATAATTACATCCTCACCAGCAATGAGCATTTGAAATTCGCACGTAAACGGCACCTACTCCAATCAAACGTACGCCATTCAATGGCTTTCCCATAATTATTTAAGTAGCGCCGGAATTCCATGTATATCCCAAAAAAAGCCAATCCCATTTTCGCTCGTAGAGACGACGCCCCCCAATCAAGGTCATTGCAATTTTATACGCGACAGCTAAGAATTTTCCCGCTAAAAACAGTTTTTCGTAGAATTTTAACTCAGTTGATCATGTCATCGACGGAGTTTCGCCATGTCTTCAATCGCATCGATTATACGGCGTTTAAGCCGAGAACCAATGAAACAAATGCTCACATAAAAATGTACCGCGATTTTACATGAATTGGCTCAATGCCAACTTCATATCGCTGACAAAGGTAAACCAACAATCAAGAAATTGATTGACGTGTCTTTAAAATTTCCCATGAAAACTTGAAAAATGTGTAAAAAGTTTGGCCAACAACAATGCCTGCCAGTCGGCCATCTTGAATTTTACGGCGCCAGGCTGAAGATGTATCTTAGGTAGATATGTCTATAAACCAAAGAGATTACATCGAAGCGTCTTCAAAACATCCCAAAATAAAAGGATTCAGAAATCGGAATATGGGCCTACAAAATTCCTTTTTTGGTTGTGACAAAATTTAATTTGGAGACACTGGTCGTGATCTAAAAACCAGACTTTTGGAGCAAAAAGTAGATAAAATAAACCAATAAGGGGGTTGTCCATTTATTACGTACCCATCGTAGGGGGAGACGGGGTTTACTAAATTGCATACACGTTCGGTACGCACCATGAATGAATCGTGAGCATTCCCTGTATATGTCGTACATTGTCTACTACCCCTATTGTACACAGTGGACTCATCCAAGGTCAAGAACTCGCGACTTATAGTATAAACAAAATGAAAGTAGGTCTAATCAATAAAAACAATAGTCTTTCCTTAAGTCTTCCTTTTTCTGTTAGACACACCATGGGGAGGAGGGGTAACTTAGGTCAGTACGTACGCAAAGGGGAGGGGGTAATTGATTTGTGTACAAGTGTGTACAAGGGGGTCTGATTTTACCGAATATTAATGCGTACGTAATAAATGGATGACCCCTAAAGGACCATGGGTCCAGTAGGATCAACTGAGTACACATTTAGTTTCGAGCAAAAAAATTGATTTGTTCATGGATTTGCAATTACATATAAACAGCTGATAAAGATGAAATCATCATGGTGCTCTGTGTAGTAAGCATGTTCAACTTAGTTGATATACATGTACATGGTAATGGGTTTTCCCTATGAGTCACGAGTACATGGTACAACAGTTCTCCATAATGATGTCCCTGGGAAAGCCTTTCTAGAGGGATTTCCAAGTGATGCCCTTCTGAAGGACTTACCCTGTGATGTCATTAAACAATCATCGATTAGTAGAATGGGAAAAAATTTATTGAAATTTTGCACATTTTCTCCCAGTACTTCCAAACAGCTTTGAGATGATGGACGGAACCTACCATATCAATTCCGCCATCTATTTCCCACCTGATACAAAATATGAGCTATATCCAGTGGTTACAATTTATGCCACCAGGAGCTAACAAAAAGTTATTCTCAGGACCATTGTATAAGGATCAACACAGTTGATCCTAAAAACCAGCTGGTGGTGTAGCCAATCATGTTTAGAACACTGGTCATCGATTCAATTTTGATAAAGCCAAAATTACTCATACTTCTCGTAATTACACCACATAAGTTGAGTCTGCTCTAATAACTTGTCACTCAGATATTAGCACCAATTAAAATAATGGCTTTCCTCAGAATAATTTTCTTCTTTCAAAGTATATTACATAATGCCACATGCTAATTACCTATTCAGTCTGAATTTTCTCAATTAAACTAGGGGTCCAGGGACACCATGCCCACTTGGGAAGTGGTTCCAAATGCTCAACAATTTCAATATTCAACGCCCCCTGGTGACCATATACAAAATCCAATGACCTTGAAACTCACCACAATCATAGAACATGTCAGCAGTTACGATTTTGTAATTGATTGTGATAACAAAATATGCCTCGTTACCACTTTAATATGGAAATACTAAGTTATTCTACTATTCAACGCTCCCTGGTGACCATATTCAAAACCCAATGACCATAAAACTCGCCACAATCATAGAACATGTCACGAACTATAACTTTGTAATTGATCATGGTAACAAATATGCCTAGGTACCAATATAATAAGGAAATACTAAATTATTCTACTATTCAACGCCCCCTGGTGACCATATAGAATAACTAATGGCCTTAAAACTTGCCACAATCATAGATGATGTCATGAGCTACAACTTTTCAATTGATTGTGGTTACAATATATGCATTGATACGAATATAATATAGAAATACTAAGATATTGCATTATTCAACGCCCCCTGGTGGCCATATACAAAAACCAATGACCTTGAAACTCACCACAATCATAGAACATGTTATGAGCTACAACTTTCTAATTGATTGTGGTAACAAAATACGCTTAGGTATCAATATAATGTGGAAAAACTTTTTCCCACCTACGAATGAGTACTGCTGACACCAAGATGGCCGCCAATTGCGTCATAATTGGCTGATGAAAAATACCTGTCTCAGGTATAAAACATCCCTTTCCAAAGAATACCCATCACAAATTGCAATGAGAAATGATAAACCAGTAGGAAGCTACAGGACTCAGAATTTGGGCCAAAATTAACATTTTTGGGCACTAAAAAGGTCATAGGACGGCCATCTTGAGTCCGATCAACCCAATTTTTGTTATGCTGATGGGCCCTGGGGGAATTCACATATATCCGAAAGATCAAGGTAACTGATCGAAGCGTCTTCAAAATTTCCCTCAAAAAGTTAAAAAATGTGTAAAAAGTGCTGATTTTGGCGAACAACAATGGCTGCCAGTCGGCCGTCTTGAATCTGACAGGGCCAGTTTTTGGGCTGAAGATGTGTCTAGGGTAGATACATGTGTAACCCAAATATAAAGACATTACCTTGAAGCGTCTTCAAAACTTCCCAAAATAACTGGATTCCGTCTACGGACGGACGAACGGACGGACGACGGACGAAAAGTGAACGCAATAGCCCACTGGGACTAAAGTCCCAAGTGGGCTAAAAACGATGATCTCTAGGGAGACTTCGAATGGTCTTGTCTTTGAATATATTTTTTTATTCAATGAATCATCAGTTTTTAATACTTTTATTACTGTAAATAGTTGGTTCTTATTACATTCAGTGTACGTAAATGACTGCCACTCTACCATCTTAATTCTAATCAGGTCTTTTTAGGCAGCAGGTATCTAAGATATTTCGCTGTTAAAAACCAAATATATAGGAAATCTATTATTTAGTCAAAAACATTTACGATACTTCTTTGGATTCCATCTACAGACTGAAAGCTGAAAAGTCAAGGCAATAGCCAGCTGGTACTCATGCGAAAAATATGTGTATACATACCTGTATCCTTATTTGAAGATGGTTTCGAAGATACAGAATCCATTTTCTTTACTCTTCCTGCTGCTCCAACCATCTTATTTAATTTAGGAGGCAACTTTTGTCCATCTAAAATAATCAACAGATAAACATGAATAAAACTTTATGCCTATATGTGTTCTGTAGCCTGATGCAAAATGTTGAGGATGAGGTTATTTGAGGCTGTTGAGTTCAAACAAAATCGAAATTTGAATTAAAATTTGATAACACTACATAACTTCCAATTCAAAGCCCAAAATGTCATTTTTTCTGACATCCATATGGCCACCAGATTGCCTGTTTGGATGACATCAGGACAAAATCTGAGGACCAACAGAAGGAAGTCTTGAGCTACAATGTTGAAGATCCAATGTAAATACTAAGCCATTCATCACCCCTGGTGAACATATACAGAAACAAATAACCTTGAAACTCACCACAATCATAGAGAAGTATCATTAGCAACCATTTTGCAACTGATTGAGTTTATGAAATAAGCCTAGGTACCAATTCGAAACTACATGTTATTCCATTATTTAATGCCTGCTAATCTATTCTGCAGTAGGTCCTGATGGTTATCAAAGAATTTGATGGTAAAGTTCCCATCAATAGTATAGAAATGATTTGCCTTGAATAGAACATGTCATGAGCTACAAAATTTCCAGGTTGTTTTCAGAAACATATACAGAGAATACAATATATGGAAAATTTGTACATGTATTTCAATATCAAACTCCCCTAGCGGAGAAGACAAAATACTGGCTAGCCCTAAGTCCATAAGGATGTGTGTCCCATTACAATAGGCCTATCTAAAAATAATCAAATATCTAGACTCTAAGTTAAAACCTATTGATAATTTTTCTTTCATAAAAACCTTTTCACACCTAGGCAGGAGGACGGATAAGAATATAAGAGAGCTGCAGATAGTGTAGAAATTGACTGATTGAAAAATTTGTCATACTTAATTTTAAAAAACCATTTTTTGTGATATTTCCATCTTCATTTTTGATCTTATTATCTGAAAAGTAAGTATTCCCATCATATCAATTCAATCCAATACAATTTTCATTTTTCATATTTTGCAGTCCTTCAAAGATTTTACATACTTCCAAGATACAGACTTTTTTCAATTTTCTTGATATTAATTTCATTAATTAGTTTATGTTGCATTTGTCAACTGAGAACGAATCCTGATTAAATAAAATACTTTCTATGCAGCAGCAGTATAAAAAGCGGAAGGCAAGGGCAAGCCAAGAATCTTAAATCATAGATAATTTTTTGAGACAATGGAACTACTAAAATAAAGGACTATGGGTAACTGAATACACTTAACTTTTGAGCAGAAAAAATCGATTTGTTCTTGGATCAACAATAAGTTAAAAAGATGAAACCTTGGTACAAGACTACAATCTTGGTCTAGATAATATCTACATCATTATGGCTTTCCCCCATGGCTCACTAGGACCTGACAAAACAATGAATACTATGCCAGTCAAACATATACAGAATATACACACCCCATTCCCGAAGGGGGTCACTTTACATTAGATTTATGTCGGGACTCCAACCCTATTGCATTTGAACCCTTTCTGGTGGTAGTAAACGTCTAACAGTAGGTGCTCCAGTAGATTTTGTGAGAGAATTTCAAAGTTTTAGGACCTTGTGGTAAAAAACAAAAGTCAAAATGCACCAGTGGAGACTAACAATCAGTGAAGCGAAAAAATGATATTCAATTGAATTTCATCATAGAAAAGAAGTGTAGTTATCTATTTCTGTGTGGAAATTGGCTCTATTTTGAGGATTACTATTTTTCCAGGTTTCGATTCCAGAAATTTTCCATGGTAATTTTGAGTCCAAGATGGCTGAAATTTGTCACACGACCTCAATGCACCAATCTGAACCAAGGAAAATTATTCTGAAATGTAGCTCTGATTCATGTCTTAAATTTGGTGTAAAGTTTATTAATTTAGTTTCTGAGTAATGCTAAGGTAACTGGAGATACTAGTTTCACCCAAAAATCATCTCGGTATTATACCATGTAAAATGGCCAGTACCGTACTGAAAGGGTTAATGGCCATTGGCATTTTTACATAAGATAAAGCCTATACCATCATTCCCGGGTAAAATTGGCATGGATCAGGCATGTAAGAACCCTGCATACATTTCCATGATACAGTACTCATCATACTAGACAGCACCCAGTACCAATCATAAGTAGTATTCTAACCAGTCAGTGCCATAGTTCTGCACTGCATACCATATCATTAGCCCTGCTCCCAATTAACCCTCCCTTCATGCCCATCTTATCGCATATATGGTACCCAAACTAATAAACTATCTCAACTACGAAGAATGCCTCTACCATTAGTTATAATTATACAGAACAGGATACAGATTTTTAATCACAGTTAGCAGGATTAAGTTGTGTACATGAAACCGTGTTGACCGTTGAACAGGATTCTAAATTCCCTTCATTTTCATAGCATAGTGGGGCTGCGTTGGCATACTTGCACGTGCTTTCACACACATGACTGTCTGCAAGGGCAATAGAACAGAACATTTATACATAGCATTTGCTGGCGTTCTATCTCTGAGTACTGCATGACCACATGTGATGCATAATCAACATTGAAATAAAATTCAAAAGTATTTAATCATAATGAATAATTGTGTCATTGCTAAAAAATGCTCAAAAATGATAAATCTAAATTAGCCTAATTGTTCAGTGGTAAATGAATATATACAAAATATATATAAAATATAAAGACGACTAAGTATAGTTTTTTCAGGAAGTTTAATTATTTTTTCATTACTATAGCTTGATGACTGCATTGACAAAAATTAATGAAATTGTGAGAGTGAAGGAGAATAGACAAGAAAAACAAGGCAAGCAAGAATAGAAAGGCTGAGGAAAAGAGAAAGAGGGTAGGAAAGAAGAGAGGGAGTAAGAGAGAAGTGATAATCAGTGTGTGCCTTCATCACAGCCGTCAGTTCCTCAGCAGAGCTACTTATTGATCCCGGTCGTAACACGCACACGTACTGTACCAGCTCAATTGTAAACATTCTAATACTTCAAACCTCATAGCCAGGAAATACTGGCACAGCAAGTGTAAACTGTCTGGCAGCACATAATCCTATGGGCAAATGACACTGTCCTCATCTGAAAATTTTCTCATTTAATCTGTAGATCCTTCTGAAATAGCTGGCTACCTCAATCGAACCCAGTTATGATGTCACTATTCATTAATAGCTATTACATAGCTGTATCACTCTGAATGCCTATGTTTCAAAGCCATAGGGGTTATGGAGTAGATATCTTTTCTAGAAGGTTTGATAAGGATATGAAGAAAACTGACTACAGCACAACCTTATTACAACCTAAACTTCAAGGGGCAAGCAAATCTGTCCTTTAACATAACCAGTATAAAAAAATGAAATTTTATCAAATTTTTCATTCTGGTCAATATATTTGGATTCTTGAATCGAAAAAAATTGTAAAATGAGCTTGTTGAGTCTGTAAAAATACAATACCCACCGTGTAAAGACTTTTTCTAATGTTTGTTCCAAATCCTACCATCATGTTAAAAAGGCCTACTGCAGTCTTTACAGCAACAATAGCTATTAGAAGGTTTACGGTGCCCTGTTTCCGCGCAAGTTTCACAGTATTGATTTGCGTCATCGCGTATTCACTAATTTCAGCAAGTGTTTGAGAATCACAAAAATCTTATAGCGAGCTACCATAACCCTGTCTATCCACCTTCCATACCCCTAACAGGCTCCCATTCCACATACCCATATCTAACAGGCTCTCATACAGCTGACTACCTATCAATCCTTTTCATCTTTTTCTACCAAGCCTCCATATACACTGAAATATCACATTGAGCCTGTAGACTAAACTATTATCATAAGCAACTACACAGCTACTGTGGTGCTGGGCCACCGAACACTGAAACTGCGGCATTGAGCATGTGCATCAAACCATCACACTGGGCTTCTATATACCGAAATGTCATAATGCCCCTCTGTAGGCCAAACTGCCATACTGGGCATCTGTACACAATACTGTAATAATGGGTCTTCACACCAAACTGTCATACCAGGCAACCGTATTCCAAACTGTCATTTTGGGTAGCTGTACTGTGCTCTGTCACATTCCACTTATACACCATACTATCATATTGGGTCTCTCTATACCTAACTATTATAGTTAGTGTGTACACCTACTTTTACAACTGGCCTTCCATACACCCGTCACTGAGCCTCCAACCCCTTATTTAACCAGTCTCTGTGAGACGAAAGTCATACTGGGCCTCCATAAACCATTAACTATTCAGGGCCGCCCCACTTTTTTGCTGAACTAAAAATATGTTTTTTCATGTTATTTCCTCTCGTATTGAATATCACCATTTTGATAGCCAGATTCACTCAGAATCTATCTGAGAGCTTGGAAAAATCAAAAAACTCAGGTACTTTATCGGTTCATCAATAAAATCAATAGCCGCCACACTGAAATTTTCCTACCAACGACCCTGCTATGCTACTACAGGGAGGCGACTTGGTCCAGATCTGACACCGAGTCAAATGTGGCCCATGCCAAACAGCCTGCTCGATTGCTCAAACAGTGAAGTGAGACATTTCGGCAATCAATTGCAATTCACATGCAATAATTTCACTGTGCTAAAATCTGGCACAAACGGACCAAACAGGCACAGACCCATTTGGCACAAATGTACCCATGTGAACATGTGTTCTGGGCAAAATTTGGCTCAGTCCAAAAACGCTAGTGTGATCACGGCTTAAGTGACATAACAAAACTTGCTGTGCAATTTCACATAAAAGCGTGCAATTTGTGTTTGGATCTCTGTAAATCGCACTGTACATATCATTTCAGGACTTTAAACAAATTAATAAGACTCCATACACCATATGGTGATACTGAGCTTCTGGACCTTTTGTGTACCTAGTTCCATGCGCCCTACTTATCCTGGGCCAAAGCGAGAATCTAACAGCTTCATAGTGTTTTTAAAGGTTAATGCATAATTAAATCTAGACAATTAAAATTGCCAATTAAATCTGCCAATCTGCACACGATAAAACCAACCTGGACTTACAGCTGCAATGCATGAAATGTGACACTCAAGTAAATCAGTGATGCATACCAACATAGACTGCAGTGAATCATCCATGAGTAGAATACAAAACTTAAGTTTTTGTATCCCCTGGTTTTAAGATATCTTTGGACCAGGTTTAAGCAGGAATACCTATGACATCCAATAAAAGAAATCACTTTTGACAGCACCAAATAAATGCAGAATCCTGATATTTTTTGCTAACGAAAATCATTCATTAATTGGCCGGGAAACGAATCTAAATGCTTCACATGTTTAGAGTTCTTGGGACCAACCCCACACCCCCTACCCTGTGTGACCTGTCTGTGGTACAAAACCTATCATTCAAATAACTAACACTAAATTCTGCCCCAGTCGTTTTTAGGCCCCTCCTTGTTCGATCTTTGTACTTTCTATATCGACCACACCACCCTTACGTTCATTTAAAAAGCCCCTCCAATCAACCAACGAATTGCATGATATTATGCTTAAATTAATTGAAAATTGCCGAGATAGTCGCTCGACGATGATATTAGGATTCTGTATTTTGTATTACTGTTTGACATTATTTCTTTTGATATCTCTCATATATACATACTTTTTCCTAAGAGAGCTCCAGTCAGAATAGTACGTACATTTTGCTTTGACCCCTTCCCCGTACAAAGTTTAACATTATATTTGTTTACCCTTCCCCAAAAACCATATGTACTATTTGAAAGCTCTCTTATAAAATTTACCACGAACGCACGCATCGGCAGCCTCCAGAGCCATTCGGAGAGGCTGCTTGGGCCTCCCTTTCTAGTAACCTACCTGTGGTATGGAACCATTCTAAAAAACTGCGCAATGGGCCTGTCCCCCTTCAAGAACCATTCTGAGACGCTGCGTATGGGCCGGCAACACAGTCAGAACATATCGCTAAGTCCAATCATATTAGGCCTAATTTTGCTCCAAAGATTACGTGTGATGAATGTCTTAACCAATGTTTAAAACAACTGAGGCACAAATCAGTGTTGAGAGAACTGTGTCATGTACTGTTCTGATGCTGCAGGTCAGTAAATTACTATAGTACTACTACAGAAGCATATAGTACGGTACTTTACTATTAGATGGCGAACACGTCTTTTTTAACCGAATTTTAGCCCGGGCTTAGAATGAATATTGTGACTGCCTCGGACGACCAATCTGTTTGAAACATGTAACTTGACGACGGGAAAACCTGGTATTAAGCATCAGTAAAAGGACCTTTCAATACATGCATTAATTTCCCTATAATGTGTCACGGTAAATACCGTCCATTCTGCTTTACAGTATAGATGAAATTTCAAAATAAAAAGATGATTAGTTTGACGGGTGGAGAAAAAACCATAGCAGATAGGTTTTAATCAAACATTGGGCTAAGGAAGTTTGTAACTTAAATTTCGCCTAATCACATGTCAATTTCTTAAACAATTTCATGCAGGTAGAAATCTGCAGCCTTCAATGGCCAATCCAGGTAACTTCACACCATAAGACTACACTTCGGATACCCCAGGACCGTACTCTCATCTGGAAAGTTTGTGTTTCGAAATGTGCTTCCTTTCTATCTAGTCAACACGCGGGACAATCAACTTAAAGGACTTCTACATCAACATCTACCCATAAAAACTACAATAAACTATTGGACTATTTTCACGTAAAAAACGACAAAAAAAATCAAAAGTGGACAAAATGATCTTCAACCTGGTAATAGAGCTGTTTTCAAAATTTTGATGTATTAAATTAGGCAGCCAAGGAAAATTCACCCCAATCAGTCGCTTGCCGGTTCAGACTGAATGGAAGATTGTTTGAATGAAGCGGAACCGAATTTCAAATTTATGTACTTCGATTTAAACAAAAAACTTTTGTAAACTCGACCGCCGATCACACAACTCAATCAAAAAATCAAACAAAATTTATCAACCAAATAAATAACAGGGACAATCCCAATTTTGGAAGTACCCTTCAAAACTAGGACAGGATGAATTTTTGGGGACAAAAGGTTGCGATTTTGGCGGCACACCTGATTAAATCTTAAGCCATATGAAAAACCAGGGTTTACTTCAAAATACACGGAAACTGACTCCGAATGAACTATTTTGTATTTGTGATACATGTGGATTTTCCCTAGAATTCTCTCCGGAGTAATGGTCAATACATAGCGATTCTGTTCGTGTTAATGGGTAAAGCCTAGCCGATTTTTCTACCACGGTACCTCCAAATCTTGGACATTCTTAAGGGCAATCCAAAGGATATCCACCTAATGAAATCAAATTCAGAGCTTAAAATGAAATATTCAAAGCTTTCTTGGAGGGATGAAGAGAAAAATTCAAAAATAAAAAATTAGTAACAAAATTCATTTGATATTGTCATATTCATTGACTTAAGGACAGCTCATAACAAACCTTAGGCCTAAAAAATGCCTAGTTATCCTAGCTAAGCTTGTTCAACTGTAAATTCATCAGAATTCATCATTTCTTTTCACTTGATTAGGCTTGAGAAAAACTTTAAAAAGCAATACCAGACTTTTAGTGCAGAATAATAATCAAGTATTGAAAAAACATAAAAACAATGGTTTCAGAATCCCACGATTTTACAATGTAATCACTGGGTCATGTCATCATCCCCGGCAGGGATTTGAACCTGATGACATCTAGACTCTCCATAGTATGAAACCTTGCATCACTAGACCAAGTGCGAGTGACATAATTTTTAGCCGATCAGCAATCCTCTTAGAATTTAACCAGGGTTTTCCCATTTACAGTTCTTCCATTTGCTTCAGCAATTATACAGTGAACAATCTGATTGGTGCCGCAAGTTTTCATGCGGTAAACTTGAGCGTGTATCTGCAACCTCAGTTTGGTGTGCATTGAGAACTCATAAACCCATCCTCCCTCATCAGGTTTGTGCAGTGGCTGAGTGTAACCATGCCATCAGGTTCCAATCCCTGATGGGTTTTATGAGTTCTCAATGCACATTCCAATTAAGTCCAACATTTATAGGCCTACTGAAAATTCTGAATAAATATCTATCAGGCCGCCTCTCCGCCTCCTCATTTGCATATATGACATCAAGCTGTATAACCATTTACCAAGATGGCTTGTTCTACTTGTCTACTGTTTAGCACCCCTTCTTTGTATGTGAGAGTTTTGTATGCAGGTTTGATACTATCACTTCTCAATTTTTACACCCTGTTTTGAAACAGGGTGAATATGAAAACGAGCAAGGTATGTGAAGAAATGAACAACAAAGATTGTATTATTCTTCCACTATTTATGAATTTACTATTAGGGAAAGTTAGATAAATGATACACATATGTGTAACAACCCATCAAAGCATTTTCTGCACAAATACAGAAGAAACGTCAACCCAGAAACCTGCATGGATCACGGGATAGACACCCTGGCATCAATAAAAAGGGCCAAAAACATGAGGTTATATCATGACTCAGTAAAAAATCCTGTCATCATTCAAAAAGTATTCAAATTGGATGAATACAGAATTTTTTGACGCCATAAAAACCATTACAATAATACTTATATACATTTATATCTAGTAGGCGTTATTTAAGGGGTTCTGTGTGGGTTGATGTGCACTATGTCATCAATATTGGCATTTGAAAATAACTAGGGGTCCAGGGACACCATGCCCACTTGGGAAGTGGTTCCAAATGCTCAACAATCTAACAATTTCAATATTCAACGCCCCCTGGTGACCATATACAAAAACCCAATGACCTTGAAACTCACCACAATCATAAAACATGTCAGCAGCTACGATTTTGAAATAGATTGTGATAACAAAATATGCCTCGTTACCAATTTAATATAGAAATACTAAGTTATTCTACTATTCAACGCCCCTTGGTGACCATATTCAAAACCCAATGACCTTGAAACTCACCACAATCATAGAACGTGTCACGAACTATAACTTTGTAATTGATCATGGTAACAAAATATGCCTAGGTACCAATATAATAAGGAAATACTAAGTTATTATACTATTCAACGCCCCCTGGTGACCATATAGAATAACTAATGGCCTTAGAACTTGCCACAATCATAGATGATGTCATGAACTACAACTTTGCAATTGATTGTGGTTACAAAATATGCATTGATACGAATATAATATAGAAATACTAAGATATTGTATTATTCAACGCCCCCTGGTGGTCATATACAAAAACCAATGACCTTGAAACTCACCACAATCATAGAACACGTTATGAGCTACAACTTTCTAATTGATTGTGGTAACAAAATACGCTTAGTTATCAATATAATGTGGAAAAACTTTTTCCCACCTACGAATGAGTACAGATGACACCAAGATGGCCGCCAATTGCGTCATAATTGGCTGATGAAAAATACCTGTCTCAGGTATAAAACATCCCTTTTCAAAGAATACCCATCACAAATTGCAATGAGAAATGGCAAACCAGTAGGGAGCTACAAGACTCAGAATTCGGGCCAAAATTGACATTTTTAGGCACTAAAAAAGGTCATAGGACGGTCATCTTCAGTCTGATCGACCCAATTTTTGTTATGCTGATGGGCCCTGGGGGGATTCACATACATCCGAAAGATTAAGGTAATTGATTAAAGCGTCTTCAAAATTTCCCTAAAAAATTCAAAAATGTGTAAAAAGTGTTGATTTTGGCGAACAACAATGGCTGCCAGTCGGCCATCTTGATTCTGACAGGGCCAGTTTTTTGGATGAAGATGTGTCTAGGGTAGATACATGTGCAACCCAAATATCAAGACATTACATTGAAGCGTCTTCAAAACTTCCCAAAATAACTGGATTCCGTCTACGGACGGACGGACGGATGACGGACGAAAAGTGAACGCAATAGCCCACTGGGACTAAAGTCCCAAGTGGGCTAAAAATTTAAAGTGTGAATTTTGGCATTCATTTTGTAATCAGATATAATTTATAACTCTTATTTCAGATTTGATAAACTTCAGTTATTATTTTGTTGAGAGGATGTGCACTACATCATCAATATATTGGGACTGAACCGGTTGCCCGTCAATTGAATTCAATTATATCGATATATTCAAATCAAAATAAACTTCGATCATTAATTATATAATCAATACTTCATCATTCATTGTCCCCAACATTAAGTAATATATGCCTTTTTTACAAGATGTCAATTTAAACTTTTGAGTCAGTTTTCTCGTTTCTTCCTTAACACTAAGTGCTAAAGACCAAATGGTAATGATTTAGACTCTTAAGTTTTCTGTGAAATGACCCCCACTGCCACTAAGGTCTCACTACAGCAAATATAGTTTTTGCAAAGAAACCCAGGCAATGAATAAATGGATCACATAAACTAATATTAACAACTTCCTATAGGAACCATTTAAGGCATTTTCAAATTACAACATATTGAACCATTAATAATCGACTTGGAAAATCTAATTGGATATTCATCAATAAGCTTATTTTGAGGCAGATAACTTTGCCTAATTACCTAACAGCATTACCTAATTGACATTAACTCAAAAGATCAATCGATCAATCAAAGCATCCAGTTAACTTCTTTTTCTGATAACATGTTATGATAATGATCAACATAAATTATAATACTCAATTATCTTCAAATTCAATGACAGTACATACCAATGAAAGGAGAAGAGAGCGAGCAAGCAAGCAGCGGCGACCGACCGGGAGTAAACTGTTTATATCGCACACGCTCTCAACAGTCAACACTTTAACCACAACACGTAACCCGGCAGACACAGGCGTGTGGTTTCCATAGCAACGCGTAACGTTCATGAGCCGTGCTTTAATTTGTAACGGGCAAACGCATGCAACTGGGAATGAGGAATGGCACTGGCTGCACCGTTGCATACACGACAACTTTATAACTAACGTGCCACGTGCCACAGATACAATTATCAGCATAAAGTGTCTTCCTTGGCAATTAAATTAAACAATGATTTCCAACTTGCAACAATGCTATTCAGCTTTGTGATCCTAATTGCAAAAATGTTTCACCTCGTGAATAACCGTAACAATGCCTCTATAGATATTTACTGCATACTTTTTGCAAACAGTTTTCTGATACTTCTTGCTGTTTTCTGACAATTTGATACGATAATTTTGATGTGAAAATTTAGAAATATTGATTACAACAATGTTTTTCTATAGGTACCTAATGGCTATTAGCAACAAGATTCTATGATTGCCTCCCAAAATGAAGCATAACTAATTTGCAACATGTAGGCCTACTTGAAAAATGATTGCAACAATAGCACTCAAAACATTTTTAAAAAATCTCTGAATTTACGTTTCCTTGAAACATACTTCAAAAAGGAATCGCTAAATTGTAATCATGCCTAATCTATCGAGACTAATTGACTGAAACAATTATTCTTACGGGTACAATTTTTTCTATATGATTATCTATTTGATCTTATTTCAAAAATCTAAAATTCATTTTATCTAGACTGCAACAGTTGTCACACTGCCTCTTAAATTATAAATTCAGTAATTACAATGATGTTATCCTTGACAACCAATTATAACACCTCAATAACTAAACCAATGAGGACTCCTAATGCTACTAGTGACAATCAAGGACTCCATTTTTGACATACAAATGTCCACCAGGCACACTAGTTTTCTGTGGGTCTTGAACTGATGATCTGAATTACAGTTTTAAGTCAACCCATGGAGACTCATAGGCAATTCTCGATTTTTAGAATTCAATTATCGGAGCGATAATATAAACCTTATCAATGGATCAAAATAATGAAAAAAGAAAATTAATTAGGCCAGATGTACAACCGTTTTTCATTGTTGGAATAAATTCTTATCACATTTGACTCTATGAACGGGCCTAACTATTAACTTAATGATAAGTAATGAGGCAGGTCCCGAGTTGTAATTCAGGATTTTTCTCGGAAAATGAAAAGTCGAATGTATACAAGTAATAACAGTGGAACTGGGTCTGGAGGTATGACCTTAAGACTATGTCCATTTGCCATCATTGAATTTTATCTCAAACTGTGAAACAGTTGATGTTCATAATGACTATATGGTGTGGTCAGTACGAGGTGTCTAAAGCTCACTGTCTGACCACTGAACTGATAAGGCCTATCGATTGTTCAGGCGACTAGCAGATATATCACCATGGCAACGACAACGAGCACGTGAATCTGAAGCGCATTTAATAGGCGCGATCCTTGTTAAACATTCACTCATTAATTACGTACTTGCACTAATCAAAATCAACGCTAATTAAGACATTTTTGATGACAAAAAAACAATGCAATGCAAGCTATGAAAATAGCCGGATGAATTCAGTGAGCTGTTACGTTTCTAATTTTCATAAAATTTGAATGAAATTTCTACGGAAATTTTCAAATGTGAAATATTCCGCTTGTATCTAGGTCTATCCAGATCCTTCATAGTTTAAACAGTCTGATAAATAGCAAAGCCAAGTCCATACAGAGGCAACTACAGAAATGAAAGCCTCCAAAAGCCATGATTTTGATGCATATTCAAGACTCTTTTCAAGACAATCCATCTCCTTTGGAGAAATTCAGAAAATTTCAAAGACTTAGACACTTGAAACAAACAAAAATAATTGAAACTTAAGTGCCACCGACTAACATCACCAAGTAACTTGGTAGATTGTACTAGGCTACTGTTGTGGTCACAACATTGAATGATTAATGCATACATTTGCCCGATGTACAATTATGACAGCGCTTGGCAGGTCCACTGACCTTATGCCAATTTGTTTTAGTGTACCATTTTCGACAGTTTTCAACCTTCAACAGAAAACGCTATTCTAATTCCTTTTCCACATTCTGTGTACTAGCAGTTAAATATTGGGGAGGTTACCACCTGTTTTTGAAGACAATGACCTTATATTGAAAGTCAGACATGAAAGACATAGCAAGGACATTTTTACAAATCATCAACATAAAATTGCTGTGTTAAAAATCATAAAATAGGTTTTAGTGAAAGAGACACAATTTCTTTCCATGATATGATTCCGGGCAGTCCACAGCTCGTATCATGACGCCGTCAATAGATGGCAGCACTTTTTAATGAAAGAGACGCAAGTTCTTTTTATGATATGATTCCGGGTAGTCCACAGCTCATATCATGACACCTTCAATAGATGGCAGCACTTATATTATATTATTATACTATTCAATTATTATACCGATAACAATGCAACCCAATGAAGATCTGTTGCTTCCAAGGTTGCTGCATTGACTTTCAAACCTGGCCATGAAAAATACATGAAATGTATCTTATGGAAAATATGATTCCAATATAATCATCACATTATCCTATCCCTAAGATCTACAAATACTCCATTTGTATTTTGATGAATGAACATTATAAAAGAATAGTCAAGCCATTAACATTGTAAATTTCCCGGAACTGGACTATACGCCATCTTGATGAATCGAGACATGTTCTTGCCATTATAGATAGATGGCACGATCTGACCCGAGGAGGGGTCTTAACTGCGATTGCACAAATCAATTCAATATTCATTTGTTGCCCACGCGTTACAGAAAAATCTTTCACAGTTCATCACTATGAATTCAATATGTTGTGTAGAACATTGTACTGCTCCACCACCCTGTTAATTGCCGACAATGAATGTCCGCAGCACTGATTGCATTCTATAGGCTACGATTCAGAAAAATTTCAATACAGATTTTATTGCTTCCAAGTAGCATAATCATTACTGCTATATTTTAATATTTTTTACTAAAGCTCAAAATTAACTGGCTTTTTAAACGTTAAAAAAAAACTACGATGTTCACAAGTCTATATTTTGTAATACGATCGTCAATCGCTGATTGATTGGCTTATCGCTAGGTTTCAATGCTTTGTTGATTCTTCAACCTGGCAGGTACAAAGGGTTGATTCAATTAATTTTTTTAACAGAATAAAATTTAGTTGAATTTGCAGTTTGAACATATGGCTCATAAGCATATCAAGGTCATCCATCCGATTTGAGAAAAAGCTATTTTTCCCGAACTTTGCACAATTGTCAATGATATTTTCTATAGGGCCTAGTGCAAATAAATTTATTCCTCCCAAAAACCAAATCAACTAAAGATTTCACAGAAATCGATAATGAAATAAAATTTTAGATCTTAAAATAAAACCTGAAAGTAAAACAGTAGATGATACTGCGGGTTCACGTGAACTCCTGCTGATCGCTGCAGCTAAGCCAATCATAGAGGAGTCTTTGCTTTCTGATTGGCTTTTTAAAACAGATATTTTTGCGATCAGATTTTTGCGAAAAAGCTGATATAAATTTTAACGAGGCCCTCTTTCAAATTTCAGCTTCATAGGGGTTGGAGAATGGATAATGCTCTAATGAATGATTTGTATGAATATATGCTCAGTTGCACAGTCAAAAAACTTTTACTCTGGAAACCATGTCATTTAATTTCGCTCCATTTGTATTGTAATAGGCTCAGCCTATGGCTGGCCTTAAAATTGGTTTAGTTTCATGCACTGATTACCCTTACATCGTTTCAGCAAATAGGCCAACTGAAGATAAATCTTCACTTTAGATTTCCCAATCTAATATGGCATCTTATTGAAAGATCCTCCGATTCTGAGATAAAAACTGGGCCAAAAATCTACTTTCTAGTGAAGATATTATATAAATCACTGCATTGGATTCCGTAAGACGTTCTGAAGCTAAAACAGTGATTTGTAATTCAGTAGGCCTATAGGGCCTATTACATCATTCACGAGAGGTGCGGATCTGCACTTTTACACAACCCGTAAATAAAATCCAAGCCAGTTTACACCCCTGTGGTGTGACAGACAGTAGTTTGCCACCCTTGTTTTTTATCGTACAGGGATACTGGAGTTGGCCATCAATTATTGATAATTGATACTGGTTTTATTCATTCCACCATCGTCCCGCCGTGTGTGTGTGGTGATATTCAAAACTAGGGGTCCAGGGACACCATGCCCACTTGGGAAGTGGTTTCAAATGCTCAACAATCTAACAATTTCAATATTCAATGCCCTCTGGTGACCATATACAAAAACCAATGACCTTGAAACTCAATACAATCATAAAACATGTCAGCAGCTACGATTTTGTAATTGATTGTGATAACAAAATATGCCTCGTTACCAATTTAATATGGAAATACTAAGTTATTCTACTATTCAACGCCCCCTGGTGACGATATTCAAAACCCAATAACCTTGTATATACACCATATTCATAGAACATGTCATGAACTACAACTTTGCAATTGATCATGGTAACAAAATATGCCTAGGTACCAATATAATAAGGAAATACCAGGTTATTCTACTATTCAACGCCCCCTGGTGACCATATAGAATAACTAATTTCCTTAAAACTCACCACAATCATAGATGATGTCATGAGCCACAACTATGCAATTGATTGCGGTAACAAAATATGTATTGATACGAATATAATATAGAAATACTAAGATATTGTATTATTCAACGCCCCCTGGTGGCCATATACAAAAAACAATGAACTTGAAACTCTCCCCAATCATAGAACACGTTATACGCTACAACTTTCTAATTCATTGTTGTACCAAAATATGCTTAGGTATCAATATAATGTCGAAAAACTTTTTCCCACCTACGAATGAGTACTAATGACATCAAGATGGCCGCCAATTGCGTCATAATTGGCGGATCAAAAATACCTGTCTCAGGTATAAAACATCCCTTTACAAAGAATACCCATCACAAAGTGCAATGAGAAATGGCAAACCAGAAGGAAGCTGCATGACCTAGAATTCTGGCCAAAATTGACATTTTTGGGCACTAAAAAGGTCATAGGACGGCCATCTTGAGTCATATGGACCCAATTTTTCTTATGCTGATGGGCCCTTGGTAGATTCAAATATAATCGAAAGATCAAGGTAATTGATCAAAGCGTCTTCAAAATTTCCCTCGTAAACTTCGAAAATGTGTAAAAAGTGCTGATTTTGGCGAACAACAATGGCTGCCAGTCGGCCATCTTGATTCTGACAGGGCCATTTTTGGCCTGAAGATGTGTCTAGGGTAGATACATGTATAAACCAAATATCAAGACATTACCTTGAAGCGTCTTAAAAACTTCCCAAAATAACTGGATTCCGTCTACAGACGGACGGACGGACGGACGACGGACGAAAAGTGAACGCAATAGCCCGCTGGGACTAAAGTCCCAAGTGGGCTTAAAAGTGTCTGTGGGTGGTAAAAAAAGCCAATCCAGCCACAAGGACTTGTCACAGTTGAAAGTGAGACCAACCCCAGTATCCCTGTAAAGGCCACGAGAATGAAAGTATTAGATTTGCGTCCGAGTTTTTTTTTAAATTGATGAGGTCAATTTTCATTTTTCATAATTTTGTCTAACTGGTGAAACCACAGGAATAAAGTCTAGACTTTTTAAATAGGCCTAATGCGTTTTGTAATTCTTCTACTAAACAAAAGAAATGTCAATTAACAATGTTGGCGGATCATCACAGTCCTCACACTGAGGATACCATTCTTCATCTTCAACATTATAACAGTCTCAATTAGTATTATTGTATTGATACTAGGGGTCCAGGGACATCATGCCCACTTGGGAAGTGGTTCCAAATGCTCAACAATCTAACAATTTCAATATTCAATGCCCCCTGGTGACCATATACAAAAACCAATGACCTTGAAACTCACCACAATCATAGAACATGTCAGCAGCTACGATTTTGTAATTGATTGTGATAACAAAATATGCCTCGTTACCAATTTAATATGGAAATACTAAGTTATTCTACTATTTAACGCCCCCTGGTGACCATATTCAAAACCCAATGACCTCGAAACTTACCACAATCATAAAACATGTCATGAACTACAACTTTGCAATTGAGCATGGTAACAAAATCTGCCTAGGTACCAATATAATAAGGAAAGTTAAGTTATTCTACTATTCAACGTCCCCTGTTGACCATATAGAATAACTAATGTCCGTGCGACGTTTTGGTCCGTAATTTCGTTAATAAACAGTTTATCTACCATTATTATGCATCAATTTGTTCGGTGAGGACTTTGCATTCAGAAATAAACAACAATTTTTACTAAACTTTTTGTTTTCATTTATGAGTGACAGTTTACTCAGCATACGCTCGCGTAATGCTGAAAAATCTGCTCCGCGGACGCTCGGAAACGGTACAGTGATGTCATCACCTGCTCATTAGCATATCAAAATACAGTAGGTGGTGCCACGTGATGGGCCAGAAAAGCTGTTTTTATTTACCACCCTTGTTTTTTTATTATAGGGCCTACAGTACAGGGGGATACTGTGTGGTTGGTCATTGATACTCAACTGTTTTTTTTTATTCATTCACAGCGCGTTCTTACCCGATATTCCATGACCCTGGTTACGTTTTCTAGGCGGCATGTTCTCACTCACTTAGTCATCCATCTCTCCATTTATCCATTCCCAGTCATCATTATAGTCCAGCAACAACAGAACAGCATCATTCGCGGCAGCCATCATTCGCCAACAACCAGGAAATACAACCAGACAAAAGTTAGCGGACGTTGCTGAAAACGGACGTTAGATTTCATAAAAACCTAGTACGTTACATGAAACGACGGCTATATTAAAGTTTGTTATAAGCAGTGAATTACTAGGAACAAAATGGCGGCTTTTTCAACCGCAGATATTGAGGGTCTACGGGGGTTAGGGGTATATAGGCCTAGGGTATTATGGTCCAAGAGATTAGGATATAGAGGTTCCTGGGGTTATTATGATGTTAGTTGGTGAATAATGTTCTAAATCTTCAATAGTCATAGTACGGTCTATCCGTTGTTTGAAACAACGACGGAACCGTAACAACGACTGGTATTCAGACTAAATCTTGAATAGACGTGCATTGATATCCAATGACTGGACTACCGGTAACGTCCGCGAACTAATACGCTTCTAATACTATATGGTGGGCTGTACGTTTAGAGGTCGTATACGATATTTCCATGAAAAATCTACGGACGATAGATATGGGTGCCTAAAATCACCCCCGACCACACCCAATCTCATAAAGTTTGCGCGCCTATACTACTATCGTCCGCTGCGCTACTACATTTCAAAATTATCATTACTTATGACTGGGCAGTATGTTTAGAAGTTGTGTACACAATTTCCTTGAAATCCGCTGTGTAGGACGATAGATATAGGTGCCCTAAAATCACCCCCGACCACACCCCATAAGTTGAAGTTTGAGCGCCTATACTAACGTCCGCTGCGCTAATACATTTCAAAATTATCATTACTTATGATGGGCAGTATGTTTAGAAGTCGTGTACAAAATTTCCTTGAAATCCGCTGTGTAGGACGATAGATATAGGTGCCCTAAAATCACCCCCGACCACACCCCATAAGTTGAAGTTTGAGCGCCTAACTAACGTCCGCTGCACTAATACATTTCAAAATGTTCATTGCCTATGATGGGCAGTATGTTTAGAAGCCGAATAACATTTCTTTGAAATCCGCTCTGTAGGACGATAGATATAGGTCCCCTAAAATCACCCCGACAACACCCAATATCTTGAAGTTTGCGCGCCTACTAACGTCCGCTGCGCTAATACATTTCAAAATTATCATTGCCTATCGATGGGCAGTATGTTTAGAAGTCGTGTGTACACAATTGCCTTGAAATCCGCTCTGTAGGACGATAGATATGTGCCCTAAATCACCCCGACCACCACCTTTAAGTTGAAGTTTGCGCGCCTATACTAACGTCCGCTGCACTAATACATTTTCAAAATGTTCATTGCCTATGATGGGCAGTATGTTTAGAAGCCGTATAAAACATTTCTTTGAAATCCGCTCTGTAGGACGATAGATATAGGTGCCCTAAAATCACCCCCGTCCACACCCCATATCTCAAAGTTTGCGAGCCTATACTAACGTCCGCTGCACTAATACATTTCAAAATGTTCATTGCAGTCAAGCTTCGAGTCAAGTAGTAAACAAGAAAATTAATTTTAAAAAATTATTTGACGCCTGCGAAAAAAATGTATAATTTCTGGGCTAAGCTAATGTGGAATTGCAAATTTGAAATCGAAGTTTTAAGAAATTTGGGGAATGATGAGATTTGGCAATTGGGTAGATGATACAGCGGGTCTTCGACCTTAGTAGTGGTTTAAATTTTTTTATTGAAAATTCTCAATAATTGATCGCGAACTTGCGACCGACTTCATTTACTTATGCCTCTAAGCTGGTCTGCAACTTCATTGCCTCCATGGTTGAAGAACGAGCTCTTCTGATGTCTGCTTCATCATGACTTCGAGCATATCGTGTGGCCTAGCCAGCCGGCCGGGCCACGGGTTTGGCTGTCACTCGATATCCTAGAGTCTTGAGTCTGGGTGGGTTGAAGTAGACATTGTCATTTAAAATAACATGCTTATGTTGTTCTGTATGAATTACCCGTGTGTCATGTATGTTATATTAATTTATTTTAAAATTTGTATTTATTGAATTTGGGAATTTTATCCCGAAATTTCAATGTAATAAGGATCAATAAAGAATTGAATTGAATTGTCACCTAATACACATGCCATCAGAGGACGCGGAGCCGTATATGATAGCTATGCTATTACAAATTGCTAATCTCACGAAACCTGCATACTCCTAATATCAAACATATTTTCTAAAACGTTTGAATATTGAAATTATATGTTTACACATTTTCATATTGACCGATTGTAGCCGCTGATGAAATTCACGCCGGACCTACACACATCGTAGATAGCTTCGTCATTCCACCGGCATGCCCACGTCAGGGTCTGACTTTTATATCAGACTTCCAAATCGTCTATACATCCGCCATTTAACTGAATAATCCGATTTACTTATCATTTCTATTTATGCCTGCCGCTTCTGATATAATCATACATCCTTTACTATTACAATACGTCTTCTAATGATATTCAATGCAATATAACATTTCGACGTTCAAATATAGGTCATTATATAATCACAGGAAGCCATTCTACATCTATGTCAATAATATTTTGCCAGATAGCTTATTTGTGTACACATAGACCTGTGACGTTTTGCACATCGATTTACGGCTGTCGTTTGTAAAATGACGCTGAAGGGTTAACATCGTTTAGGTTTCATAATGGTAACGTTTTATAAGGCGTCAAAAAAGTTTATGTATTAGCATTACTATGTAGTGAAAATAACGCACTGCGGCAAGTGAGGTGCTTTAATCCAGATGTGTAACCTATTTATGGGTAACCATCATGTCAACGCCATTTATTCACAAACAGTAGCAAAACATACTGCTGGTCTCTAGAAATAGCAATACGACGACAAGCACTTTCGAATTCGACCACGATATTCGAGAAGTTTCACTTGGGCAGTGGTGGTCAGTGATGGTCAATTTATGAATTTTAATGGCGAATCCAGTTTCACACCAAATGTGGTACCGGTATATCGTTCTTACATTCGAGAAGTTGAAATTGGTCAGTGATGGTCAATTTATGAATTTTAATGGCGAATCCTTTCTAGCTTCACACCAAATGCGGTACTGGTAGATCGTTTTCACATTCGAGAAGCATGAATTTGTCAGTGGTGGTCAGTGATGGTCAATTCATGAATTTTCAATGGCGAATCCTTTCTAGTTTGACACCATAACGCGGTATATCGTTTTCATATTCGAGAAGTTTGAATTGGTCAGTGGTGGTCAGTGATGGTCAGTTTATGAATTTGCAATGATTCCTCAGTAGTTAGAAAATAAAACATGACTACAAAAATTTCTGAAATTCTCAAGTCAAGTGTTCAGACTCGGGGATATCTCAATTGGTCAGTTTCTGACCATCATGGTGTCACCATTGTGGTCTATAGCTCAAATGAAACATGTGGAACCGACGAAGGGGCCCAAAAGCGTAAGTCATTTCTGAGTTATATGTGATCCAAAAATGCCCTTGCTTGAAAAGGCAGCATTATGAGTTTTCCGGTTTGCTAGGCTACCCGTACTGGCGGGGTAGTGTAGAGTGGCCAATGAAAACTCCGGTTTGCTTAACCACCCCTCTTTGCAGGGATGCGGTATGATGTTTGATCTGACAGTTTCAAGTTGTTAATGACTGTTTCAAGTGCTTACAACGATGCTTATTACTTCGTGGTACATGGTGGTTTAAAAAAGATTTCATAATAATACGCTCACCGCGTGGGCTTCGTAGAAAGACCACTACCTTCCCAAATTTAAATTGTCCTGTCCGATTTGGTTTCATCCAATTGAGAGACTGCCTTTTCCAGTTAGGGCATTTTTGGATCACGTCACTCCAGGAAATGACTTAACACTTTTGGGCCCCTTCGTCGGTTCCACATGTTTCATTTGAGCTATAGACCACAATGGTGACACCATGGTGGTCAGTAACTGACCAATTGAGATATCCCCGAGTCTGAACACTTGACTTCGAATTTCGGAAATTTATCATGTAATGTTTGTTTTCAAACAACTAAGGAATCATCATTGCAAATTCATCACTGACCACCACTGACCACCAATGACCAATTCAAACTTCTCGAATATGAAAACGATATACCGCGTTATGGTGTCAAACTAGAAAGGATTCGCCATTGAAAATTAATAAATTGACCATCACTGACCACCACTGACCAATTGAAACTTCTTGAAAGAACGATATACCGGTACCGCATTTGGTGTGAAACTAGAAATGATTCGCCATTAAAATTCATAAATGGACCATCACTGACCACCACTGACCAATTGAAACTTCTTGAAAGAACGATATACCGGTACCGCATTTGATGTGAAACTAGAAAGGATTCGCAATTGAAAATTCATAAATTGACCATCACTGACCACCACTGACCAATTGAAACTTCTTGAAAGAACGATATACCGGTACCGCATTTGGTGTGAAACTAGAAAGGATTCGCCATTAAAATTCATAAATTGACCATCACTGACCACCACTGCCCAAGTGAAACTTCTCAAATATCGTGGTCGAATTCGAAAGTGCTTGTCGTCGTATTGCTATTTCTAGAAACCAGCAGAAAGTGTTGCTACTGTTTTTGAATGGCGTTGACATGATGGAAATTTATTACCCATAAATGGGTTACACATCTGGATCACAGCACCTCACTTGCCGCAGTGCGTTATTTTCACTGCATAGTAATGCTAATAGCTTTAACATAAACTTTTTTACTACTTGACTCGAATCATCTGAACAGTACTGCGTTTGAAAACTCAACGAATAGAAAATGTTTGCGGGAAGCGCCTACAAATAAGTTATAATAAGATTAATTAATCGATGCATGAAAAACAATTAAATCACAAGGTGACTAACACCCGTCTTTCAACCAATCTGCGCGATACCAATTAATTAAATCATTAAACGCATTGGGTTCCTAATATTTGAAATCATGTGATACAATAGTTGTTCTTTAGACTTGGCCACTTCCATTTCAGAAAACCGAGTACTAGACCAGTGGTCACCGAGGCATTAACCATTCCTTCAAGTTTTGAAAATTCGATGGTAACGCGGATTCTTCGCCTCTAAAAACTGTTTCGTTAATAGTTTTCTTTATACGAAAAGTGTTCATAGGAATTGAAATTTGGAGTGATATCAGTCACAGCTGTAACCCTTTTTCATTGTCAGTTCTTTTTTGGAATTCAAGTAGATTAGTGAAAATATCAATGATGAAGTTCACTTAATATATCAAGTACCGTTTTTACTGTCGCATGCGAGTCGAAACAAAAATATCTATCCAACTGCATATCTTCGGGTATAACCTGTGATATCCTTCAGTATGTTATGAATATCTTTAAAAATTTGTGTTCTAGTATAATACCCGAAGGTTGAACTATCGGACACATAAAAGATTCGCCATAATCAAAGTTTTTAAGAAAATCTTTCTTCGAGAAAGAAATATCTTTAAAAGAACGATTGGCGTCAAACTAAATCCATAATGGACTGTTGTGAATTTATTGAATAATCCACCTGAGAAATTTAAAGATTTCGAAGCGAAATTTATTCATATAAATCAAAAATGCATGAATAACTTGACGTTATTTGCGGGTCTCATGAAACACTTTCGTGCGCTCTTTTTAAATCTAAAATAGCATAAATACATGCGTGTTTCGTTATAAACAAGGTTAATTTCCAAACGCACATGAAATATGGAGCCTGTATCACACGATATACACATCTTGAATTTTCTCTAACTACGTAGGCCCTTTCCAAATGGGAATTGTTCAGTTTTTTAACGGCCGACATTCAGCGGCACCTAAAAAACCGGTTTTATAGCACTTGAGATTTTCAGTGTAGGGCACATCTCACATCGACTCGGCTCGCGGTCGGTGGTTTAATGGGAACACATCTGGTTGTTACTCGTTTAACAGTTGACGAATTCGGAAAACTTTTTTCAAATGTCTTTGATAACTTTTTAAACATAGTATTCTTCTTAATTACATTTCGCTGATTCCATAGATATTTTTTCATGAAAATTGCTCCAGTTATAACGGATTTAAACATACATGTAAAATGATTATTTTCAAAATATTCAATTTTCTCCGATTTTGAAGAAATTCTGACACAATATCATCTCCAACCGACACATGATTTTACTTCGGCGCCTTTGAAGGGAGTGTCACTCGTTGTTGAGTTCATATTTAGTCAAACAAGAAGATATGCCTGATTCCTTTTTAGAATTTAGATTTCGACGGATATCATCAAATTACTAGAAAGGGACAGCAGCTTTCGGTCATCCGCAAAAAATACCTAAAATGGTCTCCTAGGGTTATGGAAAAACATGTCACGAAACATACGGAAAATCCTTTGTTTGGTAGACTGAAATTATTGAACTCTTAAATAGCAACATTCAGAGAAACAAAAACATTAGAATATATTCTCGCCCACCCTTTAAAAAAACAATGTGATTTCAAATGAAGATGACACGTAGCCTCATATCAAATGATATGAACGCAACAGAGCCTATTCATTCTCTTTACGAGGATGGGTCTCCACATTCTTAGGATACGATACGAGATTCGTGGGTACGAATGATGAATACAACTGATAAAGCGCCAATTTCACTGATTCTTGCACATAAAGGTGTTTTAGAGTAATCTAGTTAACAGGTGTTTTAGGAGTATTTTGAATTTAAACTCAAATCGGGGTTCATGACGAATATTGAGCATTCTAGGGCTGGAGCAAGAAACGTGTGGGATCGTCCGCCAATGGTATCACCAAAGAAATAATAAGGAGCCAGTCCGTGGTGGCTATTGAAAGCGACGACCGCATGTGAATGCATTGATTGAATGACATCTCAAAAGTCAGATTATATAAAATTGAACATGATATATGGATAGGTTATTCCATATATACTGGTAAAAATGATGCCCAATATGTGATATAAATGTTCAATTAAAAAGTAGAAACCGAATCCATAATTCAGTCTGGTATTGTTATAACATCAAACACTCAAATTTAATCCTTTGTTAGATTGGTAGCCAGTGTAGATGAGCAAGAATAGTGGTCCCTAATTTTAATGTGGACTGTTCAACAAGTTGGAGGTTGTGTAGAGATGAATGAGTTTAAAATGGGGTGGAATTTAGATAATACTGTTTGAATGTCTATTACTCAATCTTTTTATTGATCATAAAAAATTGTGGTAAAATATTTGACTCTAGGGTTGTTTTTAGATTGTATCTCTCCACGCCAGAGGTAATCACGGATATTGGACTACACAAAATTCCTTGTGTACAGCTCAACTTTTTAAATCCCTGGAAAAGCTCGCCACGGATATATCTCAGTAATGATTAATTTTCCCACAAATTCGCCCCTTCGAAAAACCTAAACAACCAATGTACGCTTGCTCTAAGTTTGCCAATGCGCTATTGTTACCTTTTCTAGCTATTTGCACTAGCTGTTTGCCGCAAATAGATTGCATCCTCTATTACAGGAGTAAAGGATACAGCTCTGGGACCCGTTTCTCAAAAGATAGTTTAAATTAACCATCATCCAATATGATACATGACTAATTACACTGAAAAAGATCAACTATGTACACATTTCAAATTTCAAACCATGTTTTATCATTAGAAAATTACGACACAACGTTCGATCTTTCACTAGAGATAATCTTTTTGAATTTGTACACTGAGTTTTCGTATCGTATTATCGTATTTTCAATTCTCTGCTTTTGAGTCAACAAGTACAAAGTTATTTTAGCAATGAAAATTTAATTGTCATTATAAATGTTAACTAACCGCTGGTAAACTTACTAACTTTTGGCAACTGACCTTAGATCGTGGAATGGTCTCAGGTGGCCTGCTGATCCACTCTTTATTTATACTACTAAAGAAATATACAGTATAAGACGTAAAAAGTATATGAACATATTATTTATCTTTATATCGCGATAATTCGTGTACTTATGATTGAAAAACGATATTCTATCGAATCTCATGGTACTTATGATTATTGTGTATAGAATCAATAATTAGCAACCCTCCACGGATACGAAGCAGCCTAAGTTTACATCCTACCAAAATTATCGTCGAAACTCTCAGCATCATTTCAAGGGTCGGTCTTAGAAAATATATGAAGGACGTGTTCACAGGTTAACGAGGCCAAAAATCTTCCCCAAAATTTCAAATTTTTACAAGCAAAGATAATATACTTCATGCTTTTTGTGCAGAAAAAAAATACGTGTCCACAAAATGCAAATTGTGTTTTCAAAGTAAACGATTGAGTGTGGAATTGTTTCGAATTCAAGGTTTTCCCATTAACACTTCGGTATTTTTCAATAAGATAAGTCAAACTATTGTTGTGATGGCCATTTGAATACTTCATCATTATATTGAAAGATATGTTATACTTAATGCATCTTTTCTTAGGCCTTACAGCTTTCTCTATTGGTTAGCGTTGTGATCACTCAAAATTAACCATAAGTTTGAATTCTCACTGATCTACTACATCTCTATAACAAAAATATATTTCATATTAGGCAATTAGCTTTGATCTGTGGTCAGTGGACTGCAGCTACGAAACATTTAAAACTACTACATTATCATTCCATCTATTCATGTATATATAATATGATATGATATTTGCTTTGTTCAGTTTAAAAGTCTTGATCGTAAAAGTTTGACAAGTCTCGCATGTTGGTACCGATACGCACGTTCACGCGTGTGAAATGTGCACGCTCAAATTACAGGCTCAAATGCGCACGTTACAATTACAAATGGAAACGTTGTTCGTTCAAAACCCTACGTAAAAATCTTATGCATTTTAGCGGAATTTCAAAGTTAGCTCGCTACCCACATCATATCTAGTTATTTGACACCAAACAACTTAATTGTTTGCAAACAAATAATTTACTATATGGTCAGTACTGGTCATGCATTGGTCAGTTAAAAGACCATGGTCCACGCCACATTTGATACCAAACATGATTGGATTGTGTCGTTTCGAAAATTTTCTGTTGGGCAATTTGTGGTCAGCCCTGGTTCCTTAGGTTCTTATTTTGCGGGCATTTTATCTCGAACCACCGAAAGACCGAATCACTAATTAATTCACCAGATCGTTAATTGCTGAAAATGAAGGTTAGTGTTTAACTAGTAGTCCTTTTTTGAACAAAATGTCTCTGGTATGGGTCCTATGGAATTATGTCCATAACTGTACACCGTACTGTATCTTTGTACTGTATCTTTTTATGTTCACTACTACCGTAATTGACTATGATGTTTGCAAATGGTCTTAAGTACCGCTAATAGCCGAAAGTCGTTGATTTATGTGAAATTTACATATAGCGCCACCCGTTGATAGTAAAGCTAACCCGAGCAATACGGGTGTTTAATAGATAAGCTAGCAAACCCGGCATTCTCATAATGGTCTCTCAATTGAACGAAACCAAATCGGACAGGACAATTAAAATTTGGGAAGGCCACAGGCAGTCTTCCAACGAAGCCCAAGCGGTGAGCGTATTATTATGAAACCTTTTTTTAAACCACCATGTACCACATGAAGTATAAGCATCGTTGTAAGCACTTGAAACAGCCATTAACCACTTGAAACTGTGCATACATCAAACATCATACCGCATCCCCGCAAAGAGGGGTAGTTCAGCAAACCGGAGTTTTCATTGGTCTCTCTAGACTACCCCGCCAGTACGGGTAGCCGAGCAAACCGGAAAACTCATAATGAGGCTCTCAATATGTAATCAACATTCCCAAACTCCCACGTTGTTTTCGGTTCCTGAACTTCGCTGAAAAAGCTGAATTACTGAAACGCTGAAAAAAGAACGCTGAAATTTCAGGGAATTCCCGAAAAACACTGAAATTTCTGGGAATTCCCGAAAAACGCTGAAATAGTGCTAGGAACCGACAATACACGTTTTTAACTTTTTTCCGGAGCGGGGCCGCTGCCGAGTCCTGAACCGTGCTTTAGTCTCTACCTAATTTAGTTATAGAGACATGCATAAAACATGCAGTCAGCGTATTAGAGAACACAAAATAGATATCCGAAACCAAAAGCCTGAGAGTGGAATAGCAAATCATGTCTTTACAACCAATCACCAATTTGACTTTCAGAATTCGAAACTTATTTATCCTTGTAAAGATATTCATAAGAGACACATAGTGGAATCAGCCCTAATATGTAAACTTTCGAAATCCAATTTATCTACTAATTTAAATACTGGTTTTTCTCCACATAACCAATTATTATCCAGACACATCAATTCTTTATTAGATTTGGGTTAATGTCACTATGTGTCACTCTGTTATCGCCACCCTCTTCAATCCACTTCACTTAGTTACACAATTTGTTTTTACTCTGAACTGTTTAGAATTGCTGTGGTTTCTACGGTACCCCTTGATGTTTTATTGCTTGGTCTGTTTATCTTTTGTTTTGACACACTGCTTCTATTTTAGATCCTGTGAGTTTATATGCTTTGTTACTTGTTTTTCTGGTCATTCCACCTGATGATGGCTGTTAGTCAACAGCCGAAACGTTGTGCTTTCATTATAATAAATTTGATCGTATAATTTTAGAATTCGAAGTGTGGGATTTCTTCATTTATATGCATAAAACAGTATGTGAGGAGTATGAAAACCTATGAAAACCCATTCACAACCGTACAAGCCACTTTTAAACACTATGCTGAATATTCCAAGAATGTGGTTGACTTCTACAAGACACGAAAAAAATCTTATTTAAACATTTCAAATGTATATAAAATATGATTATGATTGCCACTTCTCTTTTGTCAACATGTCACGCATGATTATGGACGACTGTGATATTCTCTGTAGGAGACCGGAGGTAAGTTAAATTTGATAGCTAGCTATAATGATGATGCGGCTTTTTGACAAAAGGGATCTTACTTAATTTCTTTTTAATTCATCGTGCGCATGGAAGGGATTTAACAATTGCGAATAATTTATTTGCTGTGGTGAGAAAATCATTAGGTTTTTTTTATAGAAATGACAAACCATCTGTTAGAAAAATGTATCAATTCTTATTTTTAGACTATCTGGAGGAATCATAGACCAAGTTGCTTAGATGGACATACAGATACCGCGAAAAAACTTTTTATAGCAGTGATTATATTTCGCGCAATCAGATGCCACCAGTGAACTTCAACTGTGAAATTTGTAGCAGGATAGCTAAACGACACAATTTTAAAACATAAAATAAAACGAACGCTATTTCAGTAATAACTTGATTCAACCAGAGAAAAATAAGTCAACAGCTGATGTACAGTAGACCCCACTTTACTTGTTTTCCTGGGACCAAATTCGTAGTCTTTAAAAGCTAAGCGATTTTCCGAGGTAACCAAGGGGATTTCAATAGAATACGAAGCAATGGAACCAGAATTCAAGCCCAAGCTAAGCGAATCTGTGGCTTTAACGCTTGATTCGGATAAAATGTAGTTACCTAACTGATTTCTTTTGTGTACTCTTGCGGAATGTATAATGCATATTTCAAGCTGTTAATTAATATAGTTAAGATAAACGTTCAATTATTGGATCTTTCTTGTTGACGTTTAATTTTGAGAGTTTGGAGTTCCACTTTATCCACAATGTGCAGTGCCTAGCCTTCATCTACACTAAAGCCAAGTCTGTGTATGGGAAAATGTTGTTCGACTCTTATAGGCCTGACAAATCGAGGCATGAATGCAGATGGTAGTCTCAGCAAGTTGAGAAAGTAAACCAAGTTTTGACCTCTACCCGGGGACGACCCTTTAATGCTCCTCCTTGTAGAAAATGTAGAAATATGAAACCCAATCGAAGCTATGCTAAGTACAATGACAGTTGAACCTTTATTAACGAATTTCAATGACACCGAAAATAACGTTGGCTTGTACGGTTGTGATAAAGTTTTGATAGGTTTTCATGCTCCACACATACTGTTTATGCATGTCTCTACAACCAAAAATTAGGTAGAGACAAATGTTCAGGACTCGGCAGCGGTCCCGGCCCGGAAAAAAATTCAAAACGTGTAGGCCTATTGTCGGTTCCTAGCATGATTCAGCGTTTTTCGGGAATTCCCAGAATTTTCAGTGTTTTTCGGGAATTCCCTGAAATTTCAGCGTTTTATTTTCAGCGTTTCAGCGTTTCAGTGTTTCAGCGAAGTTCAGGAACCGCGTTGTTTTTCGCAGAAAATGATTTTCTTTTCTTTTTTAATCACGGGTCCCTTAATTCGCTGGAAGATCTATCATATTTTGGGTGATTTTCTTTGGTCACGCCACTGGGTGTTTTCCTTCAGCAAAACCTACATTTTTTACAATGTAGAACTTGGGAACACATTTCTTGTGTAAAACATATAAAACTATTAAAGCCGTTCGTAAAACATATCAGATTGCTATAATATTTATTGTCGTATGAAAGATAAAACAAACAAGGCTTTCAATTTGTAATCAACACTCCCAAAGCATGTTTTTTTCGCAAAAATGAATTCCTTTTCTACACATGTATTTGATCACGGCGAATCTTCGCTTGAATAGATCTTCGATATTTTGGGTGATTTTCTTTGGCCACGGACCACGCCGAACACAGGTGCCCCCGCAAAACCTATGTTTTCTTACAATGTAGAATTCTATATGAGTTGGGAAGGGCACTCGCCTCTATTTTTTCATTAAAACTTAAGACTGGCTGTGCGCTTCACCAAGTTTCGACTTTGACATATTATATAAAATGAATAAGCTCATAATGAGACATATTCATTAATATTTATTGTTATATAAAAGAAATGAGAGACATATTCATATATTTCGTAGCGAGTTCTCCAACGATTTTTGATGTTTTGTCGGGGATTCAATCAGATTTTTTTTGATTACCCGGCAGTCGGCCATTATGAGAATGCCGGTTTGCTAGCGTATCTATTTAACACCCGTATTGCTCGGGTTAGTTTTACTATCAACGGGTGGCGCTGTATGTAAATTTCACATAAATCAACGACTTTCGGCTATTAGCGGTACTTAAGACCACTTGAAAACATCATAGTCAATTACGGTAGTAGTGAACATAAAAAGATACAGTACAAAGATACAGTACAAAGATACAGTACGGTGTACAGTTAAGGACATGATTCCATAGGACCCATACCAGAGACATTTTGTTCAGACAAGGACTATTAGTTAAACACTAATCTTCACGGTCCATCAATGTGCATAGCACTGTCCGTTTGATTGCGACGCATCCACAGACCTACCTATGCACTGTATATTAGAAACACAAAACTGCTCCCGTGTAAAAACTTTTCCTTTTAGGAAAACTCAGCACCAGATGTGAAGTACCGATTGCGCTCCCCTTGACGGAGAAACCCATCCTCATCGGAGCTGCACCGTCGATGTCATAAACTACACTTCGGATACCCAAGGACCATACTCTCATCTGGAAAATTTGCGTTTCGAAATGTGCTTCCTTTCTATCTAGTCAACACGCGGAACAATCAACTTAGAGGACTTCTACATCAACATCTACCCGAGAAAAAACACTAATCTTCATTTTCAGCAATTAACGATCTGGTGAATTAATTAGTGATTCGGTCTTTCGGTGGTTCGAGATAAAATGCCCGCAAAATAAGAACCTAACGAACCAGGGCTGACCACAAATTGCCCAACAGATAAATTTTCGAAACGACACAATCCAATCATGTTTGGTATCAAATGTGGCGTGGACCATGGTCTTTTAACTGACCAATGCATGACCAGTACTGACCATATAGTAAATTATTTGTTTGCAAACAATTAAGTTGTTTGGTGTCAAATAACTAGATATGATGTGGGCATTAATCTAAAAATTGTTTAACTGACCAATGCTTGACCAGTACAGACCAGTTACCAGTGCTAACCAGAACCCCCATAAGTAATTTATATGTTTAGTGAATCCTTCGTTAGTACTTGTCAAACTTTTACGATCAAGACTTTTAAACTGAACAAAGAAGATATCATATCATATTATATATACATGTATAGATGGAATGATAATGTAGTAGTTTTAAATGTTTCGTAGCCGCTGTCCCCTGACCACAGATCAAAGCTAATTGCCTGAAATGAAATATATTTTTGTTATAGAGATGTAGTAGATCAGTGAGAATTCAAACTTATGGTTAATTTTGAGTGATCACAACGCTAACCAATAGAGAAAGCTGTAAGGCCTAAGAAAAGATGCATTAAGTCTAACATATCTTTCAATATAATGATGAAGTATTCAACTGGCCATCACAACAATAGTTTGACTTATCTTATTGAAAAATACCAGAGTGTTAATGGGAAAACATTGAATTTGAAACAATTCCACACTCAATCGTTTACTTTGAAAACACAATTTGCATTTTGTGGACATGTATTTTTTTCTGCAACAAAAGCATGAAGTATATTATCTTTACTTGTAAAAATTTGAAATTTTGGCCTCGTTAATTTGTGAGCACGTCCTTCATATATTTTCTAAGACCGACCCTTGAAATAATGCTGAGAGTTTCGAGGATAATTTTGGTAGGATGTAAACTTAGGCTGCTTCGTATCCGTGGAGGGTTGCTAATTATTGATTCTATACACAATAATCATAAGTACCATGATATTCGATAGAATATCGTTTTTCAATCATACGTACACGAATTATCGCGATATAAAGATAAATAATATGTTCATATACTTTTTACGTCTTATACTGTATATTTCTTTAGTAGTATAAATAAAGAGTGGATCAGCAGGCCACCTGAGACCATTCCACGATCTAAGGTCAGTTGCCAAAAGTTAGTAAGTTTACCAGCGGATAGTTAACATTTATAATGACAATTAAATTTTCATTGCTAAAATAACTTTGTACTTGTTGACTCAAAAGCAGAGAATTGAAAATACGATAATACGATACGAAAACTCAGTGTACAAATTCAAAAAGATTATCTCTAGTGAGAGATCGAACGTTGTGTCGTAATTTTCTAATTATAAAACATCGTTTGAAATTTGAAATGTGTACATAGTTGATCTTTTTCAGTGTAATTAGTCATGTATCATATTGGATGATGGTTAATCTAAACTATCTTTTGAGAAACGGGTCCCAGAGCTATATCCTTTATCCTTTATTTGCGACAAACAGCTAGTGCAAATAGCTAGAAAAGGTAACAATAGTGCATTGGCAAACTTAGAGCAAGCGTACATTGGTTGTTTAGTTTTTTCGAAGGGGAGAATTTGTGGGAAAATTAATTATTACTGAGTTATATCCGTGGCGAGCTTTTCCAGGGATTTAAAAGTTGAGCTGTACACAAGGAATTTTGTGTAGTCCAATATCCGTGATTACCTCTGGCGTGGAGAGATACAATCTAAAACCCTAGAGTCAAATATTTTACCACAATTTTTTATGATCAATAAAAAAGATTGAGTAATAGACATTCAAACAGTATTATCTAAATTCCACTCCATTTTAAACTCATTCATCTCTACACAACCTCCAACTTGTTGAACAGTCCACATTAAAATTAGGGACCACTATTCTTGCTCATCTACACTGGCTACCAATCTAACAAAGGATTAAATTTGAGTGTTTGATGTTATAACAATACCAGACTGAATTATGGATTCGGTTTCTACTTTTTAATTGAACATTTATATCACATATTGGGCATCATTTTTACCAGTATATATGGAATAACCTATCCATATATCATGTTCAATTTTATATAATCTGACTTTTGAGATGTCATTCAATCAATGCATTCACATGCGGTCGTCGCTTTCAATAGCCACCACGGACTGGCTCCTTATTATTTCTTTGGCGATACCATTGGCGGACGATCCCACACGTTTCTTTCTCCAGCCCTAGAATGCTCAATGTTCGTCATGAATCCCGATTTGAATTTAAATTCAAAATACTCCTAAAACACACCTGTTAACTAGATTACTCTAAAACACCTTTATGTGCAAGAATCAGTGAAATTGGCGCTTTATCAGTTGAATTCATCATTCGTACCCACGAATCTCGTATCGTATCCTATGAATGTCGAGACCCATCCTCGTAAAGAGAATGAATAGGCTCTGTTGCGTTCATATCATTTGATATGAGGCTACGTGTCATCTTCAATTGAAATCACGTTGTTTTTTTAAAGGGTGGGCGAGAATATATTCTTATGTTTTTGTTTCTCTGAATGTTGCTATTTAAGAGTTCAATAATTTCAGTCTACCAAACAAAGGATTTTCCGTATGTTTCGTGACATGTTTTTCCATAAACCTAGGAGAGCATTTTAGGTATTTTTTGCGGATGACCGAAAGCTGCTGTCCCTTTCTAGTAATTTGATGATATCCGTCGAAATCTAAGTTCTAAAAAGGAATCAGGCATATCTTCTTGTTTGACTAAATATGAACTCAACAACAAGTGACACTCCCTTCAAAGGCGCCGAAGTAAAATCATGTGTCGGTTGGAGATGATATTGTGTCAGAATTTCTTCAAAATCGGAGAAAATTGAATATTTTGAAAATAATCATTTTACATGTATGTTTAAATCCGTTATAACTGGAGCAATTTTCATGAAAAAATATCTATGGAATCAGCGAAATGTAATTAAGAAGAATACTATGTTTAAAAAGTTCAAAGACATTTGAAAAAAGTTTTCTGAATTCGTCAACTATTAAACTAGTAACAACCAGATGTGTTCCCATTAAACCACCGACCGCGAGCCGAGTCGATGTGAGATGTGCCCTCCACTGAAAATTTTAAGTGCTATACAACCGGTTTTTTAGGTGCCTCTGAATGTCGGCCGTTAAAAAACTGAACCATTCCCAATTGGAAAAGGCCTAGGTAGTTAGAGGAAATTCAAGATGTGTATATCGTGTGATACAGGCTCCATATTTCATGTGCGTTTGGAATTTAACCTTGTTTATAACGAAACACGCATGTATTTATGCTATTTTAGATTTAAAAAGAGCGCACGAAAGTGTTTCATGAGACCCGCAAATAACGTCAAGTTATTCATGCATTTTTGATTTATATGAGTAGGCGTTTTTCGAGTACCGAAATTTCTCAGGTGGATTATTCAATAAATTCACAACAGTCCATTATGGATTAGTTTGATGCCAATCCTTCTTTTAAAGATCGTTCTTTCTCGAAGAAAGATTTTCTTAAAAACTTTGATTATGGCGAATCTTTTATGTGTCCGATAGTTAAACCTTCGGGTATTATACTAGAACACAAATTTTTAAAGATATTCATAACATACTGAAGGATATCACAGTTTATACCCGAAGATATGCAGTTGGATAGATATTTTTGTTTCGACTCGCATGCGACAGTAAAAACGGTACTTGATATATTAAGTGAACTTCATCATTGATATTTTCACTAATCTACTCGAATTCCAAAAAAGAACTGACAATGAAAAAGGGTTACAGCTGTGACTGATACCACTCCAAATTTCAATTCCTATGAACACTTTTCATATAAAGAAAACTATTAACGAAACAGTTTTTAGAGGCGAAGAATCCGCGTTACCATCGAATTTTCAAAACTTGAAGGAATGGTTAATGCCTCGGTGACCACTGGTCTAGTACGCGGTTGTCTGAAATGAAAGTGACCAAGTCTAAAGAACAACTATTGTATCACATGATTTCAAATATTAGGAACCCAATGCGTTTAATGATTTAATTAATTGGTATCGCGCAGATTGGTTGAAAGACGGGTGTTAGTCACCTTGTGATTTAATTGTTTTTCATGCATCGATTAATTAATCTTATTATAACTTATTTGTAGGCGCTTCCCGCAAACATTTTCTATTCGTTGAGTTTTCAAACGCAGTACTGTTAAGATGATTCGCGTCAAGTAGTAAAAAAGTTTATGTATAAGCATTACTATGCAGTGAAAATAACGCACTGCGGCAAGTGAGGTGCTGTGATCCAGATGTGTAACCAATTTATGGGTAATAAATTTCCATCATGTCAACGCCATTCAAAAACAGTTGCAAAATTTTCTGCTGGTTTCTAGAAATAGCAATACGACGACAAGCACTTTCGAATTCGACCACGATATTTGAGAAGTTTCACTTGGGCAGTGGTGGTCAGTGATGGTCAATTTATGAATTTTAATGGCGAATCCTTTCTAGTTTCACACCAAATGCGGTACCGGTATATCGTTCTTTCAAGAAGTTTCAATTGGTCAGTGGTGGTCAGTGATGGTCAATTTATGAATTTTCAATGGCGAATCCTTTCTAGTTTCACATCAAATGCGGTACCGGTATATCGTTCTTTCAAGAAGTTTCAATTGGTCAGTGGTGGTCAGTGATGGTCAGTGATGAATTTGCAATGATGATTCCTTAGTAGTTTGAAAACAAACATTATGGTAAATTTCCGAAATTCGAAGTCAAGTGTTCAGACTCGGGGATATATCAATTGGTCAGTTAATGACCATCATGGTGTCACCATTGTGGTCTATAGCTCAAATGAAACATGTGGACCCGACGAAGGGGCACAAAAGCCATTTGTTGTCACGTGATCCAAAAATGCCCTAAGTGGAAAAGGCAGTCTCTCAATTGGATGAAACCAAATCGGACAGGACAATTGAAATTTGGGAAGGTCACAGGTAGTGGTCTCTCTACGAAGCCCACGCAGTGAGCGTGTTATTATGAAATCTTTTTTTAAACCACCATGTACCACGAAGTAATAAGCATCGTTGTAAGCACGAAACAGCCATTAACCACTTGAAACTGTCAGATGAAACATCATACCGCATCCCCGCAAAGAGGGGTGGTTCAGCAAACCGGAGTTTTCATTGGCCTCTCTAGACTACCCCGCCAGTACGGGTAGCCGAGCAAACCGGAAAACTCATAATGGTGCTTCTCGTTCTGGGACTTTGCAAGACTTGTCGAAATAAACGAAATGAGCTAGTTCGAATTCTCTTGGAAGAACTGTTTTGTTATATGAACGAGCCGTCAAGTTAAAAAATCTGGCTTTCGGTCAAGTGTACCAGTATTTTTGATCACAAACAAGCCATTTTGATGGCACTCTTGGGACCGGGTCGAAAACGACACAGAGTGCGGCGGCGGTTTCTGTCGGAAATTATTATTACCGCCTCCGTTTGAATGAGATTTAACATCGACCGTGCTCATGGATTATACGAACAAATTTAAATTGAATTGGCTTGGACATGTCCTTCAAACTGGTCGGCAACCCGTTTCGATGTGTTTGTGGCCGTGTTGCCTTAAAAGCATACCTGCAAACATCTTCTTTACACAGCAGTACTCCCCTGCTTTGGAGAATCCCAACAAATGTAGGTTGAAAAATCGGATCTCTTATTTCTTGTAGGCCTAAAAGGGAGCATCTCAAAATTTCTATTACTATTAGATAGTCCCGTCAATTATAATAACTGTCTAATTGGTTTTAACCCCCACCCCCCTTTGATTAGACACATGTCTAAGTTGAAACTATTGATTTTTTAATGCAGGGCCGTCGGAACTGGGGCGGCTAAAGCCGCCCCACTTTTTTGCTTAACAGACACGTTTTCAAAAGCACGCTGTACGTACCGCGTAGTAGTTAGTTACCTAATCGTTGGTGGTAAGCTTTTTATAATCAGATGGGCTTGTACCAACGTTAGGGATGACAATGGCCAAAACACGGTTGAAAAATGTAACACTTCAAAAATATACTTTCTATTCACTTCAGTCCACAATTAATGGCTTAATTCACGAACTAACACAGGTACATTTCGAAATAATCCAATCTTAGGTATGTTTCGAGTGATTTATCAACATTATTTTGAGAAATTAATTAATTTTTCCACAAATTATATGAAACTTCCAAGACGAAACGACAATTTTTATTTTTGATGGTTTTCAAACATGTATTTCAAATCTTCGTGCTTTCCATGATAAATAATGAAATGATAAATTCTGGATAAAGAAAAATGTGAATAAGTGTTGATTTCTTAATTTTTTCAATTTCGTCGTTTCGCTTCGTTAGTTTGTGCTGTTGTCCTGGCCTCAGTCGTGCATACCTCCAGTAATTTTCAAAATGGCAGCTGTTGACTCGACGGAAATTTACTTTACTTTACGGCCGATTTGCACATGGATTAAGATCGTCAGGTGAGGTGTTATAGGTATCAGACAAACTACGAATCTGTTGTGCGTCGATTACAACAAAAATTAGACGGATATCTTAAGAGACAATGAAATGCCAGGCAAATTACTCGTCAGTCAAATTGGTCAGATTTCATTGAAAAATGACGTTCCCATTCCTGACTGTGGTTTGTGAAAATATCCGATCGTGAAACTAAACCTCAGACAGGTTACTGACAATACCGTGTAGCAGCTCGTTGTTCTTTGTACTAGGTGGTTGGCTCACGACTTCTCATGCTTCTGTGAATGAGACCGTGAAATGGCCCCAAAACGCACCTCCGGCGATTGAATTTTCAAAATTTTTCTAGGGGAGGGCCCCCAGACTCCCTTCAGAAATAAGCCTCGCCACTGAAAAATTCCTTGCTCTGTTATGAGAGACCATGAGACAAAAATAAGACATCTCACGAGTGTATTTCGATGACAACTTTTAATTAGGCACTTGCACAAGTCGCAACAATCGAGCGACTCGCGGTAATAAAAATCATTCTTAACAATATCGCTGATTTATTACAGTCTCCGGAGACTTCAAAATCACACTGAAATCGCGTTTTTTCAAAGTAAATCTACTAGATTTTGTATGCGCATGTGCGTAATTACAGGGTTCGAATTTCACCACGGCAATCAACGGCTTTTGCTGACGATGTAGGCCCTATTAGAACATAGCCGTTGACGTATCTTTGTACCGACGGCTTCAAAATGCTGTGTTTTAAAGGTCAAGTGCCCTCTAATTCCTACTTTTTAGCCCACTTGGGACTTTAGTCCCAGTGGGCGTTCACTTTTGACGGAATCCAGTCATTTTGGGAAGTTTTGAAGACGCTTCAAGGTAATGTCTTGATATTTAGGTTACACATATATCTACCCTAGACACATCTTCAGCCCAAACACTGGCCCTGTCAGAATCAAGATGGCTGACTGGCAGCCATTGTTGTTCGCCAAAATCAACACTTTTTACACATTTTTGAACTTTTTGAGGGAAATTTTGAAGACGCTTCGATCAATTAGGCCTACCTTGATCTTTCAGATGTATGTGAATCCCCCCAGGGCCCATCAGCATAACAAAAATTGGGTCGATCGGACTCAAGATGACCGTCCTATGACCTTTTTTAGTGCCCAAAAATGTAAATTTTGGCCCGAATTCTGAGTCCTGTAGCTCCCTACTGGTTAGCCATTTCTCATTGCAATTTGTGATGGGTATTCTTTGAAAAGGGATGTGTTATACCTGAGACAGGTATTTTTGATCAGCCAATTATGACGCAATTGGCGGCCATCTTGGTGTCATCAGTAGGCTCATTCGTAGGTTGGATAAAGTTTTTCCACATTATATTGATACGTAAGCGTATTTTGTTACCACAATCAATTAGAAACTTGTAGCTCATAAAGTGTTCTATAATTGTGGTGAGTTTCAAGGTCATTGGTTTTTGTATATGGCCACCAGGGGGTGTTGAATAATACAATATCTTAGTATTTCTATAATTATTTGTACCAATACACATTTTGTTACCACAATCAATTGCAAAGTTGTAGCTCATGACGTCGTCTATGATTGTGGTGAGTTTTAAGGAAATTAGTTATTCCATATGGTCACCAGGGGGCATTGAATAGTAGAATAACCTAGTATTTCCTTATTATATTGGTACCTAGGTATATTTTGTTACCATGATCAATTGCAAAGTTGTAGTTCATGATATGTTCTATGATTGTGGTGAGTTAAAAGGTTATTGGGTTTTGAATATGGTCACCGGGGGGCGTTGAATAGTAGAATAACTAAGTATTTCCATAGGGCCTATTAAATTGGTAACGAGGCATAATAGGTGTTCATCTTTAGCCCACTTGGAACTAGTCCCAACGGGCTATTGCGTTCACTTTTCGTTCGTTATCTGGTTATTTTTGGAAGTTTTAAAGACGTTTCGATATAATGTCTTGATATCTGGGTTATACCTAGATAGGCCTACATCTTCAGCCCATAAATTGGCCTTGTCAGATTCAAGATGGCTGACTGGAAGCCATTGTTGTTCGCCAAAATTGGCACTTTTTAGCCCACTTGGGACTTTAGTCCCAGCGGGATGTTGCGTTCACTTTTCGTCCGTCGTTCGTCCTCCCGTCCATAGACGGAATCCAGTTATTTTGGGAAGTTTTGAAGACGCTTCAAGGTAATGTCTTGATATTTGGGTTACACACGTATCTACCCTAGATACATCTTCAGCCCAAAAACTGGCCCTGTCGGATTCAAGATGGCCGACTGGCAGCCATTGTTGTTCACCAAAATCAGCACTTTTTACACATTTTTGAACTTTTTGAGGGAAATTTTGAAGACGCTTTGATCAATTACCTTGATCTTTCGGATATATGTGAATTTTCCCAGGGCCCATCAGCATAACAAAAATTGGGTCAATCGGACTCAAGATGGCTGTCCTATGACCTTTTTAGTGCCCAAAAATGTTAATTTCGGCCCAAATTCTGAGTCCTGTAGCTTCCTACTGGTTTATCATTTCTCATTGCAATTTGTGATGGGTATTCTTTGGAAAGGGATGTTTTATACCTGAGACAGGTATTTTTCATCAGCCAATTATGACGCAATTGGCGGCCATCTTGGTGTCAGCAGTACTCGTTCGTAAGTGGGAAAAAGTTTTTCCACATTATATTGATACCTAAGCGTATTTTGTTACCACAATCATTTAGAAAATTGTAGCTCATAACGTGTTCTATGATTGTGGTGAGTTTCAAGGTCATTGGTTTTTGTATATGGCCACCAGGGGGCGTTGAATAATGCAATATCTTAGTATTTCTATATTATATTCGTATCAATGCATATTTTGTAACCACAATCAATTGCAAAGTTGTAGCTCATGACATCATCTATGATCGTGGCAAGTTTTAAGGCCATTAGTTATTCTATATGGTCACCAGGGGGCGTTGAATAGTAGAATAACTTAGTATTTCCTTATTATATTGGTACCTAGACATATTTTGTTACCATGATCAATTACAAAGTTATAGTTCGTGACATGTTCTATGATTGTGGTGAGTTTCAAGGTCATTGGGTTTTGAATATGGTCACCAGGGGGCGTTGAATAGTAGAATAACTTAGTATTTCCATATTAAAGTGGTAACGAGGCATATTTTGTTATCACAATCAATTACAAAATCGCAACTGCTGACATGTTCTATGATTGTGGTGAGTTTCAAGGACATTGGATTCTGTATATGGTCACCAGGGGGCGTTGAATATTGAAATTGTTATATTGTTGAGCATTTGGAACCACTTCCCAAGTGGGCATGGTGTCCCTGGACCCCTAGCTACACATTTTTCAAGACTTTGAGGGAAATTTAGAGACACTTTGATCAATTATCTTGTTTTTTCGGATGTTCTTTGTATTCCGAAGGGTCCATCAGCATAAGAAAAATTGGGCCGATCGGGTTCAAGATGGCCATCCTGTGACCTTTTTTGTGCCCAAGAATGTCAATTTTGGCCCGAATTCTGAGTCCTGTAGCTTCCAACCGGTTTGTCATTTTTCACTGAAATTTGTGATGGCTATTCTATAGAAAGGGATCTTAAATACCTGAGACAGGTATTATCAGGCAATTATCACACAATTGGCAGCCATCTTAGTGTTATCAGTACTCATTTGTAGGCGGAACAAAGTTTTTCCACATTATATTGATACCTTAAGCATTTTTTGTAACCACAATCAATGGAAAGTTATAGCTCATAACATGTTCTATGATTATGGTGAGTTTTAAGGTCATCTTGTGTATGGCCACCAGAGCCAATAACGTCCTAATTTTTACCAGATAATTTACTGCATCTTTACAATTTGATGGAAAATAACTGATTTTAACAAATGGGGGCCTACTTATTAGAGAAGTTGTACCATTGATGGCATGCTGATGGCTATTTTATAATGGCCGTTCTGGACAAACCTTTATGTTTTCTTTTTGTTACAGTTTTTATCAAAAGCTGATCACCATGCATCATTTATCCGACATGTCAGCACCCACCACGATGGCAGCAATATACAAACATTGTATAGAGAGCGCTCTATTATCGACCCATATCAACTAGTTTCAAAAGAATTAAAGACGATATGTATTGACATCAAACAGGTATGTTGACGATAAGTATTGACATCAAACAGGTATGTTTGATAAACTGTGGCAGAATTTGAAAGACCCAAATTTAAGTTTAAAGACCCTCATTCAACAGGCACCTTTCCTAATTTCTTAACAAAGAGGAAGTGAGCTCCTCTGGTGTGAAGCCATCCGGGGAGGGTTTGAGGCAAGAAATTTTTTTCAATTGCAATAAAATAGCAAACTATCATATGGAAATTCGTGAAAATGAATTTCGCCTCATTCTACTAATTGGTGCTCGTCCTTTTTTTGCGAAGATGACATCACTGGTAGTTGGACCTGCTTAATACAGTCATGGTGTTGTGTGCCAAGATTTTAAACATTGCTGCATATTCACAAATACCTGAAGAAATTGATATTTTTCTCAAAAGTTAACCCATCAGCGCTTAGGAATTTCACTATGTAGTGTCAATTACTCCTCAGAAAATTCAAGGGAAAATTTAAGTTCATCACAATACCAAATAGCTCATTTCCTGTTTATTTCCATGCATTACAAGTTGGTGTTATTTTGTAATAAATAGTCAAGGCTTTCATATGATGTGAGATTTGATGAGTGTCCTTTTTTGTGTCCTTAGTTCATCATAAGCTTTTGGGTTTGAATCCCACCATAACCGTTTTTGTGCAGCATACAAAAAAGTGTCGGGCGGAAGCGGGCGGCTTGAGGAATAATAGGCAGGGCAGATACGGGCGGCTTGAGTGCTAATGGGTTAACAGTACTCAAACCTAAGTTCCGTTATTTAAAATTCATTGACAGAGCTACAACTTATGTTGGCTCGAGTCCCATGATTTCTTCACTTCTTGGTACATGAAGAATTATATCAGTTAATTGTGTAACACCTATTTACATATGAAGATGGCTGTTAGTCAACAGTCGAAACATTGTGGTTTAAAAATAGTAAATTCTATCGTATAGGTGTGGGATTTTTTCATTTAACGTACTTACATCTTTTTTTTTAAACACAATCAGTGAAATTTCACAATCAATATCTTACAAAGGATGATATCATTTATATAGGAACCGAGTCTGGCATTTAGTTATCAAAGCTAAATTAAAGTACACAGCAATTACAAGATAATTGGCTATGAAAGTATAATCATGTCTAGAATGTTGTTTAGGCTAGGTGTTTTCTCATGATCTGATGGCGATCAAAACTCAATTCAAACATGTGTCTGAGATATTACAATCCTCTTGTCCGAAAGCTATCCCATGTCTCTTAGTCAGATCACATTTTAGTCCACTCCTGTCACTAAATATGCCCTTTTAACTTTTGCAGGAATTGAAAACGAATGTAGATTTATTGAAAGAGATTTCACATTATCATTTTGATGGAAATGGAAAAGCATTTCGTCCAATGATCATTTTGTTATTAGCCAAAGCACTAAACCTTCATCAGAGTACTGAATCAGATGGGTAAGTTGTTCTACCATGTACTTGTGACTCAAAGGGAAAACCCATTACCATGAATATCTTCAAAGTTGAACATGCTTTCTACACAGTCTTTGATGATTTCATCTTTATCAGCTGTTAATACGTCATCGCAAATCCACGAACAAATTGATTTTTGTGCTCAAAACTAAAATGTACTCAGTTGATCGTACTGGACCCACGGTCCTTTGTTAATCTATAATTTGATCAATTTAGCTGCTGGTAATGAATCAGGACTAAATCTTCACTTCAATGAAGGATACATTTAGGCTGATTGAAAATTCTATTATTGTACTCAGGTTCTAGGAAAGACAATGGGGCCAATCCTTATTTCCGACACATGATATCTTACTAGGAGACACAGAGCCGATTGGAAGATGAAAATGCCATGCAAGGATGGGTTATTGGGAAAGGAGTTCACAGTTAGCTCCTATATTTTGACGCGCTGAATGCAGCCTAGAAATGTATCTGTTCCTTCCCATTTAAAAACTTATTTTATTTTATGCAATGGTGCCGATTTGTATGAGTGCAAATTCAACATTCGCATTGCGCTTGCATTTCGTCATGAAACTTCGGTTTCCCGAAAATTGATGGCCACAGGGCCACATTCATGCTGTGGCTGTGGCAAAGACATGATGCTGCCTCTTCATGCATGATTGAAGTTGGCTTTCCTTTCTCTGCTACTCTGATATACTTTGAACTTAATTCTATCAGCCCATCTTTCCGTTTCATATGACTATGGTAAACCCCTTGGCCCACAGGCACTTATTCCCAGAGGCCTGCTGAAAAATGTCTTACTCTCTCATGGACCCACCCCTACTTCCCTGACTCAATGAGTGTGTCCCATACCTGAGGGTGTGATATTGGTCTAGCTGCTTGCAGCTCAGCAAGGGTACTTCGTTCTTGAGAATTATCTGATTTTGCAGTTCCCCATTAACATCCGTAGCTCCTAGAACAATACAGCTAGTAGTCGTGCGCGTGCAACGTAACTACATGTCTTCCTGAACACGTATGTAGGCTACGTGCACATCTAGATGTAGAAGCAAGTGTAAGAATTCAATCAAGGTGTTCCCAAAATCTTGTGGGAAACGTTTATGAGTCAGCCTTATCTTCTCGATCCATACCAAGAAACAACAATTTCCATAGCCCAGTGCTGAGATGATTGACCAAAACAATCCAAAACAATCTAACTTTCTTATAATACAGATGTTGCATTCAGGGGCTGATCATATGAACAGGTGATAACTTGTATTCAGGATTAACACAAATTAATCTTCTTTTTCAGAGAGATATTATCTGATCAGAAGAAGATAGCACAAATTGCTGAAATGATCCATGTCGCCAGTTTAATGCATGATGATGTCATCGATGCCTCAGAAACTCGGCGAGGGAAATCTAGTGTTCATTTTAAGTGGGGTCAACTAAATGTAAGTATACGTCTTATTTCTTATTTTTAGCCCCGTTTACCAGTAGGCTATAGCCTTCACATCCGTCCGTCTATCCACAGATGTTATCCAGTTATCTTGGGAAATTTTGCAGACGCTCCGATGGATTACCTATGCATGTATCTATCCTAGATATATCTTAAGCAAAAAAACCTGATCAGAATCAAGATGGCCAACTTGCAGCCATTGTTGTTTGTTGAAATCAGCTCTTTGCATGGTCGGGTAGCGTAGCTATGTTAGTTGTTCGATTCGCAGTTTGTTTTCCCAGTTTTCTCTGTTATCGGACACAAGGTAGCTTTGTTACTTGCTCAGTCAGTCTGAAATTTGTTGCACTTTCTTAAGTTTGTTGAAAGGAGTATGAATTTATTTCTGAAAGAAGAAATTGATGGAATCCTGTAAAATGATAATTATTTTCCTACCTGACGTCGCTTCGCACTCGTATATTGCTGTGGTGGTCGGCCTTTCTAAAAAGAGTAATTCATGCTCATTGAGGTAGGCCCAGAAACATTTTTTTATGAAAATTTTGATTAACAATGATTATTCGGTAATGATATAAGGCCCAGGCAAGGACATAAAACTGGCACTTCTCATGCACGTTATGAGCTAGGATTTGTGTATCATGTGACTGATACAGTTTCCGATCTTCAATTAGAGACCGGTTGTGCCCATCCTCCATTTTACATTTTCGATGCATGTCAAATAAGGTCAAACATGTAACGTAGCAAGTTACTTCCTGGTTAAGATGGCGTCTCTTCGAATCTGCTTAGCTTCGAGCGATATCAAAATTGCCCTTTACAATGGACAGAAAGACATTAATTGCTTAAGTATCAGATAAATCTGCTGATAATTTACTTTGTACTTGGAATACAAACTAACAAGGATCGAAATCTAATGCGAGGTGAGCTCTGCTGCGACCGTCACTGAATACAGAACATTCTGAACGGACAGGGGACATCCTTTCTATATCTACCGTTCGTGAGATGTATTAAGTGAATTAATGTTTTAACACAGTGTTGTAAAATGACCATTTAGTATCTGAATAAATTTTACAATTGTTGAACTCCTTAGTAGTGCTTTGTGAGATCAGATAGTTGGATCCACCTCAGCCTACTGATTTCCTGATACAGACAGCAAGTTGGGACATTCAAATTAAGAGACTTGGTCAAAACAAGTTACTCAGATCACACTGGAAGTTCGCAATATCCTCTCTCCTCATGGACCACACAATGTCATTGTTGACTTTGCTTGAAATTGATCATAAAATTCATCATGACCAATTCTTTTTCACTGAATTCAATATTTATTGTTCACTTCTGGTACAAAATCTTGTTCAGCCCCTGACAAGAGAATAAGCAATTGACAAGAGAATAAGCAATGACACTACGTATTTCATGACATAGAACAGAAGTTTTTTTTTTCATCGACAAATTGGGACGATCCTGATATCCCTGATTTGAATGATTGTGTCTTTAGAATCATAAAGACCAAGTCTCGACCAGACAGATAATCCAATCACAATTCAAATTGAAGGCTTGCTAGTGCAGTTATTCACAGAATCCAGCTCTTTAAACCTCATCAGTTTATCAGATCGTGAGCAGTGGGGAAATAAAGCACACAACATCTCAGCGCAGCAGCGCTTGCTGATGTAACTGATGATGATGATGAGTTTATCAGAATCAAGGAGTTTCACCGCCGCCTGTTATTTGGAATCTCATTTCATGACTAGTGCTGATTCTTTATTCTCTTTGATTACTGCATGATGTTATCATTCTGAAATTGAAATACATATCACACTTACAATTAAACCTAGATTGACTTTACAATTAATGGTTCAGAATCCATTTTTCAAACTTACCTTGATGCATTGCAATCTATTCTTTTCATGTTAGGCCAATTTGATATGCATTACTTTAATTTCTTAAAACGCCCTACAAGTTGTGACTCACAAAATCATCACTAAAATGCTCACAATAATCTACAATAGATAATCAATATAGTGATTGTGAAATAGCACTCATATTCAATAATGTTCACAAGTAATTAAGTAGGTGAAGTTACCTTGTTGATGTCATTATTTTTACTGGATCAACTGATGTCCGATGTCACATTGAGTGAACTAACAAGTAGCCTCTGCTGCAAGGCTGCAAGTATGTCAGTAGTGGTATAGTACTATTGTATGTATTGTTGTTTCCATCCAAGATCCAGTCCAAATTGCTGATTGACGACCGGTAGGTTCTGACGGCGCTGACACGCAGCCATCCTGAATTGAATACCGATATTTTCGGTACCACACGCTAAACAAGAAGCGTTACCTGGCAGTTTTAATGGTATTTCCTTCTTCATCGGTATAAAAAATGACTTTAAAGAGGTCCATGGAACGTAAATCGAGACACAGTGTAGGCGGCCATGTTACATTGTTCACGTGATGAAATACTGAAATCTGATTGGATCCGTAAAATCCGCGGAAGATGGCGGACGGGCAAAACCTGTCCCATATTGAATGGGACAGGCAACCAGTCTACACTTCAAAAGTTAAGAACTAAATGATATTAATCGTTGTTATCTGATTTACTCTAACTAAAGTATAGTGAAAGATGATAAACATCTTCTACTGTGCTGAAAATTCCATCTTGATGCACAGCATAATTTTCAATATTTGGAGTTTTACTTAACTGCAGAGCTGTTAGATAGCGCCCTTGTTTTAGTAAGACGTGTAGCTCACCAATATCAACAAAGCCGTTAATCTTCAGAAAGGATAATCTATTAATAAAAAGATTTATTTGAAAATATTCGAACAAAAATTGATCATCCATACTCCCTGGGTTATCTTGACAAAGAAATGTTTGTACCAATATGATGATGAATTTCAGACAATGCTAATTTGTATTTAAAAACCTTACAGATGAACCAATATTGTGTAATGTATAATTGAATTCGATCATTGCCTTCGATCCTGCCTCCATCATGTGGGTGTCGTCTTGGTGACCTCTGCAGGGATCCCAGAGTTCCGCGGAACAGCGGAAATCAGCTGTTTTGCTCGCGATTTTGTAGTCTCTGAGGTCGATGTAAATTTGATGTAATTGTAAAGGGGGGGGGTAGGGTGAGCTCTTCCAATTCGCTATTCCAGCATCGTTATTCTTAGCGATGATGGCTAAAGAATGATGATGCTCACTTGGTGTCGCTATCATAAGCGTTGTTCTAACATTAACATTCAAAAAATCAATAGGGCACTATAAGCGAGGTGGTGTGAAAGCGTGGGGCTGTACGATTAAGAAGATACACGTGCGTTTCGACAGGCCAACAGTCTAGATTCAGAATTTGACAGACAACCAGTCCATTAGCTGTTACCACAGTCGTTTTCCACTATTCTTCCATTTACACTCTATTTCACGGAATTCACCGCATTATCCGGACGCGATAATAGAGTCAGCCCCTAGTGTTCTCATTCAACGTTGATGGGATTTGAACCATCTCATTTGCTGACTCAGGAGACTAACGTGAGAATCAAGATGGCTGCCCCATGGTGTAACATGTTAGATGAAAAAAAAGCCGGTAATGCAGCTTCAAAAATACACTAGTTTCATGGAAAACCACTCTCTTGGATGGAAAAAATCTAAAATTTTAACTATGAGGGGGGACACCCCCTCCAGCTACCCCGCTCGCACAGCGTAATGACGCAAGGGCTACTATAGCCTGTCAGGGGGTCTGATTTGCGCGGTATCTGTATAGCATGGTTTTAGGTGCTTTACCAGTAAAGAGCTACAAGGAGAATCAACCGCTGCTTCAGTGTGATGAACAGATTCATTCGAAACTATCGTTTAGTAGGGTTTTCTGTTTCTTCACAGAAAACCCTATTGAGATTCGCGTGATTATTAGGGTTTTTTGTTACTTCACAGAAAACCCTATTGAGATTCGCATGTTCCTTATTATTATTATTTTGTGTCACACTTTTTTCACCAAAAGAACATAGGCTTTGTTACCTTGCCACTGTTGCCGATAGAATCCGTATGATATCCTTCAGCTCACTTCGTTCTACAAATACTCCGTGCGTATTATCATGAATCAACATTACAAAAGCACTGTCGGGCCGTAAACATGGAAAATTGGGCCCCATTCAATGAGGCGACATATTTTTCTGAGTCGTCATCCCGAAATAAACTGGAGGCTGCTCATCACTTCGATTATCAATTCAAGTGTAAATAATCAATTTTATTGCTACCAGACGTCACATTCAGCCACGGTCTTCCAACAGTAAATTCTAACAATTACCTATTTTCTTCATCAGTACACTTTACCATTCCACAGGATACAATTTACTACTCTAAATATTATAAGCACTGTCGAGCTGTAAAGATTGATGAATCAACTTGTGTCTTTACATCGTTGTTCTGCGGATCTACTGCGAGTTCTCGTCGCCATGAGAATCAAAGCAAGTACAAATAAATCTATTACTGCCAGTGATTTGGCCGCGGGCTTCAAACAGTTAGTTTCTTTATCGAATATTTACTACGATAAATCATTGGAGTACCGAGTTGTATAGGCCTAAACTAAACATGCTGAACTGATGCAGCGGAGAAAAGCTGTTGTGGTGACGAGGTATCAATAAATGGCAGTGATTTGGTCGCGAGTTTCAACCATTTATCAATATTCTATTTTTCCTACTGTACATACCGATCTTTACCAAATGCACGGGTTATTTACTAAATGCCTGTATATTACACATTCTTATCCGTAAGCAGGACTCAAGCTTGATATTCGGAGTGAGCGTCTCGGATGCTGCGGTGGATAGGAGATCGTTTCTAGGTCGCTTGAAGTGTTTATTGAGTTGTACGCGACCTCTAGGCCTGCTGAGCTTTATTGTTTCAAGCAAGCATAGTATAATTGTTGTGATTATTTACAGACTCGTGGATTGAACTTCAAGCAAAATGTGCAATAAAAAATTCGGCAACATTGCTGCGATGCGGAGTAGGCCTAAATACGATTTCTTTCTTCATAATCCGAAAATGAAATCGATTTTACGAATTGAATAAGACAGAGACCTATCCCTGTTAAATAAGGTGTAGGAATACGATGTTTAGGTGGGTTGAAGTTCAATAGGCCTAAGACCAATCTGTCCGGTTGTTAGGCCTACGCATATACATAGGCCTACATAGGCTATACTAGTAGCCTCTACTAGGTTAAAGCTAAGTTCACTGTAAAGGAGGAATCAGATATTAAAATGCATGTATGAGTGATTAACTGGTTCTGACTGGCAATGATCAATCACAATTATCAACAATATTTATTGGCAAAAATTACGATTTTTTGAAAATTTCATCTGAGCAGATAGCTTTATGAACCAGACTTCTCATTTGAGTTTTTTCATCATTAATGAAACTGGTATTTCATTAATTCCTAATGATTTAAGTAAGTACGGAGCCCTAGAAAGATCTTTTTTTTTTCATTCAAAAGACCTTTTGTTGAAAAATATTTTCTTTGGAACAAAAATAGGAGGGAGGAATAAAAATTAGAATAAAATTGTCAATTTTTGTAGATATTCGATCTATTTGTGATATACAGTTGGAAAACCTGTGTATGTTGGGTGTATTAATATATAGTTTATTCAAAATTAAAAGAAACTATTTATACTTGGAAACAAATGAAACAAAAATAAACTTTGAAACATCTTCAGCCCAAAAACTGGCCCTGTCAGATTCAAGATGCCCGACTGGCAGCCATTGTTGTTCACCAAAATTAGCACTTTTTACACATTTTTGAACTTTTTGAGGGATATTTTGAAGACGCTTTGATCAATTACCTTGATCTTTCGGATATATGTGAATCCCCCCTGGGCCCATCAGCAGAACAAAAATTGGGTTGATCGGACTCAAGATGGCCGTCCTGTGACCTTTTTAGTGCCCAAAAATGTAAATTTTGGCCCGAATTATTAGTCCTGTATGATGATGATGATATGATTTATTTGCATAAAAGATTGTTACAGAGTTTACAAATGAATACACAATATATGGAAAACAATGTACCAATAAATTATGCGAGGAATTAGGAGAAGCCAAAGTTGGCTTAATCTAGTCCTAATCCCTCGTCCATACACTCTCACATACACACAGACATATACACCAATTCACATTCATTCCTAGTTTACCAAACAAACCAAATATACATAATATACATAGACAATTGCAGATAAAGTAATGTGGCACGTTATAAAAGATTACACAGATAATTAATAAGTGGAACGAAGATAACGCTGAAGCTGAATTTTGAAGTTGGATATCGAGTCTAGATATTTTAATTTCTCTGGTAAACTATTCCAGAATTTCGCTCCTTGAATTTTCATAGATATATACTTGTATTTAGATTTAGCAAATTCTATTGATAAGGCCATAGGCCTGCGACTAGAACGAAGATTTTGGGTGTTCCTGAGAATGAAAAAATCTTTGAAAATAGTCGGTAATAAAAGGTTGATACTTAAGAAGGCAAGCGATCCAATTTGATGTCTGTAAATGTCATCCAGTTTAAGAATTTCTAATTTCCTGAAAATCGGGGATGTATGTTCAAGCCAATCTGAACGAGTGATTATCCGAAGGGCTTTTTTCTGAAGGATGTATAATGGTTGCAAATAAATTTTACAGGCATTTCCCCAAATAAGATTGGCATAATGTAGGTGTGAGTGAACGAAACAATAGTAGAGATTTTTTAGAATATCTGAAGGTAAAATGTACTTTAATCTATTGATTATACCAATTCCACGAGATACTTTTTTACACGTAAAAGATATATGCTCCTTCCAGGTTAAATTGTGATCAAATATAACACCTAGAAACTTTGTAGAATCAACACGTTTGATAATTTGGTCATCCAGACGAATGGTGAGTTTAATATGGTCTTTATTACCAAAAATGATATACTGGGTTTTTCCTACATTTACAGACAATCTATTAGCCCGAAACCATTGCAAGAGATTAGCCAACTCTGAATTCAAGGTGTATTCGACAAATTTTGGATCATGATGGCTGTAGAAAAAGTTGCTATCATCAGCAAAAAGAATTGACTCTAATGCTTTACAGGAGGAAGGGCAGTCGTTGATATAAATCAAAAATAATAGCGGCCCTAGGATAGAGCCTTGAGGGACACCAGAATTAATGTCGAGAGTTGAGGATAAACAGTTATTGAACTTCACTGCTTGTTTTCTATTAGTTAGATAATTTTGGAACCAGAGATATGGTATGCCACGTATACCGTAATGTTCTAATTTTGAATTTAGGATTTTGTGATTAATTGTGTCAAATGCTTTTGATAAGTCTATGAAAACACCAGCGGTTATTAAACCATTATCTAGAGAGTTTGCTATTTTATCAGTAATGTACGTTAATGCAGAGGAAGTTGAGTACTTTTTTCTAAAACCAAACTGCCGGTCATTTAAGATTTTATATTTGTCAAGAAATTTTATCAACCGATTGTAAACAAGTTTTTCCAACACCTTTGAAATTGAAGGTAGAACAGAAATAGGGCGATAGTTACTAAAAGAAAACTTATCACCCATTTTGTAAATAGGGGTTATGTAAGCGATTTTGAAAATATTGGGAACTATACCTGTGACAAAGCTACAATTAAAGATATGAGTTAAGGGACTTGAAATAGCGGAAATAATAGATTTGAGTAATTTATTGCTGATATTGTCACATCCACACGATGGTTTACTTTGTAAGTTAGATACAATTTCCTCCACTTCTGAGGGGTATGTAGGTGAGAGAAAAAAGTTTTCGTCGTTTTTATCGCCAAGATATTGTTTAAAATCGTGAGTGGAATTTGGAATTTTAGACTCAAGAGATGAAGCAATATTTACAAAATAATCATTGAACTGGTTTGCAATTTCTAGTTCATCAGTAATAACCCTGTTGTTGTGTAAAAACTCGGAATTACACTTCTTATTTTTGGTCTTATTAAGTAATGAATTGATTATTTTCCAAGTTTCCTTAGGATCATATTGACACGATAAAAATTTTTCTTTGTAATAACGTTCTTTACTTTTTCTAAGTAAAGAGTTTAAGAAATTCCTATATTTACAATACTTGGCTTTGCTGTCAATACTTCTTTTACCTATATATTTTCTATATAATTTATCCTTAATTTTGATAGACGTTTTGATCCCTGCTGTAATCCATCCTGTAGCTTCCTACTGGTTTACCATTTCTCATTGCAATTTGTGATGGGTATTCTTTGGAAAGGGATGTTTTATAACTGAGACAGGTATTTTTCATCAGCCAATTATGACGCAATTGGCAGCCATCTTGGTGTCACCAGTACTCATTCGTAAGTGGGAAAAAGTTTTTCCACATTATATTGATACCTAAGCGTATTTTGTTACCACAATCATTTAGAAAGTTGTAGCTCATAACGTGTTCTATGATTGTGGTGAGTTTCAAGGTCATTGGATTTTGTATATGGCCACCAGGGGGCGTTGAATAATGCAATATCTTAGCATTTCTATATTATATTCGTACCTATGCATATTTTGTAACCACAATCAATTGGAAAGTTGTAGCTAATGACATCATCTATGATTGTTGCAAGTTTTAAGGACACTAAATATTTGGATGGATATATGAAAGCTGTGGGTACTGGAGTGTGTAATGGGTAGTGTAGTGTGATCTGTATGAATTTGTGGCCAGCACACAGATCACATTGTTCATTGGGGTTTGGTCCAGGACTCGCGAGATTTTCAACAACACGGAAGTAACGTGTAATAAATGATGACTTGAATTGCATGACTATCTACCACCCCTCATTATTGTTGGAAAACTAAACGTTCCGCACTGACTAAGAATTAGTAATAACATTTTAGAAATGGCCAGAATTTTAACTTAGGTTCTATCTCATTTTTATTTTACAATTGCGATTGGTATAATTTTTTTTAAAACGGCCGTTAAGGCTTCATGTTTCGTCTGCAATTCACTGCAAATAGTTATGCAACTACGCACATTTCAGTGTTTTTGGCAGCTGTACACTCAATCGGCACCCTTCGTGACTAGCTTCACTGCGGAATTATCATTAATTAACATCGCCATATCACATCATCAACTTATATTGTGCCTTAAAACCCTAACAGCCGAAATAATTGAAATGCACACGATTTCTATCATTGAAAATTGAGAGAGTGGCCATGTTTGTGTTCTGCTGCTTCCCGTAAATCCCGCGCGGCGGCGCAACCGCGCGGAGTGGGGCCGATACATCTAGCGCTCCAAGTAGTTTCATAGGGTATGCTCCTCTTTTGGTCAGACAATCTGCTAACTGTCGTTTTGTTCCGGTCCACAAAATGTTTATTTTGTTGTTGATTATCAGTTCTTTCAGACCACTCATTTCAAGTCTCAGCCGTTTTTCAGAAACTAGTTTGGTCGATTTTACTGCATCACAAAGAGATCGATTATCCACAACACAAACAATGGGATTGATGGAATTTTTCCAGTTAATTCTGCATACAGTGCCGAAACAAACATGGTGTGGTCTATAGCATCCATCAAGGCAAGGGTTTCCCCTGCAAGGGAGCTTCTTCCAACTTCTTCATGCCAATGGTACGAAGAATCCATTTTCTCCCATAAGAGTAATCATATGTCCACCTTGTGTGGCTCCATCAGACAGGTTTCCGAGAGATGAATGGGAAAACACAACAAGTTTCAGGGATTCTGTCGGTCCGAGATGTGTAAATTTCAAAGCTACATGTTTGTCTTTGCACTTCCTTATAAGTCTATTTATTTCCTTTAGGTGGTGAATCTTTGCTTTTCTTCTCACTGATAATAAATCTGGGCGTGTCTGTCGTGCTATCCACAGGAGTTGGCCTAGCTTTGATTGTAACACCTCGAGCTCATTGTCATTGAGGTCTGAATCTTTGTCTCTCTGTGTATCCCTGTCAATTTCTACCTGTTGCATACTATCGGCATACTTTCTCTGTGTCACGTGTATATTGTCATTGTCTTGAGTCATGTCAATACCTAGAAATGTAAAATCCTGTGTTTTTTCTCTTTCGACCATGAATAACAACCGAACTTTGGAAATAACTGAGTCTGTAAAGTCTGATCCACCCCATATAAAATCATCAACATGGCTAGCCAGGATACCATCAATGCCACCATTATCATTCTTCCAGTAAAATACTGCAGGATCTACTTTGGAAATTGTTGCCCCGGTCTCTTTTAAAACATCACAAACCTTTTTATACCATGATAGTGAAGCGTCAACCAAACCGTAAACACATTTCCTCAATTTCCACACAACATCAGTCTGAACTTCAACTAGAGGGCGTCGATAAATTGTTCGTGAAAGTTCACTTCCCTGAAGGAAAGCCGTTTTTATGTCCATAGTATGTAGTCTCCAACCATTCTGAGCAATAACCGCAAGTACGGTTCTCAATGATTCTGTATCACATGTTGGAGAATCTTTGGGAATATCATTCATGTGGAGATGTTCAAAACCACGAGCTACTAATCTGGCTTTGGGGACGGGTCCATCTGCTGACTCTTTTAATGTGCATGTCATGACTGGTAGAAATTGTTTTTTGAACTGCTAAGTCTTTTACATCTGATAGGTCAATAGATCCTCTATCTCCTGTCTTATCTGGTGAATTGATATATTCAATATTATACCAGTGCATATATTTTCCAGATGCCCTACCAGCACGCCCGAGTATACGCACGCTCGATTTATCGTCACCATCATTATGTCGGAAAGTGACAACTTGACCTTGTTTCAGCTTCACGTTATCGAAATGACTTCTTGCTTGAGACACTGCTTTGTCCGTGTCATTCGATGATGTCAACTCATTGTCATTTGATGTCGTTAACTCATTGTCATTTGATGTCATTAACTCATTGTCATTTGATGGTGTTAACTCATTGTCATTTCTGTGACCCCCACTGGTGTCTGGATGAAATGCCTCAAGTTGATTCTTGATTCGACTCTGATGCACTCTAACATAGGTACCGCCATGTCTGATAAAAACAACAACATTATCTTGGCCGATAACAACACCGGGCCCTTTCCATTCATTCAAGTTATCTCGTTTATAGTAGACTTTGTCACCGCAGAAAAATTGTTCACCAGTCGGTCTGATCTGGGTCCGTATAGCCCGTCGACTTGAACATTCTTCTTCCATGAATGCTCTGCGAGCAGATTGCATAATGTATAAGTGCGACATCACGGTTGCAGTTCCTGATATATCTTCCAAAGCTGGAGGCTTATTATCAAAAACATTAGGCAGATTTCTCCCAAATACAAGTTGGCAGGGGCTAAATCCAATAACGTTCAATAAGGCATTCTTTGCCATTAGTGACCAACTTAGAGCATTCTCCCACGAGCATTTGTTGTCAGATTTGACCTTCAAGAGTATCTCTGTGAATGTTCGGTTGTGCCTCTTTAGAATACCATTGCTCCAATGACTGTAAGCTGGAGTTGTTTTTACATCATTATTGAACCTTTCTGCCATCGTTCTAACCTCCTCGTTGTCAAATTCCCCGCCATTATCATTGAAAAGTCTCTTCGGTGCCCCATGATTACCAATCCAGAACATGAGAAAATTTCTGACGAATGCTGACGGCTGTTTTGTGAAGATCAACTGCTACAGTCTCGTTGAAATCACTGGCTAGCGGGAAACATACTGATGGCTTAGATGGAGTTCGCTTGTATTTCAGACACATTTCACATTCTGAAATCAGCTTACTTAACAGTTGTGATGTAGCCGAATCAATTGACAGCCGCTACTCCTCAGCAGTCTTTTAAGTCTATCAGCTGTTGCGTGACCAAATTGCTTGTGCAGTTTAGCGTGAATTTTCTTTTTTTCTGAAGCTGACATGTCTTCATTGATGATCAAAATCTCATCTTCGATATGATTAGCGTTTGGAAGAATATTTACACTCACTTGTTGTCAATTCTAAAACCACTGGCTTCTCAAACATTGTGTTTTTCTTCAAGTCGAAGTCGAGGATTGTTCCAGCTTTCTGGAGAGAGGTTTGACTGAGTAACAGTGGTATATCAGCGTCTACCACTTCTGCTCTTATTTGACATTCCGTTGTACCGATCTGGGCTGGTATCGTGACTAATGCCTCCGATTTTACCACTTTTCCGTCACCAAATTTGAAAACTTTCTTACTGGTAGTAGATGGTATCGCGATGTTGATTTGAGATTGGTAATCATCTAACCATTTTCTACCACACACCGTTTTGGTACAGGCAGTATCTAGTATAGCTGCTGATCTGGCTTCGGTCATGAATACCTCAGCTTCACTTGTTGTTGATGTATATAGTGTGAGGTTGCATTCCTCATCATCAGTCATGGTCTCCACAACTCGAGCTTCCGCATCATCTTTATGAGGGCAATTTCTTTTCCAGTGATAAATGCTCTGACAAGTAACGCACCGTGAGATTTTCCCAAACCGATCTAGTGGGTTTTTTAGATTCACCCTTCTGACCTTGCCCTTGCCGTCTGGGATCATACATTTTGTTAATCGGTTTCCACTTATCAAATTTTCTCGATTTACTCTGCTTTGTATATAATGCTGATTGCAAACAATCTATTTGCACATTGCTTTGGTTGCTCCCAAAAATACGTTTTAGAGCTGCCTTCATGGAGTCGAATTTCAAATCACTCGCTGCAGTCTAAGCCAATCTACGATCTGATGTACTTAGGTTCGAACTGTCTAACAACTTGAATGATAAAATGTTTTTCTGGCAAAACATCTGTGACCAGTTGCCACACCTTCACCTCACTTTTCCATGACTCATTAGCTTATCCTCCCCAAAAGCTGGAGGAATCTTGTAATTTGATGCCATCTCAAATATTAGAACTTTGCTCTGCTATCATGAAAACACGTGTATACTTTTAATCAGCCATTTATTACCAACACACTAAAACCTATACTTCACAGCCAGGTGATTAATCAAATACAAATTAACTAAATTACATGTAGATAGAGCAACAGATACTGCATGGGAATTTTGATAAATCCACATTATAAAGGTACTGTCAAGCCGTAAACATCGGAAATTTGGCCCCGTTCAATTAGTATCCATGTTGTGTTTTCTTTCCGACATTTCTCTCTTCTTTTTGAAGAAGTGCTATCGAATTATTTCTCTCTTCTCCACAATCAATTTCAAAGTCAATTTTATGAATTTATTGCTCAGCGGGTCCCAGTACAAGAGTTTACGAGTCAAGCGTTCGCAAGTCCAACAGGTTTACGAGAATTTGTTTGTTACCTCTTTCATATTATTGATTTCTTGTTATTCCGGTTATCTCATTTAAGTATATTACTGATCTGTTCATGTAACCAAAAGCGTCAATAAATAAATTTTGAATTGATCAAGTTTAAATCAAGGTCATTGAGTAGCGGGTACTAGAATTACGTACGACTCAGAAAGAAAACAAACGACAGAAAAGTTTCAGGTGATTACGATAGCCTACTGGAGTACTATTGAACACACAGTTGACAAGGCCTATGCCGCTTGGTGCGTACTTGGACTAAAATATAGTGGTTGGTCAGTTGGTTCGGTTGTGAAGTGTGAAAGATAAGAAAGCCTACCAGTATTTTTTAGCCCACTTGGGACTTTAGTCCCAGCGGGCTATTGCGTTCACTTTTCGTCCGTCCCTCCGTCCGTAGACGGAATCCAGTTATTTTGGGAAGTTTTGAAGACGCTTCAAGGTAATGTCTTGATATTTGGTTTATACGTGTATCTACCCTAGACACATCTTCAGCCCAAAAACTGGCCCTGTCGGATTCAAGATGGCCGACTGGCAGCCATTGTTGTTCGCCAAAATCAGCACTTTTTACACATTTTCGAAGTTTACGAGGGAAATTTTTAATACGCTTTGATCAATTACCTTGATCTTTCGATTATATTTGAATCTACCCAGGGCCCATCAGCATAAGATTGGGTCCATCTGACTCAAGATGGCCGTCCTATGACCTTTTTAGTGCCCAAAATGTCAAATTTGGCCAGAATTCTAGGTCCTGTAGCTTCCTACTGGTTTGCCATTTCTCATTGCAATTTGTGATGGGTATTCTTTGTAAAGGGATGTTTTATACCTGAGACAGGTATTTTTGATCCGCCAATTATGACGCAATTGGCGGCCATCTTGGTGTCATTAGTACTTATTTGTAGGTGGGAAAAAGTTTTTCGACATTATATTGATACCTAAGCATATTTTGCTACAACAATGAATTAGAAAGTTGTAGCGTATAAAGTGTTCTATTATTGGGGTGAGTTTTAAGTTCATTGTTTTTTGTATACGGCCACCAGGGGGCGTTGAATAATACAATATCTTAGTATTTCTATATTATATTTGTACCAATACATATTTTGTTACTGCAATCAATTGCAAAGTTGTAGCTCATGACATCTTCCATGATTATGGTGAGTTTTAAGGACATTAATTAATGTATATGGTCACCAGGGGGCGTTGAATAGTAGAATAACCTGGTATTTCCTTATTATATTGGTACCTAGGCATATTTTGTTACCATCATCAATTGCAAAGTTGTAGTTCATGACATGTTCTATGAATATGGTGAGTTACAAGGTTATTGGGTTTTGAATATGGTCACCAGGGGGCGTTGAATAGTAGAATAACTTAGTATATCCATATTAAATTGTCAACGAGGCATTGTTTGTTATCACAATCAATTACAAAATCGTAGCTGCTGACATGTTTTATGATTGTATTGAGTTTCAAGGTCATTGGTTTTTGTATATGGTCACCAGAGGGCGTTGAATATTGAAATTGTTAGATTGTTGAGCATTTGAAACCACTTCTCAAGTGGGCATGGTGTCCCTGGACCCCTAGTTTGTCTATAGGCCTATTATAGTTGGGTGGTAAGGCCCTTGGGGGAATTATAGGACGGTTTTCTACTCTCAGGAATGTAGGCTACGAGATGTTTAGAATTTTATATGAAAGTGGTGTGGATACAATTCTCAGTTACGGTGCTGAGATTTGGGGTGAAGAACCCGCATGTTATTGACCAAGTGCAGTACAGAGCTTGCAGATATTTTCTGGGCCTTAACCCTTTGACTCCTTTACCAGCACTTCTTAGAGAAATGGGTATCTCCCATGTAAATTCAAAAGAACCAGAAACCTAGTTCGATTCTGGAATAGATTAATTGATATGGATGAGAACCCACTAACCAAAAAATTGTTCTTAAAAGATGTTGCTTTAAATCAAAATAACTGGTCTAGTGATTTTCATAAAATCTATGGAGCAATGCAAATCGTTGACAAATTAGACATTCGTCAAATTATAGAATTGAATGACGCTGTTCTAAAAGACCTAGCAACGCAAGAGTGGCGCAGGAATGTGGAGGCTAAACCTAAATTGAGAACCTACAAAACAATCAAATATAACCTAGAGACTGAACCCTATGTTAAACTAAATTTTACTCGGTCTAAGATATCGTTAATCGCACAACTAAGGAGTGGAACACTTCCTCTTTCTATTGAAGTTGATAGGTATAGAAATATTCTATTGAAGAACCGAATTTGTTAGCTATGTAACCAAAACCAGGTTGAAAGTGAAATGCACTTTGTAATAGAATGTCCATGCTACGACGAATTTCGCTTAGACCTATACTCTAAAATTAGTCATGACAACTTTCGGCAATTCACAAGTGAAGAGAAATTTACTTTAATCGATACTGATTATCAAAAACACCTTGGAAACTTCATGATTCGAGCATGCTTTAAGAGAAATTCCAATAAAAAATATCTGAACAGAGATTTAAGTCTTTGTTCTTGAACAGATTTCTGGTTTTCTTACTCGCTGACATATATGAGTTTTCCAATTGATGCAATAAAATGAAGCACTCACTTTGGTATGAGCGCCATCACCAGTTTCTTTGGGGTTTGGGGTTTTGCCATTTTCCTGTTTATAGCCGGCTTAAGACTTTAGTCCCAGTAGGCTATTGCGTTTATCCATCTGTCTGTTCCTTTGTTCGTTCGTCCGTCCGTTTGCTCGTCTGTTAACATGAATTGCCAACAGACGAACAAATAATATAATTCTGTATTTTAGAGTCACGTTGAGAATAGTCTTTATTGAATATGGCACCAACTTCATTGAGCTCTTTGACCTTAATTGCAAAGTCAACTCCAAATAAAACTTCAGAGGACTCTTTAACACTTACCGGCGCAAATCGATCAATTTTTTGGATTTATGCCAGGTCTAAGTTTGTAGCGCCGTTGCTCTGCTAGCGAGTGTTGCGATGCACATGTAAGCGCAAACACATCCATTGTCATTTTAACGACAAGTTTCATATCAACTTGCTTCTTATCAGTGAAAGCTCATTAAAATTCGCCATTTTTGTGCCCATTTTTTTAAATTTTACATTGTGACTTCTGCACTCCAATGAAATTGATGAGCAGATTTCTGGGTTAATTGCGGGAGACCCTACATCGATATTCTCGGGCCTATTGTAATGCTGCAACACAAATTTAAGCCTGTCATCCGACATCTTATTTTCAAATAAATCGACAAGAATAGGGGCAAGTTGTGCATCGACAGGGCCCCATATCCTCATCCTCTGCATACATAGCCGTCAGTTCAGAAATAAGATCCTGATGTGAATCATCTGGGATTTCTTCTTCGACCATGGGCTACAATTTTGTCAAAGAATTTGCTCCTGGGGTTGGACTATCGCTCTCGACAGCGTCCCGTGCAGACTGGCTCGCATTGCCTGCTGCAGTAGCAGCAGCGCATTTCCTGGGCCGTTTGGGTGGGGGTTCACCCTGAATGAAAGCTTTCATTTTTTTGGACTTTTGCTGTAGCGTGGTCCATTTTTGTTATCGCATATTATGAAACTTTCTTCTTTTGGTACAAAAAAACCTCCAAATGAGGCTTAGATTTTCATTGGAACTTTTAAAACATTCACTGCAGTAATAAAAGCTCTAACCCTATTGAATTTCATCGCAATCCGTTGCTTATTTATCAATTTAGTTATTTATTTGTTGTTGGAACACTACATTTTGTTTCAGAAGAACACATGCCCTTTTACATATATTCATGCATCACAAACGTGTGCGTAACAGAGGCTCGCTGCTATGTGGTGTAATGATCAGCGCATGTATATGGGGTTCACAGTCACTCCAGCATAATGAATGGTTTATAAGCAAAGAGCTGTGGAAAAAAAACAAATTTAAGCCTGTCATCCGACATCTTATTTTCAAATAAATCGACAAGAATAGGGGCAAGTTGTGCATCGACAGGGCCCCATATCCTCATCCTCTGCATACATAGCCGTCAGTTCAGAAATAAGATCCTGATGTGAATCATCTGGGATTTCTTCTTCGACCATGGGCTACAATTTTGTCAAAGAATTTGCTCCTGGGGTTGGACTATCGCTCTCGACAGCGTCCCGTGCAGACTGGCTCGCATTGCCTGCTGCAGTAGCAGCAGCGCATTACCTGGGCCGTTTGGGTGGGGGTTCACCCTGAATGAAAGCTTGCATTTTTTTGGACTTTTGCTGTAGCGTGGTCCATTTTTGTTATCGCATATTATGAAACTTTCTTCTTTTGGTACAAAAAAACCTCCAAATGAGGCTTAGATTTTCATTGGAACTTTTAAAACATTCACTGCAGTAATAAAAGCTCTAACCCTATTGAATTTCATCGCAATCCGTTGCTTATTTATCAATTTAGTTATTTATTTGTTGTTGGAACACTACATTTTGTTTCAGAAGAACACATGCCCTTTTACATATATTCATGCATCACAAACGTGTGCGTAACAGAGGCTCGCTGCTATGTGGTGTAATGATCAGCGCATGTATATGAAAAGTGCACCTCGTGTGGCCTTGTTAATGTTTTCTTGGAAACTGCAAATGATTCAACGGCCAGGGTTCATCGCGGCCGGCTGTGAAAAGCAGTGAATTATATAGAAGGGCAGTAAAATTGGGAAAGAGTGGAGTTAATCTTGGAAATTGTTCAATCTACGAAAATAAATTGTCCATCAAACTTCGTACACAGTGGATAGAAATCGTCACACCATGAACGCAGAGAGTGTCTATTTGAGTCAGTGGGGAAAACCCACTACCATGTGTATTCATGATGAATCAGTTGTGTGCGACTGAGATTGTATCAATTGACAGATGTTCATCAAAACTTCTGGATTCGATCAAGGGAGACATTTTAGGCTTTTTTGATTCTCTGATATTCTGCCAAAAATATCAGGTATATGCGTTTCCATTCATAATTCGAAAAATAAACTTTTTTCTTGATATTTTTCGTTCTTACTTTCGATCTAATTCTCTGTAAAAAGTCAGTCTTCCATCATTTGAATTCAATCCAATAGTTTTCAATATTTTTCATTTGTTCTGCTTGTAATCTCTAATCTAGACTACCACTGTTTTAATTTTGATGCTGATTATAAGCATACACTCATGTTAATTTAGGAAAGTCCATATTAAGAATTTTGTTTCTTGCTTCGAACTTAGAGTCAATAAGACTGCCCAGTTTTGATAGAATCATAGCCTCAATTCCATCGAATTCATGTGAATTTTCATCATGAATTTCAAGTGCCGGTGAGGGATTGCCGCGGTTAGGAGGCTTGTTTTTAACCAACTTTCTGGTTCGTGACCTAGTCTTACAAATTGTAGCGACCCAGGCACTCTTCGCACTCAACTTTATAGCCGAGTCACCATGATTTTGAGGAAATCGTGAAGAACCACTTACTAGTACGTCATTCACTGCATTTTTATCGACTGTTCCAGTCCTACTAATCGTCGATTCAGACTCTCCACCAACCGCATTTGCAGTTTGAGATAGCGGCTTGCTAAAAAGTGCCTCGGCAAGGATAAATTCTTTGGCCATGATCGGCATGGTTAAAAATTCAAAATGGCTGTGCGGTTCTGACATGAGAACACCAGAAAAAAAATCCAATCGCATACACCAACAAAAAGTATTGAAACGCAATGTCAAACGTCCAGCGTATGATTAGATGGCCTAACAAGACGATTGCGCCTTCTTGTAAGTTAGGTTTTGACACGGATAAACGAAAATTCAAGCCATTAAATCTGAATAATCCGAACAAAGTTCTCTGAAGTTTGCCAGATCAAGCATGCAATTGAATGTCGGATCTAAGCGTGTGTATCTCATGGAACCTCGTAATGACGTCAGCAGTTAAATAGAATCAATGATACATGTGCATGTATATATAATGGCAATCATTCAATAAAGCATTCCTGATCAATGAAATTAGCCTATGTTTTTATTCAGGCACTGTGTGCTTTTCTTATGTGATTGATAGGAAGATTATAGATAGGAGCTCCTCTTTGCACATTCAACTCATGTCAACTAGGTACATACTGGTAAGGGCATTAAGAATTAACATGTCCTGATGATTTGAATATCGTCGGAGCCAACCTTTCATAGGATGATGATGTAAACAATGAACAATCTATCATTGACTTTTAAATATTTTTACTTTTATTTTAATAGCAAATTTTACCACTTGAGAATGATATTAGTGGAGTTTTTTTGCGGAAGTGGATGTACATTGTAATATTGATTATTTGATGTGGTAAGCTGATTGATGTCATAATGAATTAATTGAATTTATTTTTAGGCGATTTTAGTAGGTGATTTTATACTTTCAAAAGCATCCAAAGCTTTAGCAAAATTAAAGAACATTGAAGTTATTGTTGTATTAGCACAAGTAATAGAAGATCTTGTCAAAGGTAAGGATCCTCATTAAACTTTAACAACATGAAATTGAATTTTTGCAGTTATTGAGTTAGCCATCAAAATTAATGATGTACTTACTGCTGGGGCAAGTATACTTAGTGTTGCTAGCATTTACAGCTAGACATGTTAATTAAGTACACACTGTGCCTGTGCATCATGTCCTGCCCGGTTCTTTTAAGCCCACTTAGGACGTTAGTCCCAGCGGCCTATTGCGTTCACTTTTCGTCCCTTTGTCCGTCCGTCCAGTTATCCAGTTATTTTGGGAAGTGTTGAAGAAGCTTCAATGTAATGTCTTGATATTTGGGTTACACATGTAACCCTAGACACATCTTCAGCCCAAAAATTGGCCTTGTCAGAATCAAGATGGACGACTGGCAGCCATTGTTGTTCGCCAAAATCAGCACTTTTTATACATTTTTGAAGTTCATGAGGGAAATTTGAAGACCCTTTGATCAATTACCTTGATCTTTCGTGTATATTTGGATTCCCCAACAGCCCATCAGCATAAGAAAAATTTGGTCAATCGGACTCAAGATATCCATTAATCAATCACATAAACATTTATATAGCGCCTGTTCCACTGATTCTGTCTTCACCGGCGCTGTAGTGGGTGGTTACTGATACGCCTTTCGAAATAAGAATGTCTTTAAAGTGCTTTTGAATATCTTGATGTATGTTATGCTATGGAGCTCTGGATCAAGGGAGTTCCAAAGATAGCCCAAAAATAGTGCCCAAAAATGTAAATTTTGGCCCGAATTCTGGGTCATGTAGCTTCCTTACGCTTTGCCATTTCCTATTGCAATTTGTGATGGGTATTCTTTAGAAAGGGATGTTTTTATACCCAAGACTGGTATTTTTTATCAGCTCATTATGACGCAATTGGTGGCCATCTTGGTGTCATCAGTACTCATTCGTAGGTGGGAAAAAGTTTTTGAACATTATATTGATACCTAAGCGTATTGTTTTACTACAATCAATTGGAAAGTTGTAGCCCATAACGTGTTCTATGATTCAGGGTTAGCAGGAGAAAGCCGGAAACTAACAAACATAGCTCGCGAAGCTCTGCTCCTACAAAGTAGAAATCAGTCAACTGCCTGACCAAGGAAGGACTTAGGTCGATGATCACAGTGTCAGTAGTGACCTTAATAACAACAATAAGGATGATAGTTTGAGGAAGATTGAATTGATGACTCAATCAATTGCGCAAAAGCAGAAGGAACTGGCAAGTAAGATTGATATGTTAACTAGGATGAGGATCCTGAGTTTGAGGATTATTCTTCTGAACAGGACTTGTTCATTACACGGAACTACAACCCGCATTCAATGTCGGGTTCTGATGATGAGGAGGATAATCAGCTTCAGGAGACTCAACCACCTGCAAAAAGGCCTGAGTTGAGTCAGAAGCGTCGAGTTCATCTGCACTCTACGCCGATATCAGGTTGAAGTTGAGAAAGTGGATAAGATATCTGCATTGGATGCTGAGTAAGCAGAAATCGTTAACCGGCTGTTTCTGGACGGAATGGAAGAGGATGCATATAAGACGCTGTCTCAATAATATGACAGGCAGAGAATTTTGAGAAACTAATAAGTCCTGATTTTGCTTATAATCATCACCAACAGTTAATAACAAATATATAACTGGGAATTTATGAATAAATGGAGGATCCTTACATCTGATGAATTTATTTTCGACACAGTCTGCTGGTATAAACTTGAGTTTATTCATGTAGAGTTTTATTCATGTCATTCCAATAGCGAGTACTTGTCCAGTATTTTCATCAGACCAAAAAAGGAAGAAGACAAATTTAGAGCAATCCTTGATCTGAAACGTTTAAATGAGCATATAGCTTACTATCATTTTAAGGTGAATACATATACAAAAATAGGCAAACCCGTCTTCTCAGCTCTAAGACGAAAGAAAGGCATTATGGGAAGTTGTACTTTCTTATTACTGAATGACACAGTTGCTATTTGAATAGTAGCTAGAACCCTGGGGCTCTTGGTAGCAGCATTACCTTGCATGGAGTACTGTCAACTCCACTACCAGTTAACAGGAAGAGAAAAAATTCAAGCAGCGAGAATGCTAGCAGGTAGTTATGATGCCAATATGACCTCATCTGAACTGGTTAAAATGGAATGAGGTTGGTGGATTAAAGAAATTCTCACAATTCACAAGAGAATTGGTCGAGGAACCCTAGTATTGAAATTTGAAAAACAGGGGGCAGGTAAGCCATATTGTATAGTGATAGGAAGAGACAATTAATTATCTCGAACTCTTGGCTGGATTTCTAGCACTGAAGTCATTTTGTGGAGATATTTATCACACCAATGTCCTTCTCAAGACAGATAATACTACTGCCATCACATGGATGAACCACATGGGGGTTCACAGTCACTCCAGCATAATGAATGGTTTATAAGCAAAGAGCTGTGGATTTCAACAGCATACATGCTAAGGCATTTGAATGTCGTTACAGATTTCGAGTGCAGGCATTTTCACCGCCGAATTGAATGGATGCTCAATAGACAGGTCTTTAATCAAGCAGTATATTATTTTGGAGAGTTAGAAATTGACCAGTTTGCGTCAAGAGCTAATGCTCAACTGCGACTTTACGCATCTTGGAAACCAGACCGGGGCAAAATCTATTAACGCAATCACAATATGTTGGACAAGTCATAATAATAACTGGTTTCCTCCTTTCATTGTAATATCCAGATGTCTGGAGAAGATCCGACAGGTCCAATCGTCAGGAAGTATCGTAGTGCCTCTATGGCCAACGCGGAGCCGTGCGGCGCCGCTCAGGTCAGGCCTATAAATATCCTGGTATTTCCCGGCATGTTAAAAATTAAAAAAATAAATTCTTCAAAATAAAGTTTTCAAGTCTCAATGCCCGTAGAAAAACTTATTATGATTACCAAAATTTTTTTCAAACATTAGGTTACCAAATGGAAATAAATAAAGGCTTGCTGAGCTTTATTGACAAATCTAGTTATATGAATGGAAGAACATCAAACTATTTTATGCACGTAGGACTACCAATCTCCTTCAGAAAAGTGCTTCAAGCAAACTGCCGATGTTCACTTTCTAGCCAAAGGCTATTAGAATTACCGAACTTAAACTAGTTGATTATGACCCAAAATGCTGGGAAAACGCATCTGAGCACCTACATATCGAAAACCGTTCCCGATAAGTGCTCGCGCCTTCGGCGCTCGTACGTACCGCCCCTACGTATTTTTTTGCAGGCGGATGTCAATAAACTTTTGAAATTTCTGTCAGAACTTTTTGATGAAAAGTTATCACATACTTCATTAAATACTGCCAGATTGGCCATACCTCAGATTAATATGTCAAATATTTGGTCACAGTAGTAAGATTTATTAGGGACGCATATGATATGCGACCCTCAGAGCCCAGGTATAATTCCACTTGGGATGTGAGTGTCGTTTTAGTTGGCAGAAACACTGTCTTCGTTATATTTTTGGTTCGAAGAATGAGAACCTAAGCTATCGTCAAGTTGCAGTCATGAAGTCATGTGACAGGATCAGAAGATTTTTTTCGGATTGAGTGATTCGCCTCAATGAAATAGGTCCACATACGTAATTCACTTGTCTTAAGAATATTATAATTATCATGATAGATGTATTCAAATACTCTGAATAATATCATTTTCTAAAATCATGCATAATGAATGCTGATTTAGCGGTTGGTTAAAACAAATCATTACATCTACTCGCGCATAAATACACCATCAATGCTGAGCTTGTTAAAGCGCCAGTACCCGTACGTACAGCCATACACACGTTGATACCGACACCGGCTTCCACTTCAAAAGTTAAGAACAAAATATTAGAAATATTTGTGATCCGATTTACACCAAATAAACCTTTAACGTAAGGTATTTAGCATCGAATATTGTGCCGAAAATTCTAGATTGATACACTACATAGTTTTTCAAGTAAGCACATTTTTAGTGTAAACCAATTATGTTGATTGACAGGCAGGCTCAGCTGCGCGCCCCATTTTATCGATGACGTCAGATGTAAACAGTAACATTACCGTGTGCGCAATGCAAACGGAAAACAAATTGAATTTTTTTAAACACACTTCTCTAATGGAATATCAATTTCATTTCATAATTTGCCTTTCTTTTATGTGATTTATAATTTGTATATCAGACTTTGCTTCTTCGAACCCCAGGACTTTAAAGTCCTCTTGTTGATTAACGTTTGTCAGCGATATGAAGTTGGCATTGAGCCAATTCGTGTGAATTTGCGGTACGTTTTTTATGTGAGCATTTACTTCATTGGTTCTCAGCTTAAGCGACGTATAATCGATGCCATTGAAGACATGGTGAACCTCCGCCAATGACATGGTCAACTTTGTTAAATTTCTACAAAAAACTAAGGCCTCCACGTGCGTGCGAGCGCTAATCATTAGATTGTTGCACACACACACATGCTCTTACTACACTAAAATATACACTACTATATAGTGATACTGTAATAACGCTGCTTGCTTGCGCATGCACGTTTGACATTTCATCAGCAGAAGATGAGCGCTGTGTTTTCTGTTTGATAGAATTTGTAATAAATTGTCATTTCTTGTGACCTGAAAATACTTAGCAGCAAATTATAAAGGTAATCGGTCGAGGTCAGAATATTTAAGTGGTAAAATCCAGGATTTATAAAGATCTTCTTTCATACCCCGATTTTTTATTGCGGTACCGGTATGTTACGTAGCATCCGTGGCCATAGATTGGAAGCAGTTGTCAAGACTCAATATTTAGCCACCCTCTGATTGGTGATATCATATGAATTTTATTGAAATATTTTTCATTTATTTTTGTCCAAATATAAAATGATTTCCTGCCTACTTTTTACCTTACGTAATTTTGGACGTGGACCGTAAACAAATGTTTATTTTTGGCCTTGATTTGACTAAAAAATTATTCTTTCAGAATGATGAAATAAAATAATAGATCTTCGAATCCACGAATTAAAAAGATTTTCATAAGCAATGCCCTGGCCAAACAGGCTCCAGTTTTCAAGGTAAACCAGACTTAGCCCATGGACAATTTATTTTAAACTTAACAGCAAATGCAAAACCATAGAATAACCTTTTTATCAATTAAGCGGAATAAAAATACAAACTCTATAAACTATCAATGGTTGAGAGGACACTCATACTTGGTAGAACCCAGTAGTATTAGAACCATGTGTTAAAAATATATGTTTTCCTGTTCTGAAAATATCGTGTAATGAGAACAGTTATGGAAATATTCTTATTCAAAAATTCGATTTTATGACAAAACATATTTTGTGAAATGCAGATGTTCAGCATTTGGAACAAACATGGGACTAGTTCGGACGAAGTGATCACATGTACAATCACAAGTGTTGCAGATTGGACTTAATGATGTTACCACATGTGTGATCCCAGCGTTCACACACGTGATTTGAGTTGTGAATAACATCTCAATCACACATGTATTTCACAACCACACCTGTGATGATGTGTTATTCACACATGTGATGTGCCCCGCAACACAGATCACATGTGTAATGGGATCACCTGTGTTTTTTATGTCTTTCACACATTTCACATGTGTAATATGTGGTTTTCACACAAATTACATGCGTGAATTTTTTGTAAGGGGAAATCGTGGAAAGTAAAGTTTTGATAATATTTGCCCTTAATATTTTAGTAATCCATCACTGATTACAGCTAAAATTTCTCAAAAATGAGTATCGCATATAAATGAAACATTATCTGTCGTTAAAAACAATAGCAATTTTAGGCCACACTTGATCTCTAATTGTCGTAAAAGATTGGATATTTGAGAAATGTTTTTTGGAAAGATTTCAATAAAGTTTTGATAAGTCATAGAATCATTTTCTTCAATGAGTTTTTGATTTAGCTGTTATTCATCTGCTTTTAAGAGGCATTCAGTCAAGTTTGAAACTGGACTGATTGGATAGTCCAACGAACAAGAACCTCAAGGAATATGAAAGCCAAATATTTAGCAGCGTAGCGGCATACTCCACAGAGACAAACATAATTTTGAACCGTTTTTCTCTGTCAAAATGATTATGTTGTATTGTCAATGACATGTACGCATGTAGGTAACACAGCCTTTTCTAGCTGGCTTTCTAGTTATTTTAAACAATTATAAGTTAAATCGAATTGAATTTGCTAAAGATATATTCATTAGTATGTGCTAATTAAGAGCAGAAACATCTGATAATGTTATTTGTGATGTCAAATTACCTCTTATCACCATAAATGTTATTTATTTGCTTTAAAAAGGCAATATTATAATCTCGAATCCATCTTTCCTAATTCGGATGTTGTTTAGAAGAAGCTTTATTAGTCAGTGAATATTATGTGTGTAATCGCTTACACTGACTTCAACATATCAAAATTTACTGTCTATGTTTCTTATAACAGTATGTGATTTGAAACTTAAAGAGAATTAAGTGTGCTTGCATTGCTTCCACGGACTTATGATTCTCTTGTTCAATTATATCAATGAAATATGTTACAGGTGAATTTATGCAGCTCGGATCTAAAGAAGATGAAGATCAAAGATTTGCTCATTATTTACAGAAAACTTATAAGAAAACAGCAAGTTTAATTGCGAATAGTTGTAAAGCTGTAAGTCTGATTTATTGAGATGGTTCTATGCAACCAAACCCATCTAATCCATTCACCATTACATCATGTTTAAATCATGAAAAGTGCATTGATTATATTTTATAGAAATGCGCTATATAGATTAATATATCATTCGCTAATAAGTTTACTTTTCAACGTGAGAAATCTCACAATGAATACAGCCAAAACGAGAAACTTGAATAGAAGAGTATATATTTGCACAATGTTTCGGCTAAATACTATTAGCCATCATCAGGCGTTCTGAGAACAGGAGAATATCACCAGATATTTATACTAGAACAAAACAAAAGAACAGAGTGAATGATTAAAAAGTTGAAAGGGGAATATAGATTTAAATAATGACAATGGCTGGAAACAATAGTTAAGTTAGCAAAAGCAAAATAGGGGCAAAACAGATTGAAGTAATCTAAAAATGAAAGGCATATACTAAAGTGATTAAAAAGAGAGGACAAACTAAGGAATAATCAGAAAATAACAAAGAGAAGGAACATGAAAGGGGATAATGGCAAACAATGTCCTTGAAAGGCTTAAATTTTTACAGTTAGACCGAAATTGTCGCCGAGTTTTTGGCAGTGTGGCGTTCGTTTATTCATTTACTGCAGATGTATTGCGTAGCAACAGTCGGTGTCTAGCCATATCAGTGAGGCAAGTCCGCGCTGGCAGATCAAGATCACTAGTGATACACAGTACATACGTTACGGTGATAGCATATGCTCATATTGCCGTGCGCGTTATGAAAACGCGTGTTTTTCATACAGTTAAATAAGTTTTTTAAATGAAATTGTCGGTCCAATTATCATTAGAAAGTCTTTGAAAGTAATACACATTGGTTTGTCGATCTTTTTGAACTATAACTGGCCATATCTCACTTTAAAGTTTAATGTAATACAAATCGATCTGATGTATTTGTTCCGGCCTACCAATGTCTGAGGCTCCAGTCTCACCAAAGTGCCCAGGGCACTAAGTGAACAGATCTGCATAATTAAAAAGAGTAGTAGAATGAACCAGGGAGGAAATTTTTCCGGATTTATCCGGAATTCCGGATTTTTCAAGTCCAAGGTCATTTTTCTGATAAGCCAAAAAACAATGAGAAAATGTGAGGGGGGGTAGGGTTTATTCGAAAGTTTGTTGGTAGCGGTGGCCGTAAAAGCGCTGCAGACCGGACATCATTTATTTCATTTTACAGTTAGATTCTATTACTGAAGTTTAATAAGTGTATAATTTCTTTCGGCGATAGCCGTGCACCTGTGTGATGTGACCTCATTTGTACGTGTAGGCTACGTCTACGGCTCAAACTGAGGAGGGAGTTTTTTAATCCGGAATGCCGGACTTTATTCTAAACTGTTTGTTTGAAATGTTGCGATTATTTATATTGCGAAAATAGCGTATCTGCGTGACCCCATAGTGTGAGCGATCGACCGTTAATAGGCTAAGTCTATTTACAGCCACTAGTAGTAGTACGTATAGTGAGAAAACGTAGCGTCGTGTTTGGAACAACTTGGGGCATTATTCGAATAACATTATTCTGGGTATTAGAAAGCGTCTGTCAGCTATCTTTGTAGATCTCTGGCATAAGGACGTAAGATCAAGTGATCATTCCCGTTATAATTTTTATAAAGCAGTTAAAGTAAGTTTTAAGTTAGAAAAATATTTATTAGTGCTAAAAGATTTTAACCTCAGAAATGCTGTTGCTAAATTACGGACGTCTACTCACAGCTTAATTATTGAAAAAGGTAGACACCGCGGTATAGAAAAGGAAAATCGTTTGTGCAATATTTGTAATGTGTTGGACGATGAATGTCACTTTTTGTTCCATTGTAAAAGAGTTGCCAATCTGAGAAAGGAATTAGATATAGCTATCTTAGACGTTAATAGTTTAATCTCCACTTTCGACAACCTAAACCCTACAACCAGCATTGTTCAGCTAGCCAAATTTATTAAACTCGGTCTGCCATTGTCCTAATATTTCTTTGATTAATGTTCTGTATATTTTCAATTATGTTTTAACTCATCTGTAATTAGTGTTAATTATGCTTCATTTTATTATTTGTTTATCTCCTATTATGTATATACTTGATTTTACCGAATTTGTATCAGTTGCAAACAATGTTTCATTAATGTTTATGCTGAATAAAGATTGAATTGAATTGAATTGAATTGTCTCGAGTGTCTATACTCAATACAGTCATTCGGGTAGCGCGGTGCGCAGCGCACAATGTTCACTTAGTTAGGGGTCCTGTTTGAGATAATGATTGTTAGTGAAATGTGGATGTGCCGCATTGGAAATGGACATTACTTTCAAAATATGGTGATCGTTCATGGGCTCAAGATCGCTCTAATTGCTTGGAAAACGCTTTAAATTTCAAAAATTTTCTTTGGGGAGGACCCCCAATAGATCAATATCAAAGTCACAAGGTATAAGGGCAAGAATATCATCAACGTATCGTAACCAAAGTCTAGGGGGAGTATCCGTGTTCAAGGAATAGATGTAGAATACTATTGTTTTCCAGTTGTTGTGTCATTACTTTAATCTGTCTTTAAACTTTCTAATCGCTCACTCGGTTCTTTTGATTTGTTCTAGTATATATGTATATATATATATATATATATATTTCTCAGTACGCCCGATGATGGCTAATAGTCTTTAGCCAGAACGTTGCGCAAATATATACTCTTCTATTCAAGTTTCTTGTTTGGCTGTATTCATTGTGGGATTTCTCGCGTTTATTCATCATACACGGATATTGTGTTTTCTTCTCGACTCAAGTTTACTGAGTTTCATCTGTTAGTTCAACCATCTGCCATGAAACCAGTTATTGTTGGAAGTTTTGAAGATGCTTAAATAGATTGTCATGATATATGATTCATACAAACTAATCTACCCTAGATGTACTTCAATGGATTGTCATGATATTTCATTCATGCTAACTAATCTACCCTAGATACACTTCAATGGATTGTCATGATATTTCATTCATGCAAACTAAGCAAGCCTAGATACATATGCAGTAGAAAAACCGGCACAATCAGAATCAACAGGTCGCATTTGTAGATCATTTCAAACCACTGCCCAAGTGGGCGATGTGTCCCCGGACCCCTAGTTACCTCACTGGGGACTATTCCCATTAGGCTACGTACTTCATTCAATTTTGTCTGTACACCATATATTTTGGGAAATTTTGAAGACACTTTAATGGATTGTATTGATTTTTTCCTAAACACTAGCCTGATCATTACCATGATAGCTGACTGGTAGCAACTTTAGTTTGCCAAAAACATTTTGTGTTATGAAGATGAAGACAAGATGTAGTTCTTAATGCTTCAAGAATTTTGCCCTCAAATACGCCCCGTAAATTAAATTTTTTGCAATTTTGATGGAGATTCATACATTGAGACTGTAATAGACTGAATAGACTGAGACTGAAGCATAGTTAAGGTTTGTAACACAAAATTGTGAGTATTCTAACTTTATAGGGGGCATTTTTGCGCTGAACCCCCAAAAATGACCCCACCCAGTGGACCCCCTCTTTCAAAAAAATACTTATTGAAGTTTCAGTGCCCTATACACAATAGTTTGGAAGTTATGAGGATTTGATGAGTAAATTTCGTTAACATGCAAATCATCTGGGCTGCGTTTTTCAAAGCGGTGATAAGCCTTATCCCGGTGATAAATCGCTATCCCGGTGTTAAATATTTTTATCACTGGGATAGTGCGTTTTTCAAACCTGTGTGCTTTATCACCGGGAAAAATCAGCTATCCCAGTGATAGTTAACACACATTCAACGTGGTGATGGCAACACTATCACCAGGATAAATCAAAAATTAAATAAATCAAAATATCATCAGAAAAGGTATCCATTGTGATTTGTACCGAGACAAAGGCCCTAGGAACAAAATATTTTTTTTCATTGTTATGGTTGCATGGTGTTTATCTAATTTAGTTACGTTATTGAAGAAAGGGCACTCAACATATAATAGCAAAAACCCCATGAACCATATGATTTTTTAAATCCCTTGGAATTGACTGGTGCACACGTGGCGGGGGACACTATTCTAGGCAATTAAACGAAATCATTAGTAAAATTGCCTAGTGTGTCGGGGTCAAGCTGTTTTGAGGGGCAGTTCTATTTCAAGAAAAAAGGCACTTTTTGCCGCGAAAAGGGGCACATTCCCTATTGAATAAACGACAGAACTTAAATATTAAGTACCTGAATAGATAATTTGAGAGTGAATTGCTTTTCATTTTGCAACAATACAAACATGAAAATTGACCCAAATTTTTTACTGACTTTGAAGGGCACACGTTTAGGGGGTTAAGCATGGCACGAGCCTGGATCAGCACTTGAAGATCACCTTAGGCGATTCAGTCAGCTGACCAGTGTGTCCAGGGATTCTGCGGGATTCGAACCTCCTTGCTTATGCTGACCTGTGCCCGTTAGTCATTATAAATTTGCTCCTGTTGGCTAAGGAGATTTTCAGCTCATTTAATCAACGAGCCTAGTGAATGAAAGTTATACGCTATATGGACACAAAACCAATCTTAAGACAAAATATACATTTAGCACAATTGCTAAGATGTAAAATGCCGTAATGGAGGAGTTCCGTGACAAACATTTTGGCCCCTGTGTTAAAATGAATTGAAATATAAAATTACCACCGTAGCAACACACCTATCTGCATCTATATCCTGTGATGTGAACCGCGAATATATTTTTCAATCATTTATGTTTGCATTGGAATCTATTATGTCAAGAAATCCTATAAGTTTGTTCTTGAAATGAGAAATTAGATTGAAATGTCAGCCATTTTCTTATTGTTATCACCAGGATAAATGCTCTTATCCCGGTGATAGTTATCACTGGGATAAAATGCTTTTGAAAAATGAGAATTTATCCCTGTGATAACAATCACTGGGATAGTGAAATTTAACACCGGGATAGCCTTATCATAGGGATAACTTAACACCGCTTTGAAAAATGCAGGCCTGGCACACAAAAGACTTAACATTACAGCTGCCGGCAGGTTAAGGGTTAAGGCCGCAAGGCATTATTCTAGTTGCAAGCAGTGTTAAGAAGTTATTTCCATTTTACTTCTAATGAAATACTAGTGATTCAAGCAACTGAGTGCTGACAAAGTGCTAAGTGCTAAAAATCAGATAATATTGTTTAGGATATTGAAGTACTGAAAATGTTACAAAAGAAAATGTAAGTGAAAATACAAGAGATATCCAACAATAATTTTGCCAATTTCAAACCTCACACTTTCACTGGGAAATATCATGATGATATGAGATCTTTTTATGTTATTCCTGTTGGGTGTCATATTTTACTCAGTGTGCCCTATCCCCTTGAGACCTTGTTAGGATGATATAGCCAACAATTCTTGATGGGTTTGAAACTTAGTGTTAGGGTTTGAGGGTATACTAAATCCTGAATGTCTTTTCCATTAGATGATTTAGCAAATTGCTAAATTGTCTACCAAGATTTGATATTAAGTGATTTGATTTGATGTACCAGAAGTAAGTTCATGTCTGGCAGTGTTTCATTTGCAACACTCGTACCAGCTGATGTGTGGTGTCATACGAAAATAAGTTTAATAGCGCATTTCTTCAAACCTATATAGTTTAATTGAAACCATGACTTACTTTACTCAAACTCATCTGTGTCAATCTTATGCATCCAGTTCCACCTGACCAAACCAATGCTCATTAACTAAATCCAAATGGGCTGAAATAATGTTAGTGCTTAATTTCTCAATTTGAATTCATATATGTTATATCTAGGTAGCTATATTGAGTGGTGCAGATGAAGAAGACTCACAGTTAGCATATTTATATGGAAGACATGTTGGTATAGCGTTTCAATTAATAGACGATTTATTAGATTTCATATCTAATACTGAGTTAATGGGTAAACCAACTGCAGCTGATCTTAAATTAGGATTGGCCACTGGTCCAGTACTATTTGCTGCACAAAAGGTGAGTTGTCTATTAAAGCATATATAATGGATTTATTATAGCCTAACTGGGGTGAGGATCGTTGGTTCTAAAGGGATCAGGAACCAGATTTTTAGCTGTCTAATGCAATGGCTTTGCACAAAAGTAAAATGCCATCCATAAATTATCGCTAAGCTGCTCTTAAGACAGCTGAGAGAAATTTCATATGAAAATTAGCCAAGTGTTTGCATTGCAAATTCAATCACAATTTATTCCGCTTGAAAATATTGAATCCAATTCAATTTTATTTTGATAAATTGCATTCAAAATTCTGAATTGCATTTTGAAATTTGCATTCAAATCAATGAGACGAAGGATAGAATTGATCCAAAATAATTGTTCTCTTCATCTCACTGTCTGTGTAACGTTTAACAAGAGATCCACGGATCTTTATATCTCTGGCGCAGTAAGTCAAATGAAAAATTGTGGGACCATTGAGTCGCTGGACTAATCAGATGTGGGACCAATGGCACGTGGAATGAACTGTTGGCTAATAAGTAATGAGTAATGCCAGTACTCTATGTCATAAATGATTACTTTCTTCGTAAAATAAACGCTCAACCGAAAGAAAATCTAATAGTCTAATGTCAATCAACGCGGCGTCGGGTTTGGGCCAATGCGACAGTTCGGGCGTCATCAATGTAGCATATCGATTGAATCTACAATTTTTTCATAATAAAATAGTTCTGGGGAGACAGAATCGCCAGAACTATCAAATTTAAGATATACATATAATGAGACTGTCCAATGACTGGGAAATGAGAAAGTAAATTCGACAAAATGGCACGAATATACAAGCAGATTAATAGACTGATTAATGGATTATCAGATCAAGTTAACGATGTACAACGGCCTTCTAGACGTTTTATGAAACAAAATGCTCGTTTCAATTTTCTTAAAAATCCTCACAAATTTGTCGATTCCTCTGAAAATGAACGCGACATTCTAAATCCATTTCCAACAGATTTTAGCCTCATGATCAAGCTACATATTGCACAAAAATATAGTGGATTGCATGACTTCGTGTTAAAGTTACAACCTCATTTGTAAGCAAAAATTCGATTTTTGGCTCCATTTCAACAAATCTGGCTTAGCACGAGATAAAAATGATTGTACTGTGTAAACTGAAAGTGTATTTGACACATAAACCGAATACATGTATTGTGATTTTCTAACTCGGCACACACCTTAACAATCATCTTATGATAGCATATGATGAAAATATGATACGATCAACATCCCATTTACGGTTTCATCCTGCATTCTGATTGGCTCCTAAAAAATTTCATTCTGAATGTCTACAGCGTCGCTCGCAAACCTTTACTATTTTTTTGCGCATGGAAAATTGCATACAAGAATATCGATCATATTTGATTTGTTGCAATTAAGCGATGATGCAATGAAATTGGCCTAGATACCTCTGCATGGTATAAAAGATCATTTAGTTCATGATTTCGTTTGTTTTAAAGTTTCCAGATTTGAATACATTAATAATGAGAAGATTTAAGGAAGAGGGAGATGTCGATCAAGCATGGAATTATGTAAAACAGGTATGCTGAACAATCACTCAAGACCAAATCATATACTTAATATCTTTAAGCCAGCCGTAGGCTGAGCCATTCTACTATACAAATGGAGCGAATTTAAATGACACGGTTTCCAGAGCCAAGGCCCTTTGACTGTGCAACTGAGCATATATTAGAATCAATCATTAAAGCATTATCCATTCTCCAAATCCTATGGAGCTGATTCTTTAAATTGGGCCTGAGGCTAGAAAAATTAGCTTATTCACCGGAAAATACAGTATAACTATATAACATGATTCTGCCGTAGCGCCACCTTAAAAACGCTGAAAAATGCATTTTCAGCTATATCGACTAAGCGTGTGAAGGTATTTCTATCAAAATTGATACACATGTACCTGGTTACTAAATACAACAAACCCTTCATAATTAGTTCCTATTCTAACCACTAGGGGACGTAAATTTTGAAAACTCATTTCAGCATCTGTTTTTCACATGTAATGCGGTCTGTTTATTATGAAAATCACAAAACGTGGTAAAAGTACATAGCAGGGGCGTAGCCACCTAAAATTCAATCGTGCGACAATCCTCCCCCAAGAAAATTTTGAACATTAAAATGTCTGAGATGCGTGCTGATGGCTATGAGAGCTCATATTTGAATAATTTTTCTGTAGATAATATAATGCCTCTAAGGTTATCTTTGGTCTAGGGGCTGATCCAGATGGTTCACCTTCCCAGAGCGGTTTCTGAGTCCTGCTGAACTGGAAGGGTAACTATATCATAGCACAAAACGGGGGACCAGGGGGCACTCCCCCAGAAAATTTTGATTTTTCAAGGCTCTGAGATGCGATCTTTAAGCATATTTGGGGCATAAAATCTATCCCCCTTGAAGTTAATTATTTTCGTTTAGATTCATTTACACCATTTTCTATACTACTTCCAGAATACTTGCCCGGAATAAAACATTCATGTTAGTACAAGAGCCTGTCAAAACCACGAACTAGGAAAATAGAACGGCAAACCTGAGTACCCCTCGATATAAGTGGTAGGCTGGATCTGCCATTGACCATTTATTGATGAATACGTAGTAAACTAATGTTAGCTTATTGTACATCAATACCGGTACTCTCTCGATTTTCTCGGTTTCCATGTCTCGGCACTTGAGCAGAATTTTTTTGGTCAAATCCTTTATTATGGTCCATTTTTCATGAACGAAAAACACCTACAGAATCAGTGAAATATAACCAGAAGAATACCGGTTTGAGTCGCTCTAAAGTAATATGAAAAAAGTCTTCTGAATTCGGCAACTTTGATGCTGTGAGATCAGGTGCATGGTCCAGATGTGATACCGTAAACACTATAAACAAAACTCGCTTGAGTCGCTGGGTAAGATGTGGCCTACACGGAAAATCTCAAGTGCATTACCAACGCCTCCGTACGTATTAGCACCACTGACATCTTCAAAAGAACTTGATACCCCCCCCCCCATGTAAATACAGAATAACGTTCAATTATAGGTGCGACATATGTCGCAGTTGTCGCACCAGTGGCTACGCCCTGCATAGACATGTGTTTAATATGCCAACCTGCATGATTAGTTCATACAACTGCCACCAGGGGACTGAAAACAATGATTTTTGCTCCTAGCTCCTTAACAGTTGGTGATTGATTTTGGGGTTGCAATGTGTGGTCAGTAGCCCTTTACAAGACACTTGTATTGATGTATGGTTTAATTAGTTAACTCATATGGTTCTCCAGTAGCGCCACCTACAAGTTGCTGGAAATGCATTTTCATTGATATCTACTAAGCGGATTAAGAGATTTCGATGGAAAGTGCAGTTACGCATGTACCTGAATGTGAACCACCGGGGGCATAAATTTTGAAAACTTGTTTTTGCATCCAGTTTTGGCAAGTAATTCAGGCGCGGATCCAGAAGGGGTGCTTTGGGTGCTGCAGCAGCACACGTTTGTGATATATTTTATGATCTTATGCGATCACACGCCCATACGATGGTCATAAAGATGTGCCCAGACGTAAGAGTCATCAACACTTTTCCAATGGCGGCATATATCCTGCATCTTAATCCCGCGGTATGCCTTTGCGATTCATTGTATGATCCCTCTTAGATCAGATAGAAAATATAGGTTCATTGTATTATTGTAAAGGTACACTGTGACTTCTGAGCCGATCGCATCAAATTAAACATTAATAGTTAGTAATGTATGTTTGGACCCTTAACCTAATCTTCAGCCAGATCGGAAAACAAAATGGCCAACTTGCATCCAGTTCGGCAAAATCCGCACTTCTGCAGAGGTTTTAAATGGGATGTTGAAGATGCTTAGATTGATTGTTACCACCAATCAATCCGACAATAGCAAAATTGTAGCTCATGATATCTATAACTACATCCTCATCCTATTTTGACTAAGGTACACAGAGTACTTAGAGATCAATGTGCTTCACAAAATACAAAGGTACACAGAGTAGTTTGTATTTAGAAAAGCACATTGATCTCTTAATCTGGTATTAGTGTTGGTCTCTAGTTGTCGCTTCTATAAAATAACCGTTGTTGTTGCGGGGGACTTGGTATCTGCCTCCGTCCGTCTGTCTGATTTTGGGGTCCAAAGTCACTACAGGTCATTGATGTGAAACACTGTGAACGTGATTCAAGAAGAACCATTGCAAGCAGGACCGTGATATTACGTATTATGATCCCTAAGGAGAGGATTTGCCCTATTGATTTTGGTGTCGAACGGTCAAAGGTCAAGGTCACTACAGGTCATTCATGTGAAACCTTGTGTACGCGATTCTAGAAAAATCGTTGATCGCAGGACTATGATATTTAGTATGATTACCCCTAGGGAGAGGATATGCCCTATCCATTTTGGGGTCCAAGGTTCAAAGGTCAAGGTCACTACAGGTCATTCATATGAAATCTTGTAAACACGATTCAAGAAGAACCATTGATAATAGGACGATGCTATTTCTTAATATGATTCCTCCTGGGGAGAGGATGTGCCTAAGCGATTTTGGAGTTCTAGGGTGGAAGGTCCAGGTTAGTAGAGGTCTTTTGCCTCAAACCCTCTAAACTCAATTCTTAAATAACTATTGATAGCAGGACATTGATATTTCATAGTATGGTTATCCCTGGATTCGCTCATCATTTTTAGGCCAGCTGTAGGCTGAGCCTATTACTATACAAATGGAGCGAATTTAAATGACATGGTTTCCAGGGCAAAGGCTCTTTGAATGGGCAACTGGGCATATATTCATACAGATCATTCATTATCCATTATCCATTCTCCAAACTCTACGTAGCTGAATTTTGAAAGCGGGCCTCGTTAGAATTTATCTGAATATCTGATCGCAAAAATATTGGTTTTGAAAATCAGAAAGCAAAGACTCCTCTATGATTGGCTTAGCCACAGAAATCAGCAGGTGTTCACGTGAACCCGCGGTATCGTCTACCGTTTCACTTCCAGGTTTTATTTTTAGATCTAAAATTGTATTTCAAGATCGTTGATTTGGTTTTTGGGAGGAATATATTCCCTTCATATACATTCCCTGCAAAACATACTAGCCAGTAACCTTAGCTTGCTGGTATAACCGCCTGAAATTCAACTTGGCCTACTACCACCAGCCGGTGGCGCCACCGGAAGTACGCTCATATAATTCTTGGCGCGGTGGCATGGTTAATGTCATTGAGCTGGTTGCCCATTTTAATCGCGTTTTCTCGTTTCAACGAACCCATCCGCACGTGTTTGGTGAAGAATTGTAAAGTAGGGATAGCCGACAAGGTCGTGGTCTTGGATAGGTTGTTACAGTCTATAGCAAAGTCCTTGTGCCATCAGGTACCCTTAGCGATAAGGGTGCAAGCTAACTTGGCTCTGGTGGCGCGTCAGTTGTTGCTAAAGGATGCCAAACTTCCGGACCCAGTGAAGAAGGCCTTATACAGGGCTCCACTCGGCGATTCGTCTCGCTTGTTTTCCAGTTGGTGTTGTCCGGCTGCAGTCCAGGCACAGAAGATCAGGGAAACTCAGAGTAAGCCCGGAGTGTGGCGTATTCCGAAGAAGTCGGGTGACCAGGGGACCTCCGGTGTTGATTTGTCCTCCAAGCTGCAACAGAAGTCTGGTTGGGGTTCAGCCCCTAGACAGCAGTTGGGCAAGCCCGAGGCCCGGAATAGGTCCTTCAAGGGGAAGGGAAAAGGTCCCCAAGAAAGGACAGGGGTTTCGGAAGTTCGCGAGGAAGGACGAGCTTTGAAGGCCAGGGACCAGTCTCCCACTGGCCAGGGACCAGTCTCCCAGTTCCCACTGGTCCGCGGTTTTTGGCGATACCTGGCTGACTCGGGTTGTCTCGACCGGGTATCGCATGTCGTTCAGAGAGAGGCCACCCTTGACCAGGACCCCGGAGGACATGAAGCCCAAACAGGGCCAGGAGCTGCACATAGATCCAGCCATTCAAGAGCTCTGGGACAAAAGGGCACTGGAATTGGTCGAGGATCCAGGGCCTCCGGGCTGGTACTCAAGAATTTTTACAGTACCCAAGGCGTCCGGAGGTCTCAGAACGGTCATAGATCTGTCGATGCTGAACAAGTACCTCGATTGTCAAAAGTTCAAAATGACCACGCCAAAGGAGATCATTCAAGGGTTACGCCCGGGTCAATGGGCAGCATCGATAGATCTAAAAGATGCTTATTTCCAGGTCCCTATCCACCCCAGCTACAGGAAATATCTCCGGGTGAAGTGGAAGGGGCAAGTGTATCAGTTCCGTTCTCTGCCCTTCGGGCTCAGCTCGGCACCCTGGGTCTTCACCAAACTAGTCAGGGCCGTTCAAAAAAAGTTGCAATCTCGAGGGGTAAGGCTTTACGTCTACCTGGACGATTGGCTGATAGTAGGGGCCTCTTGCGAGGAGTGTCGCCGCGGGGTCAAATTGACCCTCGGCATGATACAAGACCTGGGCTTCAGAGTCAACACAGAGAAGTCCCGGCTTTCGCCGTCTCAGGAGTTCACATACCTCGGTATGGACTTCGATTTGCGACAGGGACGCGTTCGCCCCACCGCAGCCAGAGTACTGAAGCTGTGCCAGGCTCTTCGTCCTCTGTTACAGGGAGTTCCCCACTCTGCTCGGTATTGGAGCAGGGTGCTGGGTCAGATCAGCTCCATGTCAGCCATAGTTCCATTGGGCAGGCCGCTGCAGAGGTCTGGGAAGACCTCGTGCGCTGCCTTAAGTCTCAGTTGGGATGCGTTTATGCCCCCCACGCCCCCCCCCATCTGTTGGGCGCCCTTCTATGGTGGATGCTTCCACGGAATGTGACGCAGGGAGCATCCCTAGCCCGCTCCATGCTCCAGTCTATCTGTATACGGATGCGAGCCATTACGGATGGGGTGCTCACATCGAGGAGTCGCGGTGGGGGTGTGGTCGGACCGGGAGTCGAAGTTTCATATAAACTACCTCAAGCTTCTGGCAGTGTTGAAGGCCCTGAGGTTTGAGGGCCGTCATGTCTGGGTAGTGACCGACAATACAACAGTCCGGGCTTATCTGAAAAATCAGGGGGGCACCCGGTCATTCCAGCTGTCATCTAGCGACGAAAGTGCTGTTGTGGGCTCAAGCCCACAACATTCAGTTGTCGGTGTCTCACCTAGCCGGGGCGCGGAATGTAGTGGCCGACGCCCTCTCGCGTCAGGACAAAGCGATCCCGACGGAATGGGTACTTCACCAGTCTGTGGCCAACAGGGTCAAGTCTCTGACGGGCCACCCTGTATTGGATCTTTTTGCGACCAGGTTCAACGCCAGGTGCCCGGTGTTCGTATCCCCATTTCAAGATGCAATGGCGTGGCAGGTGGATGCCCTGTCGATAGATTGGGAGGGTCTGCACGCTTATGCGTTTCCGCCCTCTCCTCTGCTGAATCAGGTGCTGTCCAGGATCGAGGACACGGAGTCGTGCAACGTTCTCCTGATAGCTCCTTGCTGGCCGGCTCAGTCGTGGTTCGTGAGGCTGTTACATCTACTCTGCGACCATCCCAGGCTGCTTCGTCAGGAACCGTTTCTCCTGCCTCAAGGGCCCCAACCTGCAATGGCTCAATCTACACGCTTGGCCACTGTCGAGCGATCCTTGCAGACTCAAGGTTTTTCGTCGGCATCTGCCAAATTTATCCTGGGGTCTAGGAGGTCGTCCACTGGGGCCCAGTATGATTCCAAGTGGCAGCTGTTCCAGGATTGGTGCGGTGGGCGACAAGTTGATTGTCTCTTACCCGCTGTAGATGTGGCAGATTTTCTCTTGTTGGTGACTATCAAGGGCTATAGCGCACACCTTGAAGGCCGCAGGTCGTCCATCGGTCACAGATGACCCTAGAATAGCCCAATTAATTGCGGGTTTTTCGATTCAGCGGCCGGGGTTGTCAAGAGATATTCCTCCTTGGGATCTGACTGTGGTTTTGAAATACTTAATGGAGCGTCCTTATGAGCCATTAGAAGTTCTTTCTTTGGCTAGACTGACCAGGAAGACTGCTTTCCTTTTATGCTTGGCTATGGCAGCTCGGAGGTCCGAGCTCCATGCTCTGTCGGTGAGGCCTGGTCATGTGGTTTTTGGTCCACTTGATCGCTCGGTCACCTTGAGGCCTGGGCTTGGTTTTTTGGCCAAGAACCAAAAATCGTCGTCGGCAGGGAGGTCATGGACTATACCGGCTTTAGCCTATCGGGTTTCGGATGATTTGCCAGATGGGGCTCTCTGCCCAGTCAGGGCGCTCAAAGCTTATTTAGCTCGCACCTTACCCTTTAGAAAGGGGAGGGAAAGGTTGTTTTTGTCTCTAATGGAGAATTCGGACAGGGATATCTCTAGAGATACAGTAGGGAGATGGATTGTGGGACCTTGATTAAAGAGGCTTTAAATAGGGAAGGAGCCCTAGAGTCCCAGGAAGTAGTTTCGCATCAGGTCAGATCGCTTGCTTCTTCTTGGTCCGCCTTCATGGGCGCGTCTATTGATGCAATCTGTAAGGCGGCCTTCTGGGGCTCCCCCTCTACGTTCTCGTCCTTCTATCTTCGTGACGTGTCAGGCCAGTTAGGGTCGTTAACGGCCATTGGTTCTGTAGTTATGGCTCAAGGGGTTAGGCGTCCCCCTAAGCCGGTTGACTCGCGTATTCCTGCGGACCCCTTTCTGTCGGGTCCAGGGGATTAGGGTTTTTTCACTGGAAGGATTTGCCTGCGATTCAGGGAATCTTGTGTTTCAGTTCGCTTTGTTTACTGTCTGGGTTTCACAGGGATGAAATTGGACATGTACTGTAATTACCAAGTAATTTTTGTTTTTTCTTGGGTATGCGATGTTGTGGTAGGACAGAGGGGACTACCCGTGTATTTTTATTAACCCTTGGAGCGTCTCGGCAGGGATCGGATCTCATTCGTTCGGGTCGCTGTCTTTCAGCTCGAAAGGTGAGCATAGTTCTCCTTATTTTTGGGGGTCTGTGTTCGTTTTTTGGGTGTATTTGTTTTTCAACTTGGCCGTCCCTCCTAATCTGTGGGATTCTGGCTAGCATGTTTTGCAGGGAATGCATATGAAGGGAATATTACAATTTTTAGTATGAAAATTTGTATTCCCGAGTATACTTACCTGCAAAACATACGTTTTAGTCCCTCCCGCCTCCCCGCTCATTGGGTTATGTTACCCAAGAATTATATGAGCGTACTTCCGGTGGCGCCACCGGCTGGTAGTAGTAGGCCAATTTGAATTTCGGGCGGTTATACCAGCAAGCTAAGGTTACTGGCTAGTATGTTTTGCAGGTAAGTATACTCGGGAATACAAATTTTCATACTAAAAATTGTAATTTTTATTAGCAGTACAGAAAATATTATTGACCATTGTGCAAAGTCCGGGAATAATTGCTTTTTCTCAAATCGGATAGATGACCTTGATATGCTAATTAGCCATGTGCTCAAACTACAAATTCAATTAAATTTTATTCTGCAAAAAATATCAAATCTAATTCAATTTTCTTTATTGAACAAATAAAAACACCAAATCCAATTCAATTGTGTTTTATTTAGCAAATTTCAGAAAATTCAATTCTATTCCACATTAAAATCAATGAGACCAAGGGTAAGGATTTATCAGGTATTTGTTCCTGCCAGATCCATTCGCTGTCTGTGCTACTTTTGTATTCTACGATTGTATTGTGTAGATTATTAGGTATGACTCTCAGCTAGGAGTGTATTTTGATAAATTTAACCCACAGAATGCATCATCATTTGCCATTTTATGAAAAGCTGACAGGCTGGCCATAGTGCCCCTTGGGGCTCTTGTTCGATATCAAAGATCAATTTCTTCAGGGGTCATTCTCTACCGGCTATCGGGGGTGACGTAGATACGTAGTTTCAAAATTACCTTGTTTACTTACTGATTTGATATTCATTTAGACAAAATCTATGTACGACATTTCAACCAACTCAGAAAACCTGTTATGGCTGCTTTGCCGCTATATTTTATCTTATTTTGGTGTTTTATCTTATGATTAAAAAAATTTCATTTGAAGGTGAAATCTCTGTGAAATCTTAACTGATTTGATTTCTGGGAGGAGAAAATTCATTATTGACAAATTTGCTAGAGTTTTCTCAAATTGGCATTAGGCTATGATGACCTAGATATCATAAATTCCACCAATTTTTATTAAACAAGAAAAAAATCAAGATGTGATTTCATTTTATTGAGAAAGTCAAATCTAATTCAATTGAACCTTTGAAAAACATGATTGTACTGTGTTAAAAATGTTGAAGCAGAAAGTGTATTTTGTCTCATATATAACCAGAATTTTGATCATTTCATGCAAAGCTGGCTGTAGTGGGGGAAATAGGTAGTGAACTATTTATTTAAATTTGTTGTATTGTCTTAAAAGATGATTTTTTCAATCATTTTTAGAGTGATGGAATTCAACAGACTCGATTGTTAGCCGAAAATCATTGTTGCCAAGCGATAAATCAGATAAAACAGTTGAAACCATCCATGGCACGTGAGGCTCTTATATCAATTACACATATGGTTCTAGATCGAAAAAAATAACATTAACTGAATGCATAGAATGTTTATAGATTTTTATGTATAATCGAATGTCTATGATAATTGACGCTGTGTCTATACTTGAACTTACTTTTAAACTGATCAAATATGGTGTCCCTTTCCCTTACTCATCTCTGCAATTAACTTATTTTTACCTCATTAATTCATGATTATTCAGCATTCTTCCAATTTTTATGGACTATTGTGTTAGTGAATTCCATATTGTCGTCATCGACTCACTGGTTTCGCTACAAAATAACTTGCATAATAAAATTCGTGGAATATTCCATCGAAAGTTGTAAAATTTTCATTGCAGTAATAGTGTCAATTATGCCATTTAATTTCATAGTACCTCATGAAGCATGAATTGATAACAAAATTGAATTCTATAGCTTTGATTTTTTAAGCTCGAATTCTATTGCATGTGAGCATCATCGGCAGTGATTTATGAAATCACTACACGCCACAATATTAAGTACATTCATGTCGTCGATATCGCTGTATAGATGCTTCGGTGTACTCTTTTATGACCTCCGAAGTCTCCATCCGAAATCCCTGGTTGGCTCCACGCAAAATCCTAATCATGATTGGAGGCAAACGGATTCTCTGATCTGATAAAAGAGTACGCCCCTTGTGTGCTATAATGCAATGATAGACTGTGGAGCAGATTGTTTCGCATAAGTTTGAACACAAGCATATCAGTTTTAAAAGGCCAATCAGAAAGCAAAGTCTCCGCTATGATTGGGTTAGCCGCAGAAATCAGCAAGTGTTCACGTGAAGCCACAGTATCGTCTACTGTTTTCCTTCTGCGTTTTATTTTTAGATTTAAAATTGTATTTCATGATCAATTTCTGAGTATTTGAAGAACAACCAGATATCCTTTCGAAAACGTACATATTTTACCAGGCTGTTATCAATGATGAATAAATTCTTTCTAATTCCATTAAACAGTCGAATCACTTAATCCTGATCCTAATGGATTGTGGATTTTTATCTGGATTATTGGAAATCCGAATAACAAGTTTGAGAAATTTTCACCCAAAAGTATGAAAAATCTTTAATGCTCAGAGGAGGTTGTGACTGGGACATAGACTGTTGAGTATTAAACATATCAAGTCACAGTAAAAAAATGATAAGGAGGCAACTTCTCAAAATTGCGTCATGAATATCTGACTGGGGAGTTACATGATACGTTTTGGCCACAGAAAGAACCTCACTTCCGAGAATAATCGAAGTTGAAAAATCATGTTCCTTATTGTTGCATTCCGTTTTTGGAAGTATAAATCAAGGAATTAAAGTGAGGATTTCAGTCTCTAGCATAGACACAGCTTCTACCATAAGGCCCTAAAAAGTTGTCAGAAAATCAAATTAATTAAATTGTGTTAGCCATAGTTATTCTAATCAAAAGAATTTTTCTCGCACAAGCTATGGGTGTTTAGTAACCTAATCGTTGGTTGTAAGTTTTTATAATTGAAGTGTTGAAGTCTTTTTATGATTTTGTGAGTAAATGCATGCTGCTCATGCATGCCCTTTAACTCACAAGTTAGTAAACACCTAAGATGTGGATGAAACAAAATATCTTTTAATTACATGTAGTATGATTAACATACCATAATAATTAATTTCTGGACTGATAATTTTTTTCTGGGCTACACTGTTCAAATAGTTATCGGCACTATGGAGTTTATAAGTGTTGAGGAATGATTTTTATTCAATTGAAACTAATGATAATAATAAAAGTTAACTTATGCTAGAAAAATATGTTGATAATGTAGTTGTGAATTGTTGTAGTTGTTGAGGATTTCTTTGTGCTCTTTCAAAGTCAAGGCAATTTTGGCAACAGAATTTTTGTTGCTATATTCCTGAAAATTTGAATGATTCAATTAGTAGTTTATTATGAATATCAGGCACTGAATGATAAAAATAATTGGTTTTCAAATGCTACATATTTATTAAATGCTCCTACATTGAATACTGACATAGTTTACATTAATTGACTATCTCTAATACACTTGATACAGTACTTTTTTCACATAGAATAATGAACGGTTCCATGAGTTTACTACTACAAGTTTATTATCAGTCATAATCCAATGAAGAGCAGGCACAGAGTGATCAAATCTGTTGAAAAACAAACGCCGAGCAATTTGCAACCAAAACCAAGGGCGGAGCCAGGATCTATGGAAGTTGGGGCACTAAGGTACTGGTGAAGGGCACAAAAGTAATTGTAAAATTAATTTTGAAATTTTGGTTTTCTCCAAGCGCATTTGATGGATCAAAATTGATACCTTGTTTCTCATCAAATCGCAAATATGCCCGCGTCACCCTGAAAGCCAAAATAAAAAGAAAGTAATTAAGTCCGAAACAAGCGTCAGATTGTTTATGGTTGGCTCTGTCTTTTGGAAATAAAAACAATGCGCGTGATGACGCTTTGTAATATTTTTTCATGCATTTCGCTTTTATCTATAGTTAGTATTATGTGTAAGTAGTGCACTTACTTAATATTTAAATTTTATTGTGATGAACTGGAGCAAGTCAAATGATCGAGTAGAAGAGACTTTCAATAGGTTGTACTCTTGTGTCCTAATAAAGCAGTCAATCAAGAGAAAAATTAGACTAGTGTTCTTAGTGTATACAGAGTTTAGATATGATAAGAATGACATTCCCAGCAATTCAGATCACAAAATGATTTGGCATGTGACCCTTGAGATGATATGCCATTTTACACTGCATTTGTTTGAAATTTTGTAGTGTCAATGTTTTAGATAAAGAAAATAAGCAAATGAACATGTCTTGGAATCCTCTATGGATTGAGACTCTGAAAAGCTCCCGCCCTTGTCTCATATAAGTATTACACAGTGAATAATTTTTGGATTTAAGAATAAAAACCTCCCACCCTTGTCTCCTTGGAAATACTCATTAAACAAGCCAAACTGTAACCGGATTAAAAAGGCAAAGGCTTGTAACTAAGGTCTAGTTCCATTAATTTTGACATCAGAAAAAACTGCACATACAGTCAACCCCCGATGTATACGGGCCACATTGGTGCTGAACGATTTTGGCGTATAGAGAGTATGGTGGTATATCGGAGGTGTTTTACTACATTGAGAAAACCTGGCGGTAGGCGTAGGGGGAGGGCAGTATAAACTGATGTCTGCTTCGTCAAGTTAACCTACCTTGCATTAAACAGTGGGGGTTCACTGTACATCTTTTTAGGCCGCATTTAAATGAAGTGGTTCCAGAGCTAAGGCCCTTTGAATGGGGCACTTCTAAAGTACGAACCTATGAAATTACGAATATGAAACGAATTTATGAAATGCTGAAGTACCAAACAAATGCCTATAGAAATGCTAAACAACGAAACGAAATGGCCATTCTTTCGCGGGTCCTGCTAAAGTATGAAATGAAATACGAAACGAAATTGTAATTTTTTCGCTTCAGTTGCGGCTCATGGCCGGTCTAGTGTGGCAGGGTTCCGCGCTAGGGCTGAGTTGAGCGATATTATCAGGTTCAAATCCCTGTCATGGGTTAATGATTTGTGCATGCTCATATACAACTTGAAGGGATAGATTAATAGATAATGGGTTAGAGAGCGAAGTGTGCTTAATAACATAACCTGCAGTGTTTACGCAAAAAAAGTAATACCTTGTTTCTCCATTCTGCTGAGCTTTAATGTTGACCCGAAACAAGAAACAAGGTATTCATTTTTGGTCTACCTTTGTTAGCGATATTGAAGTTGGCATTGAGCCAACTATGTAAAATCACGCTACGTTTTTTTTAATGTAAGTATTTGTTTCTGGTTCTAGCCCTTAAACGACGTGTAATCGATGCGATGGAAGATATGGCGAGCCTCCGTTGATTACGTGGTCAACTTTGTTAAAATTCTACGAGAAACTGTTTTGGCGTATACACTACTATATAGTGATACTGTAATGCTGCTTACTGCTGTGTGCACGTTTGACATTTCATCAGCAGAAGATGAGCGCTGTGGTTTCCTGTCCGATAATTTGTAATAAATTGTAATTTCTTGTGACGTGAAAATACTTAGCAGCGAACTATAGGTAATAGGTCGAGGTCTGAATATTTTTGTGGTAGAATCCATGATTTAAAACGATCTACTTACATACGCCGATTTTGAGCATTGTTTGACAAAGTAACTTCAAATTGTAACTCGGTTCTCGTAAAACATTAGACACAGCTAAAAATGATTCCAAATAATGTTTCAATTTTTCCCTACAAGATAGCCTCGCCAGATTTCTGTTTTAATGGCCCAAAAAGTAATTCCATCGCATTTTTCTCGATAGTTATGTAGTAGATGAGAGGGGGTTAAGCAATCGCGTAGTGTCCGCATTGACATTGGCAGTAAAGAATAGGCACAGAATTCTCAGCGGCAGAATACATATTTCTAGAGCAGTAGAACGGTTGGCCTACTCATGACTGAAACCCGTGTAAGTTATGTGATCGCGCAGCAACACCTTTACTAAAGTTACCACCCAACCATGATACGATATCGCCAATAAAGATAGATTATTTCATTCAATTTTACCAGATTTGTTTATTGAAGGAAAATATCATTGCCAAGAACAACCATGTTGTATCATCAATCAGTAGACTGACAGTTCATTGTAAAATTTTATCGGTTCAGCTATATTCTAAGAGAAGTATGCTCTGCCCACCTACTGCGCACTCACAAGGCGGTAGCAGCCGCTTACACACTCGGCAGATAGATTCGCTATGTAATGCGTGCTTGGAAAAAAACCTTTTTCTCTTTTCATGCGTTGAACACCACAACAGTGATCGAGTGGCCTCGGTAGCTGTGAGATAAGGCATGATGCTGTTGCATCCACTATCAGTGCTGAGTGACAAGTGGGTTCGAGTCCTGCTGGCAGCTTACAGTGTGTGGGCAACCAAAGACCGTCCCATCTTGAGGTTAAATGAATCCAATAAGGCTTTAAAAAGGAGTTCCGAACAACGTAAACAAACAAAAAGACAAACAAGCAATCATCATTCTGCCTCAGTGACACTACGCCGGCATCGCTCTCCGTGCAACGTCTTGATGCGTACGTTTGTCCGGTTGATCATCCCTACCTATTATGCATCTAGAGTATTTTACATTCAGAAGAATGGTCCTGTTTTGTTTTCATTATTTAGCAATAATGCCTAACAGTTCACGTAAGAAAAATCACAGTCAGTCGAGATTACCCTTACAGTTGTACTTAGAATATGAATCTTGTGTATGCGAAAGTGCCGAAATTGTTGTATTAAATGGGTTTTTGTACACATCTTGATTGATATAAATCTATTGGCTGGGTCATGATGGAAAACATCAGAATTAACTAATTTCGTCTTTAACAAAATCGCATTAATGAGGTTTAACAGTACACATAGCGTAGGCTAAATCGTTCGGATGAAAAATTAAATTCTTAAGTCCGTGGTATTTCGTTTCGTACTTAAGCACTACTCGCAACAAGAAATTAATAAATTATTTGACGCCTGCGAAAAAAATGTAGAATTTTTGGGATAAGCTAAAGTGGGATTGCAAATTTGAAATTTTTTTATTGAAAATTGTCAATAATGACAACTTGCGACCGACTTCATTCACTTTTGCCTCTAAGCTGGTCTGCAACTTCATCGCCTCCATGGTGACTGATGTCTGCTTCATCATGACTTTGGAGCATGGTGTGGCCTATCCAGCCGGCCTGGTCTCGGTTTGGCTGTCACTCGATATCCTCTTGAGTCTGGGTTGTAGTAGACATTGTCATTTAAAATAACTTGTTTATGTAATTCTGTATGAATTACGCATGTGTCTTGTATGTTTATTTTCTTATTTTAAGATTTGTAACTTTATTGAATTTGGGAATTTTATATGTTAAAGGATCAATAAAGAATTGAATTGTCACCTAATACACATGCCATCAGAGGACGCGGAGCCGTATATGACAGCTATCTATTATATTTTGCTAATCTCATGAGACCTGCATACCCCTAATATCGAACATAGTTTTCTAAAAAATTTGAATATTAAAATTATCTGTTTACACAGTTTTATATTGACCGCTTGTAGCCGCCGATGAAATTCACGCCCGCCCTACACAGATCGTAGATAGCTTTATCATTCCACCAGCATCCCCATGTCAGTGTCTCACTTTTATATCAGACTTCCAAATCGTGTATACATCCGCCATTTTTACCGAATAATCCGATTTACTTATCATTTCTATTTACGCCTGCCGCTTCTGATATAATCATACATCCTTTACAATTACAATACGTCTTCTAATGATATTCAATGTAATACTGCGGAAAATCCACGAGAGTCAGGTAAAATCCACCACACGGGCGCTGTGGAAGACGAGTTCTTGACTGGTTCTTGCGGCAGTGGGCTCGGCCTGGTCTCCGGCTATACCGACTAAATACCCTAGTTCCTTATCAGATTTTTTTCTGGAAAGTGACGAAGGCGGGCGGATTTTATTTTATGCTTTTTTTAAAATAAAAAAGTTGAAATAAAAAGCTCAACCAGAGACTTATAGAACGGGAGGGAAGTTTACTTTTTTTACCAATGCCAAACAAATACCAGTACCGGTAATGCAAGTAAAACATATGCAAGAAACTTTATTCATAAATAAGTAGCTGCCCAAAACCTATAAAATCAAACTATATCGACTCATTTAATCGAAACTGAGACAATAATTTTCGCTATTTTCATGCTTCCTCGAAATGAAGTAAAAGGAAACGAACGTGGGACTGATTTTGTTACCGTTAATGTGGATTACCAGTACTCGAGGATGAACGTGTAAACACCCACAGAAAAAACAACTGTCGTACACTATACAGCTATGTACGGAAGCCCCTAGGTGACATACGAGAAAATTTTTTCACAATTTTGACTTATTCAGTCGAATTTCGACTTAACACGAAATTTGTTAACAGAATAGTTATACATGTAGTTCATATCGGGGCGAATGCAAGAAGGCGCATTCCTTTTGTAAGAACCCAGCATGAATCCTCGAGACCGGTGGGAGGTTGTCTGCAACAAGTACGTAGCCTCCTACTGGTCCGATCTATTCGGGGATGGTTGGCTCGCCTGAATCGTCTCACGTGGCTAATGTTTCCATTTCTTAAGGTGACCGTGCCTGACGAGGTCCCCTCCCAACAAGCGTCCCAAAATGTGCTCATTTCACCGGCACTCGAAAATTTGGCCGAGAAGGGATTGATAGTACCACAACGGAACGAAACTTTTCCCAGCTGGGTCTCACGAATATTCATGGTTCCATACGTCTCTTATGACCAAACCCAGAGATGTGATTCAAGGCCTACGCCTGGGTGAATGGGTGGCTTCTTTGTGGACCTGGAAGATGTATATTTTCAGGCTCCAATTCCCCTAAAATTCTCTTAAGTGGATAGGCCAACAGTTATAGTTCTGGTCCCTTCCATTCGGCCTCAGTACGGCCCCCTACTAATTTGTCCGGAAGGGATTCACTGTTTGTTAACCTCGTCGACTGGTTGGTACTGTCAGTCAGCTTAAGTGTGTCAGGAGGCGGTGGCCTCAGTACACCAGTTTAGGGTTCCGCGTAATCAGGGAAAAGTCGCAATTGACGGCGGCCCAACATTTCTCTTTTGGGGGATGAACTTGATCTTCGCGTCGGCAGTCTATACATCCTATCAATCCATGGCTCGAGTATCGAAACTTCAAGCTGTTGCAGGAGTCTCCGTAACCCCGAGCACCGTTTCTCCATGGGTCTGGTGGTACCCTTAGGCCACTTCAGAAGCATGCGCTTGCAACGGTATTGGAAAGTCTTTTGGTCTCAATCGATGTGCTACTGGGAGATCTTGATTCTGGTACCACCAGACCTGAGCCCGGATCTACATAGGTGGGGTTTTACTATTGCGCGCCCTCGTGTGCCAAGAATAGTTCATTTCATTTACATTAGATAAATTTTGATTAGAATAGTTGTCTTTCAAAATATACTAAAAAATCCGTTATCGCTGCTTTGGTGCTTAGTTCGTTTGCACCAGAAACCATCCCCACCTGCCTAAATATAGAATCAAATATCTAAGTTGGCCAAGGCGGTACTGCGTGTGTGGCGATGGCAGGCGAGTAATCCTCTATACCCACGAAACAATGATACACGTATATTTGTGTTTTTCTTTTTAGATTGACTAAAAGTTCATTATTTATTTAAAATCAAATCATATGTACAACAATTTGCTGTGTGTATATTATTCATTCACATTTCTTTATCTAAAACCAGACTGCCCAAATAAATATCACAATATTGTTAACAACGAACATTCAAGGGACATAAAAAGATTCTTTGCAAGCAGTGAAGGTTCTATGATAATCCTAAAAAAGATTGGGATAATTTTATCGAACACCCGTGTACGGGTTTTTAAAAATTCTGTATATTATACATATTTAACAGATAGAAGATAACAATATAGTATTTTTGAGGTGAGGGATGATTAGACGCTGACGTGTTGTGGTTGCTGTATTTTCCGTTCAACTTGAGCGATATACCGAGTATCAATGCCAGCCGATCTGTAAGAAAACAAGAGAAATCTCGAGTTACTCAATTGATAAACCATAAAAAGTCATTAAGGCACATGACAATACATAACATGTTATGGAGCCTTAAAGGGCATATATAGGGTATCGCGTAGCGGTGCCTATGTATAGTCGATAAAATAAACATCATTTGTTCACCGTCTTCGCAGACCTACAGTGCTACTCACTTATATACCATTATCATGTCATATACAACAGTAGCAACTGTGTGCAATATTAAGAGTTTATTAATTCAAATCACTCCCAAAATGGATAAATATCGGATGAAATGTTTAGTGAAATAACTGGCAGCCGCGAGCGTTTGTCATAGATGACGTCAGAAACACGCACTTGCTTACAACAATAACAGTGAGCACGTGCCAATTTAAAAATCGTATTTCTCAGTAATGGCTGAACTAAAATTCAAACCAGTCACATATTTCATATTTGTGAATATATCACATTTGAAAATGAGTTTTACACAATATTCTATTTTGACAACATTTGCTCTTTAAAACTGCTTAATCCTTTACCTTAATCCGCATTGTCACCGGTCCCAAATGATCAGGATAATGCAGGTTCTATTGGAAATAAGTGAAGCAACAAAATATTGGAAAACAAATTTTTATCAGCGAAATTTTGCAGATTTTTCTCGGTACAGTCAACCCCTGATATGATTAAGGATATGTGCGGTATAACGCAGTAACGGTGGTTAATTCTGAACAGTTCCAAGGCAGATACAAATACATGTAAAGATGTTTCATTCTCGGAAACTAGAGGTCCTGGGGCTTGAAATATAAATGCTTGACAAAAAATTTGGCACCAGACACTTTTTGCAGCTTCATTTTTCTCTGCATTTCTTGAATTCATGTCTTGGGTTTTGGTTTATTTTTAATGTTTATTGCTCTTTAGTCTCTAGAAGCTTAAAATGGTACCAAATTTTCAAAAATTTCTGCTCACTTTGGCTTGGATAATGGATGTGCTCTTAGATGAGACAGGTGCCCTAAAATTTCCTTCCAATAATGTCTAACCCAAACCCTCGATCCACCCCTGGTTGTTCTAATTGACACAACTATTGAAATTTTGAGAGCTCTCTAATATATTTAAGTCCAATTGAGAATTTTTTGTACATTTTGTCACATCTACCGGTAACTTTGAAACATCCATCTTAACTCAATACATGCCTAACGTTGGCGGTACAGCTTCATCATTAATCATTGGAGCCAGTAAATCATCAAACAGACATAGGTATAAGTTTATATTGATTTGATTCAGTTTCAAGTTACATGTATATTGCCAAGTGATCAGGTTGGTAATACCCTGGACTCTCTGAACGGCCTAACTTCTAAACAATGACAAGTACTCAACTTTAATAGATAAATCAAAATTCTTCGGTCATAATATGCAGCTCGACTCCAGCTGCACCTTTAAGGAACAGGAAATGAAAGTGACTTGTAATTTGTGTCTGAGGATAAGGGAAAGCAAGCTTTTTACAATCAGCAACAGCAAAGCATTATTTGGGTCCATATCTGTTCAGTATTCATCTGAACCTTTATTGACAATCAGTGACAGCAAAGCATTTAAGTAAACTATTTTTGGTAATCGTGGGCTGCATATGAAATCCGGGTACAGCAGGGCTTTTAGGTTTCATTTCACCTTTTACTTTTTGCACTGTACATGACACAAACCTTTTTTGGGACTGAATAAGAGTAACTACATGCATAAGCTTGAAGATGGATGAAAAAACAACTAAGTAAAAAGCTACCAAGAATTTATCGCGCTTCCATCGATAGGTTGACTTTTGCTGCTATTTGCTGTAAGAAATGGTCAGCGATACCACATTTCCTGAAAGCATTCATTCATTCATTTCAGAATTAACCGCAGATAATTTCCCTGACAAAAATCACATCAACTGAGATGAGTGATCAGAATTTTCTTATATAATTTACTGTAAAGTTTATCAACCTGGATAATTGGTGGAATCAAGCTGACATTTTATTCCAAAGGTTGACTAGATAGACAGTTTTTACAGTCAAGCCCTCTTAATCTGCCCTCTGTACGCAAAATCGGCCATATTTTCATATACATTAAGCATTACAGTACGTAATTGCACTAACCCCTCCCCCTCCCCTAATGCGTACGTAGTAAATGAATGACCCCCAACTGTGACAGTTTTTTGAATTCCATCAAATTTTATCAAAAAATTGTACTTAACACACGAATATATATACTGAAAGATGGAGTGATTATGGAAATGGTTGGATGAAAAGGAACACCTTTCGACATATTTTGGGTTGGTTTGTCACAAATTGGTTTTCACTTTATTCTTATTTTCAATGAAACCATAGAAAAATCGCCAGTCACACTGATAGGGATTAAGTGAAGTTGACTGTATAACATTGAGCAAAATATACCGGGGTGTGTATTTTGTCATCCTAATAAACTTCTTAGGGATTTATCAACATCAACATAAGGTTGATGCTTCTCAGGCCATTGCAGCAGGCCTTTTGGATAAGAAATAATGGGCTACACCAATAATTATGCAGGAAAACGTAGCCCCTGAATATTTCCTGAAGATTAAGAATCCTTGAAATGTAATTATAGTGGTAACATTGATTTCTTTATCAAAAATAAATACTCATTGCCTACGTACTTCAATTCTTCTAATTTTTTCTTCTTAATTTCGTCAAGTTTCGTTCTTCGTGCTCGTGCCTCAGCATCAATTTGTACCCCCTCTTCAAAGAATGCGTTTCGTATAGCAATCTTTTGTTGTTCTTTCTCTTTGATTTGCATGCGTACATCTGAGGCGTGAACACGTCGACGTCGAGCATGTTCATCTTTTTCTCGTTTCTCTTTTTCAACCAGTTCTTTTTGCGCTCTGCAATGAATATACGTCAAATAATTTGACAATTTTCAATTTGACAACATATAACAACTTTCATTTCAAGTAAAGCCCAATATCATACGTTCAAATGTCACAAGTACAAATGTCATTCGTATGGATGTCAAAAGCATTTTAGACCTTAACAAGCCAAGTTCCGTTTGATTTTCGGGTCAAATATTTCGTTGTCTAGCCTGGATGGGTCTTTTTGCTGTTAACAAAATAAAGGACCATGGGTCCATTCGGATCAAATGAGTACATTTTACTTTTGAGCACAAAAATCCATTTTGAATGAGAACAGCTGAACGAGATGAAATCATGGTGCTCTATGCAGTATGTTTGGTATACGGTAAAAATGTCCTGGGAAAATATGTCCCCGGTAAAAATGTCCCAGGGAAAAAATGTCCCGGAAAAAATATCCCAGTCTATCATTACTAACTAATGTAGTTAATTTCACATCATAATAACACCAGAAAACAAACTTGGTAATACATTTTGATAACAATTTCAACATTTGATTACAAATAATGGTTCTACTTTGATGTAATTATTTGTATTATAAATGTAAGTTCTACTTTGATGTAATTATTTGTATTATAAATGTAACATCTTCTTAAATTTGATGTATCATGTAATGAGTTCACATGTTCTCAATAGCCAATAAATGCCAAAATTCTAAATACCAATTCTCATGGTCACTCAATGAATTCTTTTTTATGATTAGTATGCAATTAACACAACAAGTTTGAGAACTTGCAGCGGATCCGCGGAACGAGGATATAAAGACACAAATTAATTCATCAATCTTAACAGCTCGACAGTGCTTATAATATTTAGAGTAGTAAATATCCTGTGGATAGGTAAAGTGTACTGATGAAGAAAATGGGATTATCATTAAAAAATACAGTTAGACGACCGCGGCTGAATGTGAAGTCTTGCGGCAATAAATTTGTTTATTTAGACTTGAATTGATCGAAGTGACGAGCAGCCTCCAGTGGATTTCGGGATGACGACTCAGAAAAACATGTCGCCTCATTGAATGGGGCCCAATTTTCGATGTTTACGGACTCGAAGAGATGAGTCCAAATCGATCGAAACGTTTGAACATGTAAATAAACTCATTATCATCATTGGGATTGTGATAGTTGCGTTCTCATTATTATTTAACAATAAGGCTAAAAGCCCCATGGATTCATGTGGCCAAGGTTGCATGACTGATCAGTGTCTCTGAAAGTTTTGAAGATGCTAGTCCCAATAAATATATTATTTGATCAATCACTCATGACACTGTCATGGCCAATCCATCTTAGGATAATGATAGATCTGAGGGATAGGGCTTAGACAAACAAAGTGTAGACAGGGGCCATGATGATGAGACATTACTTAACAAGCTGTTAGAATGGGTAACACATATAAGCTAGACTTGTCGGCCTAGGATTTCATAGCCTAACATAGTACAGCATACCTACATTCCACAATCAAAATTTTATTCGTGATGATGAAAATTAACCATTTAACTGGCAAGATCCGAGCACTCACTTCAAATCCAAGAATGTTTGGATGAATTTTGGGGGGGGGCCAAAAGGACACGATTTTGGTGGCCCACCTCATCAAAACTTATATATGAAAGCCTTGACTATTCACTACAAAATAACATGAACTTGTAATGCATTAAAATAAACAAGCAAATGAGCAATTCGGTATTGTGATAAACTTGGATTTTCCCTTGAATTTTCTGAGGAGTAATTGGCACTTTATAGTGAAATTCCTAAGTGCTAATGAGTAACTTAAACTTAAAACTCAAATAACCCCATAAAATATACATTTTCTGAAAGCTCTTTTCACACGCTTTTGAATGATACAAAGTTCGCAAACTTTGTGGCACACCTTCAAGGTCTGACCCTTAGTGGTCAGAGACCCCTAAGGTCATTGACGCATTACTGTCCAAAATATCAGCCAAACTCATTAGACAATGTCTTAAAAGTATTGCACAATTACTGCTGATGATCTTCTCATTTTCAGAAATTAGACTTACATGACACAAGGATTCTATACCCCCTAGTACACGTGAATCGTATGATGAATCACGTTCCTGCTAATGTAGAAATTGTAGGCTCGAGTCACCATATGCTCTCAGGAAAACGAGTTAGAATGCCTCACAGAGATCAATACTGACTAATCTATTCACTGTAGCTGGTTTATTCGCATCGGTGACTAGCAACCGATTGACGGTTACAGGAAAATTAAGCAAAAAATTGTATTTTCTTAATCTCCTATTTTGAATCAAAAAGACAACTTTTTAAGCGGAAACTGAATCAGGATGACATGGTGGAAAAATAACTTATTAAGTCATGTCAGATATTTACCCAAGTACTCGCTCAAATTCAGCACGATCACGCTTAGCTTGCACAGCAAGAAAGTGTTCCTTTTTCTCCATCTGTTCAGCACGAGCTATCTTTAACTGTTCCTCTGTTTCATGTTTTTTTCGTTCCTCTTCAGTGTTTTTACGCCTCCACTCACGTTCAGCCTGTTCAGTCGCTCGTTTTGCTCGCAGTTCATCCCGTTCGGCTTGTTCATCACGAGCACGTTCCTGTAATGCCCGTAAACGAGCTGTCTCCTTCTCTTTCTCTACACGGATGCGTTCCTGTTCAGCTTCATAGGCAGCTTCTCGTTCCTAAAAAGTATGACAACCGTGTGCTCAACGATTGATTCGTTTTGTTCCATTTACCCTCATGTACTTGATTCAGCCTATTTCATGATCATGCCCTTCACTTTGTTACACCATCATCAATTATCTATGATCGTTATTATCATTATCAACTCCGGCCTCTCTACCATCAACACTTTTTACTCTGTAGAACTCTGTAGAGATCCAGAGCCCAAGATTTACTTGTATGCTACAAGAATCATAGAAATTATACAATACAGTCTACCTCGGATGTAACGTAGCAGTCGGTACCAGATAATTTCTACGTTATAACCGAAATACGGTATACGTATATACCGTAGAAACTTCGTTATATCTGAATGTCATTTAAAACCAAGGGATATCCATGCATTCCTATGGTGTGCATAAAAAGTACATACATACAGTACCCCCATATGCCATCTATCTGACTTCCAATGAAGTTTAAATAGCTTGCGTGTATGCCTATGGTAGCCCTGGCAACAGTTGACATTGCCGTACATGATGATTCACGATCTATGCTTATGTAGAAATCTATCTAGCTCAGCACAACATAAACCGTGATATGCTTATATGTTAGTTTTGTGATAGAAACTATCTATCAATCACTCAACATGACACAAGTGTGTACAGTAGTAGGGATATTGTACCGTATTAACATTTTCGTTTTTAACTGTTATATTTTTTCTAATCTCTTAATTTTTGGGTTAAGTTATATCCAAGGATAATTACGTTGATTTTACTAATTGGGACCAAATAATTTATACGATATAAGCAATCTACGTTATAAAAAATACGGTTTCGATGTTTTTTTAAGGCCTAATAGAAGGAAAAAAATTGGGTATATCCAACGACGTTACATCCGAGGTAGACTGTATATCTCTTTCTGTAGCATTTAAAACAATTTAGATTTTTTTCAAACATACGTACAGCTTTCTGCTTCATGTATTCAATGACTTTTGCTTCAGCAAGTTTTTCCTGTTCTTTAATCAACTTTTTGCGATCCAACATATCAGCATTAGCCTTATTTAATTCATCCTGTTAACAAATATAATATGTATAAAGATAACATATTGATGAATTTGGAAGTAATCAGGTATCTATCAGCATTGTGGAACCTTTTCCTTTGAGTCAATCCCCATCATTGTTGGAAATCATGATCAAATTCATATCAGTTACTATTTCTATTAGAAACTAGATGATGGGTTACACATAGAATTCCCCAGTGTATGAGTGTGAACATCATTGATGTATAAAGATAACATATTGATGAATTTGGAAGTAATCAGGTATCTATCAGCATTGTGGAACCTTTTCCTTTGAGTCAATCCCCATCATTGTTGGAAATCATGATCAAATTCATATCAGTTACTATTTCTATTAGAAACTAAATGATGGGTTACACATAGAATTCCCCAGTGTATGAGTGTGAACATCATTGGAGGCTGAATGAGTAAAGCGAGACGGATAGTACTTAAATGATAACTTGCTTCTTTGAAGTACAAGCTTTCACTTCTTATGTTTAGTACTATACACGGGTAGCGTTCAATTAACAAGTTATCCTATAGGGCCAAAAGAACTAGGCTTATAACTACTATCTGTTTCGCTTTATGTATTCTACACGGGTTAACATTGCTCCTCTACGAATGGATGAACGCAAAATTCATGGGATATCAAGGTTTAGTATAGCTTAAAAGGCATAAAATTTTGTGCCACAAAAAATTGAACACAGTCACTCAAAAGTCACGGCATAGGTAAACAAGAAGCCCACGGGCCTTATACCTTCATGACGCAGTGGAAGAAGAATGATCCAGTATTCAATGTTTTACAGGATGATTTACATTTTAACGATGTAACAAGTTTTAAAATAGTTATGTGACAATAATGTTCATATATCCTTACATGAAAAGACAAGCCCATTTAAGCTGCCCCAAAGTTCACACTACATGAAAAAATGCATTAAGAATTGGTGTAGGCATTGTGCTGAAAAGAAATCCAAGATGGATAGCAACCCTGGCGGCCATACTTGAACTCAATTTTCAAAAAGGGGTAGACATTTCACCTACCAAAACTCTTACACCTAGTATCATGAAAACGCATCAATAATTGCAGGCCGGTTCATGCTAGAAATTCAAGATGGCTCACCTGGCGGCCATTTTTGAAAGCCGATGACCTCAATATACAATAGGCATGGACAGCTTACCTACCCTGATCCTCACACCATATTTTGCGGAAATCCATCAAGAATTGCGGGCTGCATTGTGCAAACAAGAAATTCAAGATGGCCACCCCAATGGCAGCCATATTTTATCACCAATGACCTTTTTCCCAATAGGGGTGGACATCTCAAATAGCATATTTAGAAGAATCAATGACAAACAGTTACAAGACAGAACTAAGTCTCCTCCCCAGTAATACAGAAAATTGTGTGAAAAATAGAGGTTAGAAAACTTAATTTGAGAAAAGTGGTTGCAAGTAACATTATAGTTTAAAGAAAACCAACCCGGTGGTGTGCTTGCTCATGTTTCTTCTGTTCCAATTTTTCAAGGTCTTCCTCAATGTAGCGTTGAATCATTTTCTGTATCATTCGATTTTCCATATCTTTATGTTCAAGTTCATACAATGACTGTTGTTCGTTTTCATGGATTTGCTTCAATAACTTTTCGGCGCCAAGGAGACAGTCTTCTTTGCGGGACTTTGCAATCTCTTCTTGAATTTTGATCGAATTCACACGGTCAACTTCCATCATCATGTCCAAGCGTTTTTCTTCATCCTCCATTTCATCTTCGATTGTTTTTTTCTCCAAAACCTGAGCATCTCGGATTGCGTGACATTTTGCGTTCAATATCAACTGAAATGAAAACAAGAGCCCCTTGGGGTTTGACGCGGGAGCTTAACTTATAATAAAAAATTCAATACCTGACCTTCAATCAATTTCATATTTCCAATGCTTAAACATCAGGTCTTTAAATCATTTCCATGACTTTTTGCAAAAAGTGACGGAAATAACAAGATAAAAACTTAAAGAGGAAATGCCATCAAAATAGAATATTGTGTAAACTTCATTTTCAAATGTGATGTATTCACAAATATCAAATATGGAACTGGTTTGAATTTTAGTTCAGCCATTACTGAGAAATACGACTTTTAAATCAGCAATTTCAGCACGTGTTCACTGTTATTGTTTATGTTAGCAGGTGCGTGTTTCTGACATCATCTCTGACAAAGGCTTGCGGCTTCCAGTCATTTCACTAGACATTTCATGCGGTATTTTATCGTTTTGGGAGTGATTTGAATTAGTAAACTCTTACCATTGTATAATGTTGCTAACGTTGTATATGCCATGATAACTGTATATAAGTGAGTAGCGCTGTAGGTCAGTGAATACGGTGAGCAAATGATGTTTATTCTATCGATTATGCTTAGGCTACGCGTACCAGCGCGCATACGTGGTTGTGTTGATTGTCATAGTTAACATCATAAATAGCGCCACCCGCGGGTTGAATATGAACTATACGCATGGAGTGAAGGATAAATAAATGACTAATTCACGGCTAATTCAAGTTACTTTTTTCAATAAGTCAGATCTCAGATTGTTATTTATATACTTATGTTTCTTCTGGTTGAGAAATCGCAGTACAATTTTGATGGCATTTGCCCTTTAATTGAATAAATTGACTTCGGGCAAAACTTTTGTCGGTAGATTCAAAGAAACACAAGCTAAGGATAATAATCAATGCGTGTATGAAATCGAATTGATAACATTTATCAAATATCAAGATTATAGGCTAAATACGTTAAAACCTGTTCATATTTTTCCTCAAAAAACCTCTTTCTACCTATAAATGAGGAGTGACGACACAGAGATGGATGCCAATTAGATCACTCCTGACAGATCTATGTTTTACATGTTTGCTGCCACCTAGTGGTTAAGGTCCAGTCGCTATGGCCAATGCTAATTTTTGAAATTATACAATTAATATGCTGCCAGTACCATTTGTACATTGATAAATCACCTATACTGATCAATTTTACGTAGTATAGAAAACCACATGACAAGATAACTCATCACTGGCAATGGTGAAGAGATTCTCTATTTTTTCTTGTTCCCATTGCCGGTGAAGTGTGAAAAATCAAATAGAAATCTTAAAGAATAAAATTTCCATTGCAAAAATGATACAGAATGATTTTAGTTGTTATATGCTCTCTAAATATTGGCCGAAAAAGAAGCTAAAATTCTTTGCTTTCTAAAGATTATTATGAAAAAATTTCAAGTGTGCACCAGACTTGAGTCCCCCATAAATAATATCATAGCCTCTCCATACTGCCAGACAATTCTTAGCTGGTTTCTTGCCTCTGCCAGTTCATTCATAACACTATGAAATGACAATGTGGACACAAAGATGTGTGTAAGGTCAAGATAATTGGTTAAATCATTTTCAAAATTTCCCATGAAAACTTCACAAATTACTTAAAGGGTAACTGACACTTTTCTAAAGATTTTCTACTTTTCACACTAAACAATAGACAATAGTATACAGGCTAGGTGATTTAAAAATTGGAAAATTCTTTTCTAACTAGTCAGAATTGATGATTTTGATGTAGACGCGCTTGTTCAGTGTATACAAGTTGAATTGCTCTTGTAACTTATACATTTTATATCCATTTGGCATTTGAATTCATACAGAATGCCTCTAGTAGACAGCAAGGAACATGAATGTATAAATCATCGTTTTGGATTATCATTTAGTGACAGTAAGTAAGATCATGGTTAGATCTAATTATGAGGATATTTTGACTCATGAACTGATGAATCTTAGACAGAATTAGCTGCAGGAATAATTTCAATTCTTTGCTTGAAATACTTTCGATGTTATCAATCCAAATTACTCGTTGATTCTTTGAAATAGGCTTATGCAATAGACAATAGATCCTTCTACCTCCCTGGCCAGTTTCAAAGCTGTAAAACAATCTGGCATTGAGATATAACAGACAATACAAGCAGCTTCCTCAAAATTCAACGCATTTTTATAGGCGCTAATCATCAACAACTTATAATTAAGGGTGGAGTTGTGGTATTTGTTGGCGATTTAAAATCGCCAACAAATACCACAACTGCACACTAATTTATCATGCCCTCTAGATGAATTTTGTGGCAAATTGCCGCCTGCAAAGTGGCCCCACGAGTTGGTTATAAATGTACCTCATTCAGATATTTAATTTCATCCTCTTGCTCTTGCCTCTGTTCATTTGCTCTTTCAAGGAGATGTTCAGATTTTTCTCGTGCCTCTTCTTCAAGGTCATTCAATGGTTCATTTTCTCGTCGATTGATGTCTAAAATTTTCATCTGATTTTTACGTTCTGAACATGCATCCTAGAATGAAATATATGGATTTCTCAAAACACATCAAATGTTCATCAGAGATCATCATTGTATCGTTCATTTTCAACGAGGTCCGATCCAGTAGTATTATGCAGAATTTCTCTATATTACTTTTGTAATGGGCACTGAAAGCGGAAGCAACTGTGAAGGATATAGATTTTTTGGAAAATTTCACTTAATGTGCCAGTCACCTTGTCACGATGATTTTCTTGTTCAAAATTTTCAAAAGGAAGTCAAGGGTTTATTAAGCTGAATACCTGAAGAGACTCTTTCTCTTTTTTAATACGCTCTGCTTGAGCCTCACGTTCTTCTTTTGTTAAAACACGACATGATTTCATTATTCGCTCGAAATCTGATCGTGATAATATCACTGACTGTCCTGATGGATCTTCTGATGGAACACTTTAAAAGAAAATCAAACGAATAATGTTGCTGCAAAGCAACGATAATGGGTTTTCTGACCAGCTGTGCCATGCTAATCACGATTGAGGGAATTATAGAAAACTTAATTATTGCATTGTCGGGACGCGAACATGATGTGATGGCGTCAACGTATTAATTAATGCCCAGCTTTGAAACAATAAATAGGTAACATTGTTGAAATTATCAACCAAACAGAAGTTATACTGATGGAACATAATAACGGCTTGTGAAAAAGCGTGAGATGAAGCAGATCACGAGAATTAAGTATCTGGACTGATTTCAGTCTGATTGTGTGATTTGCGACGGAAAAATTAAAATGGCAGCTTTTTGAATCACAAGAGACGAATGTCAGAAAATCTTAGTTATTATAATAATCAAAGGAATTTCAACTGAGCTTTCTAACACTACAAACTTAACCTCTTAAAGGGACATGCAAATAATCATGACTTTGATAAGTTATGATGATAATGTTTTATCTCGATAGTAGACTAGAAAAATTGAGGCTGCTGGGTCGTCTATTCAGCAAGCACTCGGTGCAGCGGTGTGACCTTTTTTGGCATTGCTGTTTTTTATACTTAATGCACAGAGAAATCCCTGGATATTTATACCACGGGTAGTTCAGCACACGCTCGCGCAAAACCATGCACTTATTGACAAAAAGAGTCTTTACTAGGTGACATGGAGCTATGAAGTCTGTGTTTATATAATTATTGATGCGACGGTAATTAAATGGAGCACGTGAACCTGACAGTCTTAGAAAGCCAGATAAGTAAATGAACTCATTTTTCTAAGCATGGGGTATCTTTTATTGCCGCGGCGGTGAAGTGCCACAGCTTGGCGGGCTATCGCGCTAAAACCCCTCATCGAGAACACTCAAATCTCTGCCGAGGAAGGAGATATTCACTGGGAAAATGGGGTGAGATTTGAGATTCTAAGTAGGATTGAACTTACACAAGATTCCTGATGAGGTCTTTTGTTATAACTTGTACCGTTTCTTTTTTAGGTGACAATTTCTTCGATTTGATTCCACGTTTCGCACTGCGATCACGGGCCTGTTTCTCAATCGAATCTACATTGCTTGAATCGGCATCAGTATTCTGCCACTTTTCAGCTAGCATCTGATTGCGTTGTTGGATGTGATGCGGCATTCCAAATAAAGTTTCATCGACATTTGACGTATGACTAATGACACGATACTGACGTGTTTTAGCGCGTCGCGACCCACTCGATCCATAACTGCTCGGCACTGAACTGACTGCACTACCAGGCTGTAAATGAAATACTCATTAATTTTTGTTAAATAAAATCATTTCTTGAATTTCATCAGAAAGCGTTCTCAATTTAATGATTTAGTTATTCATTTGTTGTTGGAACTTTCAAAATTAAACATCATCTCTCTTAACTGCTAGAGTTTCAGCATATTTAATTCATAAAGATTTCCAGTACTACTCGTTATTCTAAAGATTTAGAATATCGGTATATGCGCTTGCCGTCTGTGTTTACCACAGCAGCCCGCAGTTGCTTGAATCGTTTGCCTTTTCTTAGCAAACTTCAACGAGGCCACACGCAAGGCACCCTTTTCACATACACGTAGCTGAGAGAAAAAGATCAATACACCACATAGCACCGAGTCAGTGTGACTCATGTGTGTGTGAAGCACGAATATATGATAGCATACCCGTGCTCTTCCGAAAAGAAATGTTCCAACAACAAATATATAGCTAAATCATTAGATAAGAAAACGTTTCCCGACGGAATTCCATACCATTAGAGATTTTATTACTGCATTGAATACATTGAAAGTTCTTAAGAGAAACTAAGCCTCTTTTGCAAATTTTTTAGTACCAAAGGCAGAAAGAACAATGTGCAATTTAGCAAAAATGGACTTCGCTTAAGTGGAAGTTGACATAAATGATGCGCTGTTTAGCTAAAAGACACGCATCGCTCAGTCATCTTGTTACTAATGAACTTCAGTGTTACAATGCCTTGTTTCAAAGTGAAAAAATTGAGTAATTTTTTGCTATTTACATACTATATTTTCTGGTGTACAAGTCGACCCGGTGTATAAGTCGAGGTAAAATTTTCAGTTTAAAAAGTTGTAGTAAGGCTTAAGTCAGTGTATAAGTCGAGTCGCTTCTTCATGTGTTACATGAGGGAGCATCTCAAAATTTCAATAGTTGCGTCAATTAGAATAAATTTCCATTTGGCTACCTAGTAAAGACATGTTACCAAAAGACAACGGATAGAGCCAAAACAATCAAACACCCGCTGAAGAACCAAAAAGCACCAACTAGGTATATTCGCATAATAATTCATTTATTAAACATGAACTGCTTTTGATTGTCTTCTCATTATAAGGCTTAAAAACCAGATAGGTGTAGGGTACTTTTCATGTGAGACTTCAAAGCTCCGAAACCACCAGCTCCAAGTTCGTTAGATTTCTTGCAAATTCTACATCTAAACTTATGACTACAATTCGGAACACGTTCAATCCAGCTATGGTACTCCGGATGATGAAGCCACGAATCTTGAAATGTACATTTTCCCACAGTGTAACGGGCCAGAGATTTTTAAAAAGTCTGAACGCAAACCACCGCCATTTGCAATTTTGTGAAACAGGTGCCTGGACCTGGTAGCCATGGCAACCATAAAAATGAAAACTCGTGAAAAAAATTGAATTGAGTTGGTTGGCACGTCGATGGTCACAACACCAATGAATAAAATGAAATTGAATTGCCATCGGCATGACATCGTCGGTATATTTTTTTGAAACTCTTAAAATTGCCAATCTCAGACAAAATTGAACACATTTCCGAATTCACTGCCCCCTTTCCCATTTCCACTGCCTTTCTAAAAAATTCACTGCTATTAACAGCCGTGAATAGATTTTTTTCAATTCGCTGCTATTCACTGCTTTCACTGCCTGCGACGAACCCTGTTTATATAATATTAGACTGCTGTGTATATTGCCACAGCAGCGCGGCTTATATAAAATGCTGTGCAATGATACACGCGCGCTTTTCTTTCTCATTTGATTTTAACATCAGTTAATTTTGAAACATTTCCAAATTATAAGAAACTATCTTATCAAATCCTAAATTCTAATTGGTATTCGTGTGTAGCCTAACATGAATTAATATTCCATTTCATCATGGCAACCTTGAACGTGTAGTTGGTGTATAAGTCGACCTATGTTTTTTGGACATGATTTTTGGTCTCAAAAACTCATTACACACCGGAAAATACAGTAGGTTGATTCATATGGGTACTTCTAAAGAACAAAACTACGAAATTACGAAATATGAAATGAAATTACTAAATATGAAACGAAATTACGAATGCTTAAGTACAACCGAAATGCTTAACTACAAAATGAAATGGCCATTCTTTCGGGGGTCCTGCCGAAATGAAGTACAAAATGAAATTGTAATTTTTTCGCTTCAGTAGCGGACTCATGGAGCCTGTCTAGTGTGGCAGGATTCCACGCCGTGGCCGAGTTTAGCGAAATCAGCATGTTCGATCCCTGCCGGGGAGAATGATTTGTGCATGCTCATATACAACTTGAAGGGACCAATTAATAAATTACAGATTAGAGAACGATTTGTGCTTTAAAACATATCCTGCAGTGTTTAAGCTAAACAAATGATGCTTTCTATTCTGCTGAGCTTAAATGTTGACCCGACCGGCCGCCTATCTGCCCTGTACATAACTTCTTTTAAACCATGATCAGGCATACAATAACAGACCCAGCAGCTATAGAAACGAACTGATCAAAAAATTGTATTGGAATTCACAAAATGACCCGGGCGCTGCGGAGAAACAAGATATTCAAATTAAGCCTTAGGCTTTATTATTGGTTTCCTGGAAACCCTCTCACTTTGAATTTCTGATTAGGTCACTTTCTGGTTCCTTTGGGACCATCTCAAAATGTCACTACGCTTAAAAACTTCCAGTTTAAGAACATAGGCCTAATTTCTTGTATTCTTTCAACAATCATTTCTTTGTATTTTGTTCCATAGTCCTACTTTAGCACTAGTCGCAAAAAAAATCAACTTCTCGTAATATCGTTTTGCATTTCGTTATTTCTTAACCTCACTGACAATTGAATTACCAGGTCCATAGAATACTTCAGCAGTCGAATTCGCGTCAAAATTGCATGTGAAGGACTTTCTCATCAAAAGGAAGGACTTAGAGTCAAAAAGAAGGACACAGATGATGTTTGTCCAAACTTTTCCAAAAGAACAACTAAAAAGGACTTGGAAGGACTGCTGGAAACCCTGGTGAAACAGAATTCCGGGCGGTTAAAAGTCAAAGTGATTTGAAAGTATCGAGGAAATATAGTATATTTGTGACCCGTGCTGTGACTTCTAGGCGCAAGTCGCTGGGTATTGTTTTGAGTAAGAGCAATTAATCACTAAAAGTCTGTCCCTGGACGAAATTGAGATAACGCCAGTTTCGCCATCTATGGGATGTTTTAAACAACATACAAATAGATAAAGTCGGTATTATGTCTCTAAACACTCCAAATCGGGGTCCAAAAAAATGTCAATAATCTTAGCATCACGTAAAATATAGAATAAAACTAGCAAAAACTTCGATCCTCAAAAAATTTTGAAAAAAAACGGAACACCCCTCGTATCGCATATCATAGGACTCGAAATCACAGCGCCAATCGAATGACGTCATCGCGCATACACATTCCATGGCATGGGAATGAGTGCGCAATAAATTTGCAAGTCATTTCCGGGTATCAAATTTTCCCAATATTTTATAAAATTATGCATGTTTTATTGACTAAACAGCTATCAAAACACTACAGGTGACTGGAATAAAATATTATACGTGATAATTAAGCCAGAATAGTAACGTAACTAGTGATTTTGACTACATAATTTGAGTTTTTTGTGAGCCGTTTTATGAACTTTGAAATTTCCAATGGCGGCGCCCATGAATCAAGAAATTGACTGTAAACAAGGTCGCTGTAAACAAGTTGCAAAGTATCTAAATGAACTCAGTTCTTTAAACTTGATGTCAGAGGCTGACCAAAATAATTGGACTGATGTTATTGGTGATTATTTTGCTGATAGTGACGATGATCAATGCACGTCATCCAGTAGTGGATGTGAGTCTGGAGAAGAAGAAAGTGATGACGATGTCGTCAATGAGGAGACATCACAGCCTCAGATGGGACATGTTGTTACTGAAGATGAGACTGAAGCCCCACCAAATCAAATTGAACTTGAAAACATAGAAATAGGTGAGTGTTTTTTATTACAAAGTGAGACAGAGAGGCTCCTTTCCACACTAATGTAGCCCAGATTCAGAAAGCACACCAGACAAAATGGAATGATCGGCTATTCACAATACATTGTACCTGTTCATCAATGATAAAGTTGGGCAGCTGTTTAAAAATACATATGTACGCCCAGGGCTAAAGCTATCTGGTTGATTGGAATGATCATCAGGCGAATTTTAGTTTGGAGGGTATGGCCTACCCTGTCCCTAGTGGGTTTTGGCTTGACCAAATCTTTCATACAATATTCAAAATGAAACCCATTCTATTTTTCAGAGCGGCCTATAATAGAAAATCTACAATTTGAACAGCTAATAGCCGAACCATTGGGAGAAAATCACCAAACAGAACCCTTACGGCGAAAAAAGTCTAATCCACCTAATGTTGTAAACATCGATCCAAATCGTATTTGTAAGAGGTGTAAACATAACGATGGTAAACCCTGCCAAACTCGATATGCAGAGAAATTTTTACAGGATGCTAAATGTGCACTTATTGAACTGGATAAGGCTGAAAAAGACATAGCTATACTGGCAAAAATAGCTTGCTGTCGGCACATGAGTAATCTTACGCAAAATACGCGACGCCCTGATCAGAAAGAAAGGACAAAAAATCGCTCAACTTGGTTTCATGAAGGGAAAATTGTTTGTCGAGATATGTTTTGTTATGTTAACTGTATAAGCCGGCAAACATTTACTGAGTTGATAAAGCATTATGAGGACAAAGGGATCACTCCAAGAATTCATAAGAACAGTAAAAAATTACCTAAGCATACACTTTCATTTGAGGATAGGAAAATCATAGTGACCTTCATACTAAACTATGCCGAGACCCATGCAATTGATTTGCCTGGGCGTATTCCAGGCTATAAACGAGATGATTTACGCTTGCTCCCAACTGATTGTTCAAAAAAGAAGGTATATGATGAATATGTGATTGCGTGTGGAGCGACCCATAGTCGTGTTGCAACCCTGACAAAACATGTCTCTGTTCATGCAGATAACTGCTCTGGTCAAAACAAGAACAATTACGTATTATGGTATTTTGCTTGGCGTTGTGCCACTGGCCGCCATCAGTCGATATCATATAACTTTATGCCTGTTGGACACACTAAATTTAGTGTAGACTGGTCATTCGGTCTGTTCAAAAGATTATTTAAAAGAACAAAGGTAGACTGCTTTGAAGATATTGAAAAAGTAGTTCATTGTAGTAGTAATACTGGCCTTAATATCGCCCAGCTGGTAGGCGACGAGTCTGGTCGGGTGTTTGCGTCAACTTACGACTGGGTAAATTTTTTCTCCCCGCTGTTTAGGAAATTTGAGGGGATTAAAAAACACCATTCTTTTGCCTTCAAATCTGGATCCACAATAATGGAAGCAAAGGAATATTCTGATTCCAATTCTGTCATGTTTTGATTTGAAAAAACGGAACGGCTCAATAACGAATCTCGGACCCATGCCGCCAGTTCTTCCACCACCAGGCTTGTCTGCGGAAAGGCAGTTATATTTGTATACTGATATCAGGGAATATGTATCAGATGATAAAAAAGACCTTGTATGCCCTGTACCTGATCAAATTTGATGTATAAGAATGGAAATAACTGAACAACAACTTCAATTTAATAAATAACTTTAATACATAACTTTAATTGCGTTTTTCTCAGAACTGGATTTCTGTCTTTTTCGACATTCAAAATGCTATAATTTGGGATTGGGTTGAGATATCAACACCATTTAAAGTTTGTTTGAAAGCCCTCTTTCTGTAGAACATGTTTCAGGAGTTATCTCATTTTCGTGGAAAAAAAGTTGTGCCTAGAATTCACAGCACGGGTCACATTTATTTATTCCTTATCGATTTTAACATTTTAAATCATATTATATCAGTAATAAATACCTTCTAAGGTCATATTCTCCGGATATTCTGTTAAAAAAAAATTTGACTTCAAATACGTAATCATGGCTAGCAATAAAATTTCATTGAATTTCATTGATCGACGATCTCATCTTGGTAAAGTGTAACCGGCTGGTTGTTGTATCGGCAGGCTGGCTGGGTGACTAGCATTTACACCAGCGGTACAGGATTCCATCCATCAGGAACAACAAGGCAGTTAAACCTTATATGTACAATCTTTATTGCATCCCGGAATGAGAATGATTATCATAGCCTTACATAGTCTTTATATACAGAATCATGAGTATAATGTGAGAACTAGGTGTCAGACAAGTTGTAGACATCAGGACTCACAAACAAACACCTAGTGACATGTTTGAGAGACATTAATTAATTATCGATGAGCACTGACTATAGCTAAGTATCGTGAAAACATGTTGAGTAATGTCACATGTTGATTACGACCTTAAAGCACATATTGACACTATAGTCATAAGTTATATTATATTATTATTATTATTATTAATATGTAGTAGAGCTATGAAATGTTATGAACTGTTCGATATGACATTGTAGATCTATATGATTATGAAATATGCAAATTATATCAGGGTGACAGATGCCCTCTTGTCCAATTAAATTTGGTCCTCCAAATTTGCGGAAAACGCAGATACTATAAGTTCATCAAAACTCCTTCCATCGCGAAAACATGAAAGATTGACTTTCACCGCGCGAAAATGTGCAAACGCTGGACAGTAACGGCCGGATTCTCAGTCATTCACGAAAGAGTCACATGTTGTAGTTATTTACGGACGATGCGATAATACGTTAACTGTGATTTTGAATGATCTGCAGAGGATCCCCGAATTCTGGTTGGTTCTGCGACGAACAGAAGTAGCGACGTGTTGTGTAGTTATAGCGTCCCGAAGATCAGTTGGTGATGCAAGTTGCAAGTAGTAGGCCTACGCATTTCTCTGTTTTGAAGATCTTTCGATTACTGACTGGAAATAACTTCGTGACACAATGATAGTAACATGCAACATTCGACATCAGAGCAGAGTTCAGGCAATGACACAACACAAATACAGTTACCCTTGTCAACCAAAAGGAAAAAATTATCATCATCCAAAATAAGTGGCCAGGTGTAACTGAGATTATATATTTGTCCACATAAAAATTCAACCAATTCATCTTCATGTTTTAGTTATAGGGCCTACTAACAAACAAAAAATATGAACCTACGAAAATGAAAATTGCTGATTAAACCTTTAGTATAGTCGAAATAGTTTGTTGCGAAAAAAGTATAGATACGCATTGTCCTGTAAGTAGATGAATTTGACTAATTAACCTTAGACATATCCCCTGAGAAGTGTTCCGTATTCTAATACTTATAGTACGAAATGAAACTAAAATTGATTTATGCTGATTGGAACTAGATGCCTAGAAAAAAAGAATCGTGAATCATACTATTTAAACCGGCGATAACTTTTTTGATCGTACGGTAGTATCTTATATCCAAATTCCTATAATTTTCTATCATGTTCATCTGACCACTAATTCGAGACAAAGAAGCAACTGCATTGTATCCACTGAAACAGCAGCAATGTTCACGATCAGTACGGCCATCTCGTCACAGGTGCAGTTGAATACGATCTTCTCGTGAGGTCAACGTTCCAGTCACAACCAATAGTTTAACAGCTTCATCTGTACTTGTGCAAGTCACGAGGACTTAAATTTGTGTAACCGGCTGGTTGTTGTATCGGCAAGCTGGCTGGGTGACTAGCATTTACACCAGCGGTACAGGATTCCATCCATCAGGAACAACAAGGCAGTTAAACCTTATAGGCCTATGTACAATCTTTATTGCATCCCGGAATGAGAATGATTATCATAGCCTTACATAGTCTTTATATACAGAATCATGAGTATAATGTGAGAACTAGGTGTCAGACAAGTTGTAGACATCAGGACTCACAAACAAACACCTAGTGACATGTTTGAGAGACATTAATTAATTATCGATGAGCACTGACTATAGCTAATTATCGTGAAAACATGTTGAGTAATGTCACATGTTGATTACGACCTTAAAGCACATATTGACACTATAATCATAAGTTATATTATATTATTATTATTAATATGTAGTAGAGCTATGAAATGTTATGAACTGTTCGATATGACATTGTAGATCTATATGATTATGAAATATGCAAATTATATCAGGGTGACAAAAGTTCAAAGTTATTTTTCTACAAAAATATCCGACAAAATATGTAAAATATGACTCCAGCAGGCATTTATTACTGATAGGCCTATTATATGATTTCAAGTGTTAAAATCGATAAGGAATAAATAAATATGTTAGGCCTATATTTCATTTCATCTCAGTTCATCTCGGTAAAATACGCCGAAAAATCTCGGTAATAAGGATGACCGAAAATATTTGATCATGTAACTAAACAACAGTCAGGTTAGACTACCCCTAGTTAGTTACCTAATCGTTGATGGTAAGCTTTTTATAATCGGATGGGCTTATACCAACGTTAGGGATGACAAGGACCAAAACACGGTTGAAAAAAGTAACACTACAAAAATATACTTTCTATTCATTTCAGTCCACAATTAATGGCTTAATTCACAAACTAACACAGGTAGGCTACCTTTCGAAATAATCCAATTCTATGTATGTTTCGAATGATTAATCAACATTATTTTGAGAAATTAATTAATTTCTCCACAAATTTCGCCATTGGCCGCCATTTCTGTGTATTGCATACATGTGGCATGATAGACAAGGTGACCTACAAGGATTGTAGCCTACAACTTCCAAGACGAAACGACAATTTTTATTTTTGATTGTTTTCTAACATGTATTTCAAACTTTCGTGCTTTCCATGATAAACAATGAAATAATAAATTCTGGATGAAGAAAAATGTGAATTATTAGTGTTGATTACTTAATTCATTCAATTTCGTCATTTCGCTTCGTTAGTTTGTGCTGTTGACCTGGCCTCAGTCCACAGGTTCCAGCACCTCCAGTAATTTTCAAAATGGCAGCTGTTGACTCGACGGAAATTTACTCTCACTTTACAGCCGATTTGCACATGGATTAAGATCGTCAGGTGAGGTGTTATAGGTATCCGACAAACTACGAATCTGTTGTGCGTCGATTACAACAAAAATTAGACGGATATCTTAAGAGACAATGAAATGCCAGGCAAATTACTCGTCAGTCAAATTGGCTGACGAAGATACCGGTATATAGAAATACAGACTACAAAGATGCACAACGTAGGCCCATCTCTTCATAGATTTTCAGGCCTAGCTAGGTAGGTCATAGTCAGTAACCTGTCTGTGGTTTAGTTTCACGATCGGATATTTTCACAAACCACAGTCAGGAATGGGAAGGTCATTTTTGTATGAAATCTTCGTCAGCCAATTTGACTGACAATTTGACTGACGAGTAATTTGCCTGGCATTTCATTGTCTCTTAAGATATCCGTCAAATTTTTGTTGTAATCGACACACAACAGATTCGTAGTTTGTCTGATACCTATAACACCTCACCTGACGATCTTAATCCATGTGCAAATCGGCCGTAAAGTGAGAGTAAATTTCCGTAGAGTCAACAGCTGCCATTTTGAAAATTACTGGAGGTGCTGGCACCTGTGGACTGAGGCCAGGACAACAGCACAAACTAACGAAGCGAAACGACGAAATTGAAAAATATTAAGAAATCAACACTAATTCACATTTTTCTTTTACCAGAATTTATTATTTCATTATTTATAATGGAAAACACGAAGATTTGAAATATAGGTTGGAAAACCATCAAAAATAAAAATTGTCGTTTCGTCTTGAAAGTTTTATCTAAATCCTTGTAGGTCCCCTTGGCTTATCATGCCACATGTGCAATACAGAGAAATGGCGGCCAATGGCGAAATTTGTAAGGAAATTAATTAATTTCTCAAAATAATGTTGATTAATTACTCGAAACATACATAGAATTGGATTATTTCGAAAGGTACCTGTGTTAGTTTGTGAATTAAGCCATTAATTGTGGACTGAAGTGGATAGAAAGTATATTTTTGAAGTGTTACTTTTTTCAACCGTGTTTTGGTCCTTGTCATCCCTAACGTTGGTATATGCCCATCCGATTATAAAAAGCTTACCACCAACGATTAGGTAACTAACTAGGTAGGTCAGATTACTTGTTAAAAAATGTCTTTTGATTTATTGCCTCCACCATCCAACAACGGCAACGCACCTCCAATGCAAAACATGTTAGATTAGTGTTGATTAATCTGTACTCACCATATTTATCAATTCTCTCAAATAGATTTTTCAGCTTTCGTATCGAATTGTAGTTTCTACGCTCTAAGTTTCCCCTTAAACCAGATCCGCTGCGTATGTAGGGCTGAATACTTGTGTACACCGAGTCGTCGTGGAAACAAACATCAGCGCCACTAAGTGACAGGACACAATATTAGGATTGTTCCGAAAATATCCGAGCTATTTGCTGACCTAGCTAGATAATGGAGTGGCTCCGTCCATTATCAAAGCCACGCGCCCGGACGCATCATTATGAGAATGCCGGTTTGCTAGTGTATCTACATCCTCCCCCGGCAGGGATTCGAACCTGATGGCATCGAGATTGCCACGGCACGAAACCCTGCCATAATCGACCGTGTGAGCAGATACATGCGCAGTTCAGATGATGTGATTTTTAGCCAATCAGAAATCCCGTTTTATTTTAGCCCGGTTTTTCCCATTTATAGTTCTTCCTTGAAATTTGCCTCAACGATTATACAACGAGCAATCTGATTGGTGCCGCCAGTTTTCGTTCGGAAAGCTACGCATGTACCTGCGCACCCGGCCTACTGATGCAGGGGTTCGTGCCGTGGCTGAGTGTAGCGATGCCATCAGGTTCGAGTCCCTGCAGATGGAGGATGGCGTATTTAACACCCGTATAACAATCCTTATATAATGAAGAAGTATTCAATTGGCCATCTGATCATAACAATAGTGTAACTTGTCTTATTGATAGATAGATCATTATGAGAATGCCGGTTTGCTAGCGTATCTATTTAACACCCGTATTGCTCGGGTTAGTTTTACTATCAACGGGTGGCGCTGTATGTAAATTTCACATAAATCAACGACTTTCGGCTATTAGCGGTACTTAAGACCACTTGAAAACATCATAGTCAATTACAGTAGTAGTGAACATAAAAAGATACAGTACAAATATACAGTACGGTGTACAGTTAAGGACATGATTCCATAGGACCCATACCAGAGACACTTTGTTCAGACAATGACTATTAGTTAAACACTAATCTTCATTTTCAGCAATTAACGATCTGGTGAATTAATTAGTGATTCGGTCTTTCGGTGGTTCGAGATAAAATGCCCGCAAAATAAGAACCTAACGAACCAGGGCTGACCACAAATTGCCCAACAGATAAATTTTCGAAACGACACAATCCAATCATGTTTGGTAACAAATGTGGCGTGGACCATGGTCTTTTAACTGACCAATGCATGACCAGTATACTGACCATATAGTAAATTATTTGTTTGCAAACAATTAAGTTGTTTGGTGTCAAATAACTAGATATGATGTGGGCATTAATCTAAAAATTGTTTAACTGACCAATGCTTGACCAGTACTGACCAGTTACCAGTGCTAACCAGAACCCCCATAAGTAATTTATATGTTTGGTGAATCCTTCGTTGGTACTACTAGCTCTTACATTTAAATGTGTCGCTTGAAAAAGTCTTGTCCGATTTTTGTTGTATGTAGCGAGCTAACTTTGAAATTCCGCTAAAATGCATAAGATTTTTACGTAGGGTTTTGAACGAACAACGTTTCCATTTGTAATTGTAACGTGCGCATTTGAGCCTGTAACGTGCACATTTCACTCGCGTGAACGTACGTATCGGTACCAACATGCGAGACTTGTCAAACTTTTACGATCAAGACTTTTAAACTGAACAAAGAAGATATCATATCATATTACATATACATGAATAGATGGAATGATAATGTAGTAGTTTTAAATGTTTCGTAGCTGCTGTCCACTGACCACAGATCAAAGCTAATTGCCTGATATGAAATATATTTTTGTTATAGAGATGTAGTAGATCAGTGAGAATTCAAACTTATGGTTAATTTTGAGTGATCACAACGCTAACCAATAGAGAAAGCTAAGGCCTAAGAAAAGATGCATTAAGTATAACATATCTTTCAATATAATGATGAAGTATTCAACTGGCCATCACAACAATAGTTTGACTTATCTTATTGAAAAAACCGGAGTATTAATGGGAAAACCTTGAATTGGAAACAATTCCACACTCAATCGTTTACTTTGAAAACACAATTTGCATTTTGTGGACATGTATTTTTTTCTGCACCAAAAGCATGAAGTATATTATCTTTGCTTGTAAAAATTTGAAATTTTGGGGAAGATTTTTGGCCTCGTTAACCTGTGAACACACGTCCTTCGTATATTTTCTAAGACCGACCCTTGAAATAATGCTGAGAGTTCCGAGGATAATTTTGGTAGGACGTAAACTTAGGCTGCTTCGTATCCGTGGAGGGTTGCTAATACACAATAATCATAAGTACCATGAGATTCGATAGAATATCGTTTTTCAATCATACGTACACGAATTATCGCGATATAAAGATAAATAATATGTTCATATACTTTTTACGTCTTATACTGTATATTTCTTTAGTAGTATAAATAAAGAGTGGATCAGCAGGCCACCTGAGACCATTCCACGATCTAAGGTCAGTTGCCAAAAGTTAGTAAGTTTACCAGTGCGACAAACAGCTAGTGCAAATAGCTAGAAAAGGTAACAATAGTGCATTGGCAAAGTTAGAGCAAGCGTACATTGGTTGTTTAGGTTTTTCGAAGGGGATAATTTGTGGGAAAATTAATCATTACTGAGATATATCCGTGGCGAGCTTTTCCAGGGATTTAAAAAGTTGAGCTGTACACAAGGAATTTTGTGTAGTCCAATATCCGTGATTACCTCTGGCGTGGAGAGATACACTCTAAAACCAACCCTAGAGTCAAATATTTTACCACAATTTTTTATGATCAATAAAAAGATTGAGTAATAGACATTCAAACAGTATTATCTAAATTCCACTCCATTTTAAACTCATTCATCTCTTCACAAACTCCAACTTGTTGAACAGTCCACATTAAAATTAGGGACCACTATTCTTGCTCATCTACACTGGCTACCAATCTAACAAAGGATTAAATTTGAGTGTTTGATGTTATAACAATATCAGACTGAAGTATGGATTCGGTTTCTACTTTTTAATTGAACATTTATATCACATATTGGGCATCATTTTTACCAGTATATATTGAATAACCTATCCATATATCATCTTCAATTTTACAAAATCTGACTTTTGAGATGTCATTCAATCAATGCATTCACATGTCGTCGCTTTCAATAGCCACCACGGACTGGCTCCTTATTATTTCTTTGGTGATACCATTGGCGGACGATCCCACACGTTTCTTGCTCCAGCCCTAGAATGCTCAATATTCGTCATGAACCCCGATTTGAGTTTAAATTCAAAATACTCCTAAAACACACCTGTTAACTAGATTACTCTAAAACACCTTTATGTGCAAGAATCAGTGAAATTGGCGCTTTATCAGTTGTATTCATCATTCGTACCCACGAATCTCGTATCGTATCCTATTAATGTGGAGACCCATCCTCGTAAAGAGAATGAATAGGCTCTGTTGCGTTCATATCATTTGATATGAGGCTACGTGTCATCTTCAATTGAAATCACGTTGTTTTTTTAAAGGGTGGGCGAGAATATATTCTTATGTTTTTGTTTCTCTGAAGGTTGCTATTTAAGAGTTCAATAATTTCAGTCTACCAAACAAAGGATTTTCCGTATGTTTCGTGACATGTTTTTCCATAACCCTAGGAGAGCATTTTAGGTATTTTTTTGCGGATGACCGAAAGCTGCTGTCCCTTTCTAGTAATTTGATGATATCCGTCGAAATCTAAATTCTAAAAAGGAATCAGGCATATCTTCTTTATTGACTAAATATGAACTCAACAACAAGTGACACTCCCTTCAAAGGCGCCGAAGTAAAATCATGTGTCGAGTGGAGATGATATTGTGTCAGAATTTCTTCAAAATCGGAGAAAATTGAATATTTTAAAAATAATCATTTTACATGTATGTTTAAATCCGTTATAACTGGAGCAATTTTCATGAAAAAATATCTATGGAATCAGCGAAATGTAATTAAGAGGAATACTATGTTTAAAAAGTTATCAAAGACATTTGAAAAAAGTTTTCTGAATTCGTCAACTGTTAAACTAGTAACAACCAGATGTGTTCCCATTAAACCACCGACCGCGAGCCGAGTCGATGTGAGATGTGCCCTACACTGAAAATCTCAAGTGCTATACAACCGGTTTTTTAGGTGCCTCTGAATGTCGGCCGTTAAAAAACTGAACAATTCCCATTTGGAAAGGGCCTACGTAGTTAGAGAATATTCAAGATGTGTATATCGTGTGAGATACAGGCTCCATATTTCATGTGCGTTTGGAATTTAACCTTGTTTATAACGAAACACGCATGTATTTATGCTATTTTAGATTTAAAAAGAGCGCACGAAAGTGTTTCATGAGACCCGCAAATAACAACAAGTTATTTATGTATTTTTGATTTATATGAATAAATTTCGCTTCGAAATCTTAAAATTTCTCAGGTGGATTATTCAATAAATTCACAACAGTCCATTATGGATTAGTTTGACGCCAATCGTTCTTTTAAAGATCTTTCTTTCTCGAAGAAAGATTTTCTTAAAAACTTTGATTATGGCGAATCTTTTATGTGTCCGATAGTTAAACCTTCGGGTATTATACTAGAACACAAATTTTTAAAGATATTCATAACATACTGAAGGATATCACAGGTTATACCTGAACATATGCAGTTGGATAGATCTTTTTGTTTCGACTCGCATGCGACAGTAAAAACGGTACTTGATATAATAAGTGAACTTCATCATTGATATTTTCACTAATCTACTTGAATTCCAAAAAAGAACTGACAATGAAAAAGGGTTACAGCTGTGACTGATATCGCTCCAAATTTCAATTCCTATGAACACTTTTAATATAAAGACAACTATTAACGAAACAGTTTTTAGAGGCGAAGAATCCGCGTTACCATCGAATTTTCAAAACTTGAAGGAATGGTTAATGCCTCGGTGACCACTGGTCTAGTACGCGGTTTTCTGAAATGAAAGTGGCCAAGTCTAAATAACAACTATTGTATCACATGATTTCAAATATTAGGAACCCAATGCGTTTAATGATTTAATTAATTGGTATCGCGCAGATTGGTTGAAAGACGGGTGTTAGTCACCTTGTGATTTAATTGTTTTTCATGCATCGATTAATTAATCTTATTATAACTTATTTGTAGGCGCATCCCGCAAACATTTTCTATTCGTTGAGTTTTCAAACGCAGTACTGTTCAGATGATTCGAGTCAAGTAGTAAAAAAGTTTATGTATTAGCATTACTATGCAGTGAAAATAACGCACTGCGGCAAGTGAGGTGCTGTGATCCAGATGTGTAACCCATTTATGGGTAATAAATTTCCATCATGTCAACGCCATTCAAAAACAGTAGCAAAACTTTCTGCTGGTTTCTAGAAATAGCAATACGACGACAAGCACTTTCGAATTCGACCACGATATTTGAGAAGTTTCGCTGGTGGTCAGTGATGGTCAATTTATGAATTTTAATGGCGAATCCTTTCTAGTTTCACACCAAAAGCGGTACCGGTATATCGTTCTTTCAAGAAGTTTCAATTGGTCAGTGGTGGTCATTGATGGTCAATTTATGAATTTTCAATGGCGAATCTTTTCTAGTTTGACACCATAACGCGGTATATCGTTTTCATATTCGAGAAGTTTGAATTGGTCATTGGTGGTCAGTGATGGTCAGTGATGAATTTGCAATGATGATTCCCTAGAGGTTTGAAAACAAACATTACATGATAAATTTCCGAAATTCGAAGTCAAGTGGTCAGACTCAGGGATATCTCAATTGGTCAGTTACTGACCATCATGGTGTCACCATTGTGGTCTATAGCTCAAATGAAACATGTGGAACCGACGAAGGGGCCCAAAAGCGTTAAGTCATTTCCTGGAGTGACGTGATCCAAAAATGCCCTAACTGGAAAAGGCAGTCTCTCAATTGGATGAAACCAAATCGGACAGGACAATTAAAATTTGGGAAGGCCACAGGCAGTGGTCTTTCTACGAAGCCCACGCGGTGAGCGTATTATTATGAAATCTTTTTTTAAACCACCATGTACCACGAAGTAATAAGCATCGTTGTAAGCACTTGAAACAGCCATTAACCACTTGAAACTGTCAGATCAAACATCATACCGCATCCCCGCAAAGAGGGGTGGTTCAGCAAACCGGAGTTTTCATTAGCCTCTCTAGACTACCCCGCCAGTACGGGTAGCCGAGCAAACCGGAAAACTCATAATGAGATCATTTTTCGTAAACCGTACATACAATATAAATGATAATCGATACAATTTTATTTCAAATTTTCTTTAAAATATTTATACATGATGTTGGTTCCGAGGGATACAGTGCGAGCCAATAGGCTGTACTTAGAAATCTAAGGCACTGAGACCCTGTGCATAGTGCATAGTGCTCTGGAGCATTGAAACAATTGTAAAATACCGGAGAGTTAATGGGAGAACCCTGAATTCGAAACAATTCCACACTCAATCGTTTACTTTGAAAACACAATTTGCAATTTGTGGATATGCATTTTTTCTGCACCAAAAGCATGAAGTATATTATCATTACTTGTAAAATTTGAAATTTCGGGGTAGATTTTTGGCCACGTTTGGCCTGTGAACATGTCCTTCATATATTTTCTCCATATAAGACCGACCCTTGAAATAATGCTGAGAGTTTCGAGGAAAATTATGGTAGGATGTAAACTTAGGCCGCTTCGTATCAGTGGAAGGTTGCTTATTATTGATTTTAAACACAATAATCATAAGTACCATAAAACTCGATGGAATATCGTTTTTCAATCATACGTACACAAATTATTGCGATAAGGATAAATAGGGCCTAGTACTTTAATATACTTTTTACTTCTTATAATGTATATTTCCTTAGTAGTAAAAATAAAGAGTGGATCAGCAGGCCACCTGAGACCATTCCACGATCTAAGGTCAGTTGCCAAAAGTTAGTAAGTTTGCCAGTGGATAGTTAACATTTATAATGACAATCACAACTTCATTGCTAAAATAACTTTAGTCACACCAAATGCGGAGAATTGATAATACGATAATACGATACGAAACTCACTCTATACAAATTCAAAAGGATGATCTCTAGTGAGAGATCGAACGTTGTGTCGTAATTTTCTAATGATTAAACTTGGTTTGAAATTTCAAATGTGTACATAGTGGATCTTTTTCATATTGACATTGTATTTGGTCATGCATCATATTGCATAATGGTTAATTTAAACTAACTGGTCCCAGAGTTGTACCCTTAATTCCTGTAATAGAGGATGAAATCTTTTTGCGGCTAACAGTGTTATGATGTCCTCCGATATCAGGACTTGAAATATATTCGACTGTCAGAGCGTCAGATAACAAAAACACATGACAAGAACGACCGCCATACTTGGAACTACTTTTATTGATGTATATATACACAATCATATCACACGCCCTTTCTTAAGAAAGGAACCGTAACAAAAAACTAATTACTTTTTACTTTGAGCTATAATCCTATATCTACTTAAAAACCCTAAGAAGTATCTCAGTTAGGCTATAATAAATTGAATTACAGAATCTGAACTAATCTAACATAATAATTATGGTATAACTATATAGTATAACTAATATTTCTAAAGTTTAATTACTGTTTGTAGATTTAACGTTTGTAGATTTAATATTTGTAGATTTAATATTTGTATTACAGATCTAATCGTTGGGGTTGTTTTGAGACCCGACCTGACCTAGTTGTATGGTTTGTTTTGGGGCCAATGATGGGTCTGCTAGGTTGTGTCTCGACAAGCTCAGGAGCAAAGAGGACAGATTTGCTCTTAGTCTTGTCTTGTTGCATTCCACCAACTGGTCTGATGTGAACTTGATTTCTTCGGAACCTACGCTGGTTGTTATCATCTTGGACGACGTATGATCGTGGCTTTGGTGTTTTTTGTATAACCGTTCCTGGTAGCCATGATCCGCCAGTTTCTTTCTGGTATGTGATCCTGTCTCCAATTGATGGTGGTTTCAGCTGGTGGGCATGCTTATAGTGGTGTTTTTTCATCATCTGTTGTCGATCTAACAAGCGATTGCGTACATCATCCCGGTCTGGGTCAATGTTGATTATTTTCGCGGGGAGGTGTGTCGCCAGCTTGTGTCCGGTTAACAATTCACCTGGACTTGGTAACTTACTATCAATTGGCGTTGCTCTCAATGCCAGTAACACCAGGTCAGGATCTTGATTGGTTTGTTTTGCTTTCTTCAGCAACGTTTTCACAGTACGAATGGTGCGTTCAACCATACCATTCGATCTCGGATATCTTGGCGAGCTGGTATGATGCGAGAATCCCCATTCGCTGGCAAAACATTTATATTCCTTGCTGTCGAAATGAGGTCCGTTATCTGATCTAACCTCAGTTGGTACACCGTATTCGGCGAACACCTGCTTTGTTGCACTAACAACTAACTTGCTGGGACTTGGACAGGGAAGTTTCCTAACGACAGGAAACTTACTATAATAGTCTACGAGAATCAGCCAATTAACGTTGTGCAACTCGTAGAGATCCGTTCCAACCATTTCCCAAGGCCTTCCAGGTATTTCCTGGAGAATCAATGGCTGTTGCGGCTGCGATGCTAGATGTTTTGGGCATTCTCGGCAGTTTTTTACTACGTTTTCGATATCTCTAGTGATGCCTGGCCAGTATACTGAGTCTCTGGCCCGTAGTCTGGTCTTTTCTATGCCCATATGTCCGTAATGCAGTTTTCTTAGCATCTCGTCTCTCAGTATCATTGGCATTACAATTCTTGCTGCCTTCAAAATAATTCCGTTTTCGACTGAAAGTTCGTCACGAACACTCCAATACGGTCTGAGTTCTTTGGGTAGTTCTTTGATGGACCGCGGCCAGCCAGTGAGTATGACGTCCATCAATTTGCAGAGTACAGCATCGGCGGCTGTATCGTGTCTCACTTGTACGATCTTCTCTGAGGTGAACCTGACAAAGTCTACTCTTATGTCTAGTTCGATTTGCTCCTGATTTTTGACGTTAGGCAGTCTTGACAACGTGTCTGCAAGAGTCATTTCTTTTCCTGGCCTGTATTCTAAATTCATGTTGTATCCTTGAGGAGCATTCGCTGTAATCGTGGTGGAGCACTCGTTAGACTTTTTTGAGTTATCATTACTAGGGGCTTATGGTCTGTTATGACTCTGAATGGTCTGCCGTACAGGAATGTATGAAACTTCTGCACTCCGAAGACAATTGCAAGGAGTTCGCGCTCGATACACGCGTAGTTCTTCTCCGACTGAGACAAAGTCTTCGAACCGTAAGCCACGGGTTTAAGTAATTTGGATCCGTCTTCCTCTTGTAAAAGGCTAGCTCCGAGTCCCTTCATACTTGCGTCTGTCATAAGTATAGGTGCCTTTTGTGTATCAGTAATAGGGTTAATGGGCTTTCATACCAAAGGTCGAACGGTCGAGCTCATTAAAAAACAAAACATTAAAAGTAATTTAAAACTATAATATATTTTCATAACCGTGTGCATTTTATATTATAACTAAATATTTATTCTAAGATATCAATAATTTAAAAAGCATATTATATTAAATCAATTGGTCGCTCCACTTCGCTACCGCTTCGCTCCGCGACCAATTGATTTATTTACAATACACAAATTCATATAATCAAATATATTCAAATAATAATAATAATTCTATTATTCAACTGAAATACACACGGTTATGAAAATATATTATAGTTTTAAATTACTTTTAATATTTGTTTTTAATGAACTCGACCATTCAACCTTTGATATGAAAGCCCATTACCCCTATTACTCTTAAAATAATCATATATATGAATAACATTTAAATTGACAGATTATTCAATATAAAAAGTATATATTTACAACATTATTTCAATATTCATATTTGTGTGAGTTAGATTTTAAACATTAAAAGTGTTAGTAAAGTGTGATTGAAATAATGCATAGCTGTTTATACTAGAACATGATTCTATTTGAACCTATATACATTTCATGTAATGAACGATTGAATAAATCTATAAATTCACAGCTGTTACAGCTGTTACTATGACGCCGAGACATATGAATCATTATTGCAAACGTGTAGAGAAAATTCTAGAAAGGTGTGCTGGAACTCTGAATAGAGATGACATGTCATAATCAGAAACGTGTAGAATATTCTAGAAAGGTGTACCGGAACCAGATGACGTGTAATAATCAACGACGGAAATTCATTCTAGAAATCGCCCCGGAAATGAACAGACGCTGTAACATTGTGCTCAGGATATTCTATCTATCGAAACGAAATTAGGAGTTTATAGTTTACAATTATAAATCTAAATGTAAGTACTGTTTTTTTGTAGTTATTGGGGCTATTAAATATGAAACCTTTAAGTGCTTTTGACAACTACAACTTCATACAGTTAATTCTATTTTACGTTAGATAGATAATAACTTGAACTATGATAAGTTATAATAATTAGAAACGATAGACTTGAAAATATTTATATCATTTAATATCGCGGTTCCTGTTCTACCGCTGGTATCTTTTAGTTGAATAAAATGTCGTGTGTATCAAGAAGTACTCTTGATTCTCAGAGGACAACCGAAATGGAAGATGAACCAACCGAAATGGAAGATGAACCAACCGAAATGGAAGATGAACCACCCGAAATGGGTACTGAAGTAAAAGAATCTTTCGATATAGAAGATGAAACGTTAGAAGAAGTTAAAAAACATTTATATTACCATCAAGAAATGACATTAATTTTAGAAAAAATAATAGAAAACAAGCAATCAAGCGTAACATCATTACCGAAAAGACCAACAACCAATGTAGAAATATTGTTAAGACTAAAAGGAACAAAAACTAAAAAGAAAATGAGCGGAAATGAGTTAAATAAGTTTTTAAAATCAAAATTATCAAATGAAAAAGATGTAAGTTTTAAAGAAATAGAAGGTGTAACATCATTTAATGAAATAACTGTTTTATTGAAAAAAAAATTATAGAACCTTGTTATGTAAAAAATCAAAGCATTTATGGGATTATATCATTTTCGGGGATTGTTTAAATAGGGGATTTTTAATGTTTAATAAACAAACTGCGGGGATTTTTTGGACTTCTTGGGTTAAAAAATATATAGGTATTAGTGCTGGGTATGAAAGAAAATTAAGAAGTGTAGGGAGATTAATTACATATAAAAGATTCCAATTTTTAAGTTTGTCATTTTCTGATATAGTAAAATATTCAAACGATATTGAAAAAATGTTTGACAATGATCCAGAAATTGAAAAGTTCTGGTTGGAATTATAAATAAAAATATAGCTGCAAAGCAGCGATGACGGGTTTTCTGTAAAGCCATTCAGAATGATGGGAATTGTAGTAAATTGAAATATCGATACATAGAATAAAATGCATTGACAGATTCGAACCTAATATGCAACCACTGTGTAAACGTCAAATATGATTCAGCTTTGAAACCGAACATACGTGGACGTACAATCACAAATATTAATATATTTGACCAGGCACTTATTTTGGCATTCAAACGTCATGATACTGTATTATCACCATCCTTAAAAATGGATCTGTCCTATTAAGAACTCATCTTAAGCACCTGCTGAGCCGATAGATTGAGTGAATTCACAGATAAGAACGTATTATGATTTAGAATAGATTAGATTTAAGAAGTTAATGTTTTTATTGAAATATTTGAATAAATACATATATCGTAGTGTAGATTCAATCAATAAATTATGAATTGATTTGGTCTGGGTTTCCGGCTGATGTTGATTTTGGCTTTTATGGATTACAAATTCTACAGTGATAAACAATTGATACCTGCAACATGTGTGTAAATCAAACCTATTCCACTAGTTGCGTGTGTTTCCTAATAAACGGGAGAGTCACTCTTGATCTGAGTTATTAGAACTAGGGGTCCAGGGACACCATGCCCACTTGGGAAGTGGTTCCAAATGCTCAACAATCTAACAATTCAGGTATCAAAGGTATAAAACATCCCTTTTCAAAGAATACCCATCACAAATTGCAATGAGAAATGGCAAACTCAGAATTCGGGCCAAAATTGACATTTTTGGGCACTAAAAAAGGTCATAGGACGGCCATCTTGAGTCCGTATCCCAATTTTTGTTATGCTGATGACCCAGGGGCATTCACATATATCGGAAAGATCAAGGTAATTGATCAAAGCATCTTCAAAATTTCCCTCAAAAAGTTCAAAAATGTGTAAAAAGTGTTGATTTTGGCGAACAACAATGGCTGCCAGTCGGCCATCTTGATTCTGACAGGGCCAGTTTTTGAGCTGAAGATGTGTCTAGGGTAGATACATGTGAAACCCAAATATCAAGACATTACATTGAAGCGTCTTCAAAACTTCCTAAAATAACTGATTTCCGTCTACGGACGGACGACGGACGAAAAGTGAACGCAATAGCCCGCTGGGACTAAAGTCCCAAGTGGGCTAAAAATAATGTTCATTTAGTCATAGAAATTCATTGCCTTTTTGGAGTTTCTGTAATAATATTTGTTCTGCCCTAATTTTTATTACTGTATGAACCAATGATATGCTTTGTAAATATGATGTAATAAAATAAATTTGAATTAAATTTGAACATGAGAATCAAGCATAACTTGTGTTTTTTCAACTTGTCTTTTGTTAACAGTTTCCAGAGTTTCAATTACAATCAAATCCAAATTGGCTAAAAAGTACATAGGACTAAATGAAATGAACGGTTAGTTACTGCAAACCTATTCCAGTGTTATGTCGATTGTGTTGAATCACTTTCCTTGAGTTGAAAGAATCAGATCTTCTATGGTACAACATCGGTCGAAGAGAGATATCTTGGTGTTGACTGTCCTTGACCATCTAACTTCATGCGTTTGACATTGGAATCAGCATCATACCCATTTGAACTGCAAAATATTCATACAACATGAAAACCTACAGTACATGTATACAGTATTAATCAAACTTTCACCGATGTTGGATATTTGAATGAACATTAGGTTTATTTCAGTACTCTAAAGCAGGAAATAATAAGCCCAATCAATAGGCCCTATTCCCATTGGAACAATTATATAATGCGTACAGCTGTACCGTACACTTATCAGTCAAGAATGGAGAAATCGGTATACCAAACCTACGAACAGCAAAATGTACAGGCCTACAATGATTTCTGGTAATACAAGCCGTGACCACATGAACGTTTTGGTTTGACTATTAATGTCAGCAGGTCAGAGAAGGCCTGGCCAAACTTAATCACATGGCTCAAATCAATTAGCCTTTCTGCGTGTGAATATTTCACTGTATTGTTTTAAAAATAGGCCTATCGAGTGAATTAGTACATAGACTGAATTAGACTTTAGGCTAGTCCTGACCAAATCCTATCCATATTATAATGGCACCAGTTATAGTAACATCACTGTAGGGCCAACGAGAGGGAAAAAGTTGTGTTTGTAGTACATAGGCATGGTAGGCTTGTCGTACTCACTTAATACTTAAAACGCTGTTGTTACCTGTACGTGACTGTACGGTGATTTCTACAGGTTAGCTATATGTGAGTACGTTGACGCTAGGACTTGCAATATTGGGATTCGAAACCAAACGAAAAAAAAATCCAGTAGTAGTGCAGTGATTTACCCACTGTGCCACAGAACGTAACTGGTGGGTGGATGAAATTTGATTTACAAATAGCCTAGCCTCACCTAACCCAAACTCTATTCTTTTACGCATGCGCGTTTGCAGATTATAGGAACTCACGTACAGCGTTTTTAGGGAACTCACGTACGGTTAACCTGTGGATATCACCGTACAGTCACGTACGCGTTACAATTTCGTACTTAAAATGGTATTGGCTACTAGGGACTCACGTATGGTATTATAAACTTAGTAGGGACCTCACGTACGCGGTTAACCTGTGGAGATCACCGTACAGTCACGTGCGGTTAACAACTACGTACTTAAAATGGTATTGGCTTCTATATAATAGGCCTATAGACAAATAAATACCGGTAGGCTTTCTTATAATCTTAGCTTCCACACTTCACAACCGAACCAACTGACCAACCAGTATATTTAGTCCCAGTACGCACCAACCGGCACAGGCCTAACACTGTTTGTCAACTGTGTGTACCGTTGTAGGCTATCGATAATCACCTGATACTTTTCTGTCGTTTGTTTTCTCTCTGAGACGAAGGCAAAAACCGTAATGTTTCCAATGTCTCCGTTTTTAACGCATGCGCATGATGTATGTGTTGGGGAAATTCTCTAAGTCCAGAAAACAGTCGAGTGGGCAGGCGTCACTACAAGTCAGTTTTTCAAAATGGTGGGTCATGTCAGTACGCTGCTGAAATGAACCTGCGTGAACTTTTGCAGCGGGAATGCGCAGTTTGTTTGGTCACCCTTATTGCGGTAACTTAGAGCTGCTTTTCGTGCTACATTTTGAGCGAATTTCGAGCAATTGGTAGCGCGATACTTCAGATCTACATACACATACGCATCAAAGTGTTTATATAGATTACGTATACGGTCAGTTTTATATACTTTTTATTCTAATTAACGTTTATTTTTAGCTTTTAGGTGAAGAATTTTTTAAAACGCACTTGTGGTCCCCGTAGCCCTAGTTCGTGCTCAAGTTTTTTTTTCGTGTTTGTAGGTCCCTTTACTTAGGCTTTCTGTTTCATTCTAGAAGATAGAAATTAGTGATAGCCTGCTATCCAATTTCCACCTCTCTCTCGGTGTATTATTGTATTGTATTGTTTTGATAATTAATCATGTCTTTAAGTTTTAGGAAGGTAGCTGCTCCCAGTCCTGGTGCTGGGTTGCCGCCGTCTGTTCTTTTTTTCAGCGATAGTATGCTGAAGTATATGGCTGGTTGCTGTAGTCGGAGAGGATCAACCCTAATCGATGTAGTGGAGTGGCAGAATTTGTTCTGGCGGTCGGGGAGCACGGTTGCGGAGATTCTGGAGGCAGCAGGTTCGAGTGTTGGACAACTGGTTTCGGGTGCAGATTGCATTGTTATCCATGGTGGCACGAATAATCTTATTCAGGTTTCTTCTGCTTATAATTGCACGCTTCTTAGTAGATTATCATTCTTTCACATAAATATACCGTAATGACATTGAGCTTACTGTATTAGTGTAGTAGGCCCATTTCTAACTTTAAGGTATAAAGTTAGTGAATATTCAGTGTCTTAAATCTATTGACTCTTACTAAATGAGAAATTGTGTTGTTTTTGTCTTGAACACTTGATTTGGCTAATGTTAACACTTGATTAGACACTTAGAAAAAAAAAGAGTGCCATTAATTGCAACTTTTTCTTAACTTTCAGTGATGATAATTGATATAAATTAACATTATAGGGCCGAAGTCCAGTGAATGTGAGGGATGAGATGGTGTGCCTATTCAACAGGCTCCGGAGATTCAATCCACATTGCCAGATTTATGTATCAGGTAGGCTTTGTTAAGTTTTCACTAGTTGCAAAATTGAAAATTATTGTTGTTGATATAATTCATTTTTTGTATGTTTTATAGGTATATTGTTGAGGAGGGAGACTAGGCACGTAGTTTTGGCGAAGGAGCGAAGAGATCATCGGGCATTCATTGATCGAATGAATATGGAGATCAGGAGAGCTAATCAGCTGCTTGAAGAACTTTGCCAGGTAAATTGTGATTGTTTTGGCATATATTTCATGTCTTTGATATGTTTAAGCTGAAATGACTTGTCACCAATTTATAATGGCATTTTATTTTCTGTTTTAGGTTTATGGTTTTACAACATTCATCAGTCATGATGACTTCGATGAATATTTGAATGACTTTTTGTGCGCCGATGGACTTCATTTCAGTCGGCTTGGTATCAAGAAGATGGCAGCTTCTCTCTTCGAAAACATTAAACCGTAAGTTAGCCAGTTAGGAAGTTGATAGCTGACTCCTCTTTGACTGTCAATTATTAGGTTCTATCTCGTAGACATCGACCGATAATGGGAAACTTACATACTAAGTCTAAGATCACTGAAAATATATGTAATATATTCTAACAGATCATCGTCCAATTAGGCCAAATACAGGCCAGAGATTGGCCCCAATTAAATTACAGGGTTAATAATTTGCTACTCGCAGAGATGGCACCACAAGCTGGACGATAGTTGGCTGTAGAACCGACAAAGTAAAAATCAAAACTCACAAATATTTTTGTGCCACATACATGCATAAAGAAAGCCAGTAACAAGTTTGCTAATTAGCAGTCCAGTAGTGTTAGCAGGTTTTGGTGGCAGAATATTGATTTTCACATTTTATTTTCGAAAATTCTTCAAAAAGTCCTGTTTGCAAATTTTCAAGTGGTAGGGTGTCAGTGCAATGTTGAACTCTATGATATCAACCTTTTCACAAAGTGACATGATTTCTATTGCACGGATAAATGTTTAATTTCTTGATTTTTAATTGAAGGGAACCAATTCGAGTGTGTGAGGAGCAACTTGATGTAGATGACTATGACTACAATTATCCTCCCTTATCTAATTGCACGCGTCCTGTGAAAGTAACTGATGAATTTCTACATTCTTATTCGAGTGTTTGTGCTTTTCAACCAGCATTATGTAAGCATTTAAAAAGATGCTTAATATGACATTTTCAGTTATGTTGAAACGTGGAAAAGTATCTTGAGAACAAATTTTCATTGATTTCAGCTGAACCAAAATCCGAGAGTGTAGTCATCTCGTGGAGACGAACCAGAAAAATTACACGCGTGACAACTGACGACTCAAAAAATATTCAACCATCAAAGAAGAAACATCTCAGTAGACGACATATGAGAAAACCAACAATAGTGAAGAACATTGATTTTAGAACAACAAACAGGTAAATAAACATAATACTGGTACCTAAATAAATTCAGAATCTAAGTTATGTCTGTCTCTACACTGCAAATTTTGCCCTTAATCTAATTTTTCAGGTATGATTGCTTAACTGTTGAGAAGTTAAAGAAGGCTATTTGGGTTGGTGAGAAGACTTCAACATATACATGTACTGCCGTTCATCAACCTGCTAGGAAACTGGAGTGTTGGTGCAACAGATTTCATTATGAAACTGATATGGAACTGTTAGATCATGTGATAGATCACCATGTACTGAGGTAAAGAAAAAAACATTGTTAATTTTAAGAAATTATGTATGACTGTTTCTTCTATCAATATGAATAAGGTACAATACATAACAGCTGCTATGAATTATTCAAACAAATTATTATTCTCTCCTTAGTTTCTTCTTGTTAATCTACTTAAGTGCTTTTACTGTAACCATGCTGTTGCTTGGTAAATCTTAGGAATTATGAATGTAAATAATGCAAGAATATGAATTTCATTTCAGTGAAAAACTGCTGAGAGATGCTACAGAGCAGGATTCTACGCGCAAGGATAAGGAAGCTTATAATTTTGTATCCAGGTAAATATCAATTTGATTGGTCATGTAACAATAATAGCTCCCTGATTGATAATGATAGCAATTATTTTCAAGTTTCAGCGGTGGTGGCTATGAGGAAATTATAATGATCAGTGATGATGAAACCAGCGACATGAATGCAGATACGACAAGTAATGAGACAAGTGATGGGCTAGAGTATTTTTCAACTTTCAATATTCCAGAAACCAGATTATCAACTAATGTAGATTTTGTTATTTGTTCGTCTGAGGAGTGCAAGAAAGCAGATCAATCGAGATACACACCACCTTTAAACCAGCTTAACCAGATCAAAACTCAACTTCAAGATAGACTGACAACCGGAGCAGGGCATGCGCATGTAAAACTCGATTATGGATGCTTTAGTTTGGGTGAGATAAACAGGTTTATTTATATCTTAACTACTGTCAAAGCAAAGAAAAATGAATTTAAGAAAGTATGTGACTGGTTTGATTCTGAACCCTCCAACCACCCTCACACTGAAACTGTCCACAGTGCTAACAATTTGAAATATTTCTTTGAGTGTGTAACTAAAATGGCTGATGACAAATTCATTCAACTTTTAAATTATAGTGCTCAAGTTGATGAATTACAAACTATGTATTTAGATAAATGGTATGAAGGTTCGATTATGCACGCCTTTGCAAGTTTGATTAATCATACCTCTCCTCGTGTGTTTGCTGATGTTATGAATCAGACATTTTCCCTGTCAATATCTGGTCGTCTTTTAAAAAGGTTTGGTTCTATTGAACAATGTGATAGAATGATCTTTTTCCTTCATGTTGGCTGCATTGATAATGTTTCTGTTTTAAATGCTCAAAATGCTAATCATTGGGCCCTTGCAGTTTATGATAAGGTAAACAACAAGCTCTTTTATTTGGACACATTGGGCTGGTCTTGTCCAATAGCATTAGTGGCTAATATCAACGCGCTATGTTCAAATTTTAAACTCCCATTGCCCACTCTTCTTTGTTGCCATGATACAGAACATCATAACGCAAGCCGCCGATTTGTCAATTGTGGTAGATCTTGTGCACCTCTTTATCCTATTCAAACATGTAGTTCTGTCTGTGGTCCATCTGCTGTACTCATAGGATGTCTTGCGGCCCAGGATATTGAGGAATTTTCAAATCTTACTAGTTTCAGCCCTATATCTTCAAAAATTGGATATTTACATGACATAAGCAAACATTCACATTTTATACGCAAAGTTCTTATTGACTGGATAATTGGACAATCAATTCAGTTAAGTCATATTTATTCAACTGATTCTTCGGTTATACCAAGAGAGAATGGTCTTGCATCTAAACTGAAAAGGAAAGGTACTAAGATAATCACAATCTCTGATAATGATGATGATGACTTTGAAATACCAGTATCAAAGAGGAAAAAAGAATCGTATACGCACGCTAACCTCAAGAAACCTCAAGGCACTACTAGAAGCAGCCCTTTAGTGGAAGAAAAATGTTTGGACAAGTTAAGCGAATTAATTAAAGGGAAACCAAAAATTCATCATCGGTGCAGAAACAGTAATCACGTATTAGAATTGAAAATCACTTTGAAAACGGGAAAGCAGTTACATAAAACATTCCCATGCTCGGATGCTGGTAAGGATGATAAGGAATCAATGGATAGAATCAATGAGTTTTTGAACAATGGAGAGGCTTGTAATTGGATTCGAGAATTCACTACTATTCAGTGGATAGAAGATGGTGAATTAGAAACTGGTGTTGAAACCAAAAATCACTTCAGTAAATTTACATTTGATATCACCAAAAAAGTCTATATGTTTGACAAAAATGTGCGTGCTATTTATCCAGGTAATCAAACAGCTATGAAGGTATCTGTAACGGAAAAGGCTGGATGGGGGAAAACTCACAGATTTGATGAAAAATATGAGTTCATATCAGGAATCAATGAAAAACCTCATGGGAAAAAAGTTGTTGAAATGATCATAACATGTTCATCTAAGTCAAATGATTGTCGCTCAGCATGTGGTGAATTACTTAGTGGTTTAGATAGATCAATAACAGCCATGAACTGCACTGCTTGTCATCTGAATTTAGAATTGCCTAACATTTGTGAGCACTGTACATCTGCGTCTAGTAAAAAATGGGTTTTAGACACCTATGGTAGGAAACTTTGTGTTATTTGCTACAATTATAAATTGAGAACAAAAAAGGATCGACCAGCCCAGGCAAGATTAAGTGATCAACCAAAACGCCTTCATCACCCTCATCTAGTGTGCAATTGGAAGATAAAGCTTGTCTTATACAATGATGACCTTTCAACATGGAAGATATATAAACATTGCGATAATGGTAAATATCATCAGAGTGTTCCTGTACAATCAAATAAACGTCCATCCCTAGCAACCAGAGATAAGTGGGATCAACAACGAATTGTACTTAAAGCTACTCCAAAACAAGTTCTTTCTGCTACAAACAATCAACAGAAAGTCCATTTGTCAAATGAAAATGAAGAAAGCTCCTCAGTAAATCATACATTAAAGCAAGTAAGTGATCGATTGCGTTATATCGATAGGGAGGCTGTTAAAAAAAGTATGCGAAGCCAAGATGATATCCCTTTGGTTGGCTCAGATTGGCGCAATACTGAAAAACTATTAGAGACTGAAGTGGAATCTGTGATTTTATTTCAAAGGGGAGATCGGAGTCTGAAAAGAAATTATCATTTTGTATTAGCTCCTGAAAAAAATCTTTCATATCTATCAAAATTTGGCCGTTCAGTTATAGGAATGGATGTTAAACATGATTTCAATGCAGTTAGATTCAAAACCAGCTTTATTACATTTACTGATAGTTTAAACGAAGGTCGTATAGCAGCAGCTTCAGTAAGTAATTCTGATGATGCAGATTCGCATGCTCTCTCACTTCAGATTTTATGTGCTAACACACCCTGTCAAAGAATAGATTGTCAACATCCTAGAGAGTTCTATATATACAATGATGGCAGTGGTTTTTTCTCAATCCGTCCATGTTCTTTCATTCAACCCCTTTCCCCTCGTGTACAACATGACAAAGATACTGCCCTTAAAAGGGTTGCATCATTAAATGGTTTGCTATCTGTTCTCTGTAATTTTCATGCTTTACAGTGCATTAGACGTACTTTGAATGATGATTCACAATTAAAATTGCTTATGAGGCCATTAGAGACGGGATTTAAATGTGTTATGCGCTCATGGGATAAACCTTCCCGCACTTTCCTTGCTAATGAATTTCTCAATTTTATAAAGAATAATATCCCTGCAAACTTACTAAGTGATGACTCAAAGAAAAATTTGATGAATTATCTCGAGACAAATTGGTTTTCATCTGAGACATGGTCAGAAATATTTAATGCTGAGCCGATATATCGCACCATAGCTACTGAACGTCATAATCCCCTTCTTATGACAGACAATGTTACTGAACGAAAATTCAAAGATATAGATTCAACATATTTCAGCAATCATCTCAATCGTTTGATATCAATTTTTGTAGTAAAAATGCTCCGTTATGTATTTGATGATGATTTAAAAGCGGCCAATTTTAATTACCAAAAATCTTCAGAAAAGATTCGAACTATACGAAAGAAGACATTTGTGCGAGGAACCTGTGATAGAGCACTTGAATTGTTAAAGAGTGGATTTTTGGTTGCCTCTGATGGAAATGGATGGGGTATTTTTAATAGTCCTCGCAGAAAGTCAAATAGAAATATATGTGGGTCCGAAGATACGTCAGATGAGCCACTGTCTGATCAATTTTTTGAAAGTGTCACTAATGATAATGACCTTCAAATATTAGAAGATCGATTACCATCAAGTACGCCTGTAAGTAGTCAGTTTCTCGCCTGTGATTTTAATCAGATCTCTAATGAACACAGTTATGATATAATCAGTAAATGTCGCAGTTATATTGGAGACTTAGATTCACTTGCTGCTAGACTTTATTTTAAGTATTTATTCACCTTGGTTCCGGATGCATTACAAGAGAAAATAGGAGATAATTCTCATATAGTTAATCTTCAACTGGGTATTTGTAGCTGCGAAGCATTCATTATGAAGGGACAACCTTACTTCTGCAAACATCTATTTGCCCTAATGGCTCACAACAAGAAAATAAACAGAGTTGATGAACTGCTGTCGTCTTACTTGTCGCATAAAATTGAAAGTGGTGTCAACAATTATCCACCTCGGCAAGTTCTTACTAGTCATTTGATTGATGAATTGAAAGCTGTTTCACATTCAGCAACAAGTGAAGAGCTTGAATTTATAAAAGAAGGCAAGATATTGAAAATCTTACATGATGAAAGCCATTTAGGGGTTCGACTTCTTTCAGGCAAACTAGCCAAACGGCAGCCTCACAATCTTGGCCCCCGACGTCTTGGTGGAGCTGTTAAAGACAGCAAATATGATTTAGTATCTTCTGAGGAGTCAGTTGTCTATGATCCCTATCGTCCTAATGTTTCATTTCCCCAGGCTTCTTGGAGTGACCGACATGGTGGTAGAAAAAGAACAAGATTATCAAAAAGAGGTGTTTCATTTAATAAAACTGTCACAGATGCATTATATAAATTAGGAAAAACAGTGCTAGATGAAAAAATTGAGTTGTCCCAAAATGTAATTAGTGAACGGTTACTTAATAAACCAGCTGAAAATGAATTGCAAGTGAATCGTAAAAATGAAAACTCCTATTTAGCTAATGATAATATAGATGATATTGATAATGAAGACTCAACTGTTGATATAAGAACACGTGAGGTTACTTCAGACCTGAAAGAAACAAATAAAAATGTTCCTGTCAATACAACTAAGACAGTTTTATGTTCATTATGCATAAAAAATAATTCTAAATCCCCTTATATTTGTTCAAGTCGTCCGGAGCTTGATAAGCATATATCTATTGTCCATGACTTAAATCTTGTTATGTGCGCATTATGTTGGACATCAGGCGTAAATTTATCTTTTCCTAGTATAGCTCATTTAGAAAAACATGTTAAACTTGTACATAAATTCAATAGAGTCAAAAGAATAAAATCATCAAAGATTAGGAATAAGAACATCACGCAAAAAATATCAGAGGTAAATAATTGTAACAATGAAGATGATTTGGAGAAATTAACGAATACGTTTGGCTCCCCTGGTATACAAAATATTGCAAAGCTAAAACTCAAAAGTGTCTGTAAAGAGAAGAAAGAGAAATGTCCATCCGAATTTATAGCTGAAACAAAAATTCAAAGACAATGGAGATGTCCTGTATGCAAACAGAACTGTAGCGCTAACCAAAATAAACATCACTCAATTGGGTGCGATACATGTGACCAATGGTTTCACTGGAAATGTGTTGGTTTGACTGATGAACCATTGACTGAGAAATGGTTTTGTCTTTCCTGTGACCCGAACATGTAAATTCCTTAGATTTTGCTTTGAGAAAGTTGTGGAGCAAGTACCTGGGAACTAAAACGTGGGAAGGGTGCTTTCTCTGTGACTTTTTCAAAGTGTAGCAACTCTCTCTTTCCAGGGAAGTCTTCAAGTCGGTCACTCATTTCCCTTTTTTGCATTTCAAGGTATTGGGTCCATTATTAAGATTTTTAGGTGAGGATGCCTTCCGAGTGTTAGTTGTTGTGTGGTAGTTGATCTCATCAAGCGTAAGTTGTTATGTGAAAGTAGATCTCATCGAGCGTGAGTTGTTATGTGAAAGTAGATTCATCGAGCGTGAGTTGTTATGTGAAAGTAGATCTCATCGAGCGTAAGTGTAAGTTGTTGTGTGAAAGTAGATCTCATCGAGCGTGAGTTGTTATGTGAAAGTAGATCTCATTGAGCGTGAGTTGTTACGTGAAAGTAGATCTCATCGAGCGTAACTGTAAGTTGTTGTGTGAAAGTAGATCTCATCGAGCGTAAGTGTAAGTTGTTGTGTGAAAGTAGATCTCATCGAGCGTGAGTTGTTATGTGAAAGTAGATCTCATTGAGCGTGAGTTGTTACGTGAAAGTAGATCTCATCGAGCGTAAGTGTAAGTTGTTGTGTGAAAGTAGATCACATCGAGCGTGAGTTGTTATGTGAAAGTAGATCTCATTGAGCGTGAGTTGTTACGTGAAAGTAGATCTCATCGAGCGTAACTGTAAGTTGTTGTGTGAAAGTAGATCTCATCGAGCGTAAGTGTGAGTTGTTGTGTGAAAGTAGATCTCATCGAGCGTGAGTTGTTATGTGAAAGTAGATCTCATCGAGCGTAAGTGTAAGTTGTTGTGTGAAAGTAGATCTCATCGAGCGTAAGTGTAAGTTGTTGTGTGAAAGTAGATCTCATCGAGCGTGAGTTGTTATGTGAAAGTAGATCTCATCGAGCGTAAGTGTAAGTTGTTGTGTGAAAGTAGATCTAATCGAGCGTGAGTTGTTATGTGAAAGTAGATCTCATCGAGCGTAAGTGTAAGTTGTTGTGTGAAAGTAGATCTCATCGAGCGTGAGTTGTTACGTGAAAGTAGATCTCATCGAGCGTAAGTGTAAGTTGTTGTGTGAAAGTAGATCTCATCGAGCGTAAGTGTAAGTTGTTGTGTGAAAGTAGATCTCATCGAGCGTAAGTTGTTGTGTGAAAGTAGATCTCATTGAGCGTGAGTTGTTACGTGAAAGTAGATCTCATCGAGCGTAAGTGTAAGTTGTTGTGTGAAAGTAGATCTCATCGAGCGTGAGTTGTTATGTGAAAGTAGATCTCATCGAGCGTAAGTGTAAGTTGTTGTGTGAAAGTAGATCTCATCGAGCGTAAGTGTGAGTTGTTGTGTGAAAGTAGATCTCATCGAGCGTGAGTTGTTATGTGAAAGTAGATCTCATCGAGCGTAAGTGTAAGTTGTTGTGTGAAAGTAGATCTCATCGAGCGTAAGTGTAAGTTGTTGTGTGAAAGTAGATCTCATTGAGCGTGAGTTGTTACGTGAAAGTAGATCTCATCGAGCGTAAGTGTAAGTTGTTGTGTGAAAGTAGATCTCATCGAGCGTGAGTTGTTATGTGAAAGTAGATCTCATCGAGCGTAAGTGTAAGTTGTTGTGTGAAAGTAGATCTAATCGAGCGTGAGTTGTTATGTGAAAGTAGATCTCATCGAGCGTAAGTGTAAGTTGTTGTGTGAAAGTAGATCTCATCGAGCGTGAGTTGTTACGTGAAAGTAGATCTCATCGAGCGTAAGTGTAAGTTGTTGTGTGAAAGTAGATCTCATCGAGCGTAAGTGTAAGTTGTTGTGTGAAAGTAGATCTCATCGAGCGTAAGTTGTTGTGTGAAAGTAGATCTCATTGAGCGTGAGTTGTTACGTGAAAGTAGATCTCATCGAGCGTAAGTGTAAGTTGTTGTGTGAAAGTAGATCTCATCGAGCGTGAGTTGTTATGTGAAAGTAGATCTCATCGAGCGTAAGTGTAAGTTGTTGTGTGAAAGTAGATCTCATCGAGCGTGAGTTGTTACGTGAAAGTAGATCTCATCGAGCGTAAGTGTAAGTTGTTGTGTGAAAGTAGATCTCATCGAGCGTAAGTGTAAGTTGTTGTGTGAAATTAGATCTCATCGAGCGTGAGTTGTTATGTGAAAGTAGATCTCATCGAGCGTAAGTGTAAGTTGTTGTGTGAAAGTAGATCTCATCGAGCGTGAGTTGTTACGTGATAGTAGATCTAATCGAGCGTGAGTTGTTATGTGAAAGTAGATCTCATCGAGCGTAAGTGTAAGTTGTTGTGTGAAAGTAGATATCTTATCTTTTAGCTTCTGGACTCATCTTCATTCTTTTATCTGTGGATTCATCTTATATCTCTTTTGTCTCGTGGATTTATCTTCATTTGTTGTGGGTTTATTCCTTTTCTTATTCTGCCCATCGCCTATAAACATATAACCTCCTTATGCATTTGAATTCTATCACATTGTAATACCATATAGCAATTGAAATTAATATATAGCTGTACAATCTAAACTTTCATCTTTGTTAGCTTTACATGGCACTGTGTTGTATAAATTATCAAAATTAATATTCAATTTTTTAACCTTCATCTCTTTTAGCTTTATATGAAAAGGTAATGAAATTCATGTTTTAACTTAATATACATGTACTTAACATTCACTGGTAAACATATTCTTGCACGCATATAATATCATTCACGCTGATTTCCTACTGGTGCTTTTTGTGTGCTTATGACTTACAAAGAGTGATTTTTTCACATCTTTGGTGTACTTTTTTCACCTAAATAGATTATCTATTGCAGATCTATTTATTGTTTTTTTGATATTTTTACATATTGTTTACACCTTTGCTGTTTTCACTGTGATATATTATTTATATTTATGTTATTAATCTATCTATTGTTTTTATATTTACATCCTTGGTGTACTGTTTTTATTGTGTGATATTATTTATTACAGATCTATCTATTGTTTTTATATTTACATCCTTGGTGTACTGTTTTTATTGTGTGATATTATTTATTACAGATCTATCTATTGTTTTTATATTTACATCCTTGGTGTACTGTTTTTATTGTGTGATATTATTTATTACAGATCTATTTATTGTTTTTATATTATATATTGTGATATATTATCTATACATGTATTATTACAGATCTATCTATTGTTTTATATTTACATCTTTGGTGTACTGTTTTCACTGTGATATATTATCTATACATGTATTATTACAGATCTATCTATTGTTTTATATTTACATCTTTGGTGTACTGTTTCGACTGTGATATATTATCTATGTGAAAGTATTAAGTGTTTCGTTCAATCGAACAGAATTGTGTTCATTCAAACATTTGTTCGAAAAAAATTGTTTTCGCTCAACCAAATTTCACGTAACAATTCATTGGAAGTAACGACCTGACCACAAAACGCAGAGCTCAAAAGAATATTATAATCCCGTATTTACCTACTTTGGAACGCTTTAAATCCACATTAAGCACCATCGACACTAGATTAGTCTTTCAGTATAATAACCAACTCACTAATGTTTTAACCAAGAATAAACCAAACAGTGAGCTAATTGAGTCCGGGGTCTATAAGATACCATGTAAAGACTGTAATATGATGTACATCGGCGAAACGGGACGCAATCTCAGTCAGCGTACTAAAGAACACAAAATAGATATCCGCAACCAAAAGCCTGAGAGTGGAATAGCAAATCATGTCTTTACAACCAATCACCAATTTGACTTTCACAATTCGAAACTTATTTATCCTTGTAAAGATATTCATAAGAGACACATAGTGGAATCAGCCCTAATATGTAAACTTTCGAAATCCTATTTATCTACTAATTTAGATACTGGTTTTTCTCCACATAACCAAAATTATTATCCAGACACATCAACTCTTAATTAGATTTGGGTTGATGTCACTATGTGTCACTCTGTTATCGCCACCCTCTTCAGTCCACTTCACTTAGTTACATAATTTGTTTTTACTCTGAACTGTTTAGAATTGCTGTGGTTTCCACGGTACCCCTTGATGTTTTATTGCTTGGTCTGTTAATCTTTAGTTTTGACACACTGCTTTTATTTTAGATCCTGTGAGTTTATATGCTTTGTTACTTGTATATCTGGTCATTCCACCTGATGATGGCTGTTAGTCAACAGCCGAAACGTTGTGGTTTCATAATAATAAATTTGATCGTATAATTTTAAATTCGAAGTGTGGGATTTCTTCATTTATCTACAGTTTACACGGATAATAGTGTTTATTCGACAACTAATATTATCTATACATGTATTATTACAGAATATTCATTGTTTTTATATTTACATCTTTGGTGTACTGTTTTCACTGTGATATATTATTTATACATGTATCATTACAGATATATCTATTGTTTTTATATTTACATCTTTGGTGTACTGTTTTCACTGTGATATATTATTTATACATGTATCATTACTGTTGTAACCGTTACAACAGTTCATCAAAGCCAGATGGCTATAGTGCGCGTGGACCTGGTTACCACCGAGATCCCGTGTGAACTCGCGTTTCATAATCTATAACACGTGTATTATTTTGTTTCTAACTAGTTTAAGACTGTGCCTGTTCTCTCGTTTGTATATTTTAATCCTTTTTATAGTAACATTTTGACAGTTTGTAACATTCTCAACAGATTGTAATCATAATTAGTTCCCAGCCTGATTTTGTATAAAAGCCGCAACAAATATCCTGTAAAATCAGTTCATCTATGCAAGCCTGACTGTACACATCTCTCCGCTAAATAAATCGCTATAGTCTGAAGAAAGTCTTAAAGTTAGTCATTTCATGACGAAAGGAACGGCTGCTTCAAGGGACAGGACGACGACTCTGCCTTGCTGCTTCAACCAGGGAACGTGACTCTGGCCGACTCGCTAAATTTGCTTCTGTCTGGTGACCCGCCTGGCTTTGCTTCTGCCTTGTCGACCCGCCTGGCTTCTGCTTCTGCCCGGCCTTTGCTTTGCTTCTGTCCGAGAACCTATACAGTCCTCCTCGCTCGCTTCCTCACTCCCATCGCCTGTCAGTGGAGTGAGCCCGAAACCCCGTGGTGTTGGACCGAGAACTCTCCCAACATTTACTGGTCCCTCGAACCGGATAGAAGACAACGAAGATGACCGAAGAAAGCAGAAAACTGAAGACCACCCGAGGCTGCAGAAAAGCAACGTTTACCCGGATCTGCAACCAAGTGACCACGCTGATCGAAGTTCGAGGCAGCCGAACCCAGTTGGTGTCGCTGGTCCAGAAGTTAGCAGACGCCTTAGAAAATGTCGCGATAGCCAACGACACGTACGTCGATAGCCTCAACGATGAAACGAGACAGCCGCCGCAGAGAAATACGTCACCGAAATCGAAGAGACGCACACACAGATGGTCGCTAGCATTAAGACCTATCTGCAGTCAAGAGCTGACGACGCCTCATCCGTCATGTCAAAGGCCTCGTCAGCGGCGTCACGAGCAACCACCGTACGTGCGCAGAAGAAGGCCCTTGAAGTAAAACAACTGAGACGTCGCCTCGAAATAGAACGTCAACAAGATGAACTCACTCGTCAAGCCAAGCTAGCCCAGGCTCAAGACGAAGCCGACGCCGCCGCGCTAGAAGCCAGCCTCCAAGACGCAGATGTCTTAAACGCTGATCGCCTACGTGACTTCGACGACGAAATCCTGCCTATGCCGCAGCCCGATAGAATCCTGCCGATGTCGCAGCCCGATAGAATCCTGCCGATGTCGCAGCCCGATAGAATCCTGCCGATGTCGCAGCTCGATAGAATCCTGCCGATGTCGCAGCCCGATAGAATCCTGCCGATGTCGCAGCCCGATAGAATCCTGCCGATGTCGCAGACCGATAGAATCATGCCGATGTCACAGCCCGATAGAATCCTGCCGATGTCACAGCCCGATAGAACTCTGCCGCCGATGCAGCCCGTTATACCGCCGCCTGACTGGTCCATGTCGTATCAACCCGAATATCAGCCGAACCGAAACCAACCAACCAATCAAAGCAGAAGATCGAACCATCTATTCTCAAAGTCCGTACCGAAGATACATTTGCACAAGTTTGACGGTGATCCAAGCGATTGGCCGAAATGGTATGGTTTGTTTAAGGCGCTGATCGACGACCAACCAGATCTTACAAACACAGAGAAAATCACGCACTTGCAGTCAGCCGTGACCGGTGTCGCACAGCAGACGATTGCCGGTATGATGTACGAAGGTCGACTATATCACCAAGCTCTGAGATCACTCGAAGAAAGATTCGGCCGAGAAGAAGACGTCGTGAAAGCGTGCCTCAAGAAAGTTTTCACACAGCCCCCGCTGAAGAATTGTGATGCAGGACCGCTCGAAAGATTTCAAGCTAGCCTTCACTGTGCCGTGACGACCCTTGAGAATCTCGGCTATCAGGGTGACCTAGCAAGCGTAGAGAATCTTCGCCGAATCGTAATGAAGCTACCGCCAGAACTCAACCGTGAATGGGGCAAGAAAGTATTTGAGATTGAACCACGCCGCCCAAACCTGTCTGACTTGAGTAGATGGTTGACGCAGCAAGTGAAGATATCATTGAACTGTCCAGCCACGCGGACTGAAACAAGAGAAACTCGAAGTTTCGACCGACCACGACCGAATACTAGATCGATGTTCACGACCCAGAATCAAGCTAAATGTCCACTCTGCAACGAAGACCATAAGCTCGCTGTATGTCGAACGTTTAAGCTGAAGTCTGTCAACGAGAGATCAGCGTACATTGCAGTGTCAAAGAGATGTTTCTGCTGCTTGGGAGAAGGTCATCGTGTGAGATTCTGTCCTGGCAAGAAAACGTGTACCCAGCCAAACTGCAAGGGGAAACATCACCCCCTGCTACACGGGAGTCAACGAGTGTACCCGAAGAGAGAAGTCGCTGCAGTGTGTCTATCAGATGAATCATCCGTCAACAACCAAGAATACTACGAGACTGAAGCCGAAATCAACACTACTAGCCGCCAGAAGCATAACGTGTCAAACGCCATACTGCAAGTCGTTCCAGTCAGACTTTATGGCGACGGAGGTCAGCACCAAGATACCTATGCGCTGCTCGACTCAGGCGCACAAACGTCACTGTGCTGTAGCAGACTTGTTGATCGACTCGGTATCAGCGGCGAAAGAAAATTTCTGAAGTTGAGCAATGTCGAAAATGACGGTGAACGGTACAAGACGCTTAAATTCAAGATGAAAATCAAACCGCTCGGACCCGAAGCCGTCAACAACGTCATAGAAGTCAACGAGGCGTGGGCTGTACCCAGATTGAACGTTTCGATGCCGAAGATAAAGAAAACGATAATCGAAAACTACTTCAGTGACATTTGTATACCAGAAACGTCATCCGGGCAAGTAGAAGTTCTGCTGGGAGCCAACGTCATCGAAGCCATCATCCAGCACGAAGTCAGAACAGCAGGGCCCGGCCGACCGATTGCCGTAAGAACCGATTTTGGCTGGTCCGTTACCGGCAATATGGCGAATACCGAACAGACGACTGAAAGAAACGTATTGTGCCTCGGGAAGTCGACCGATAATATCCACGAGACGCTTGATGCATGGTGGTCAACGGAGTCTTTCGGAACGAAGTACGACAAGCCCGTAGCCGAATCCCGAGAAGATATCAGAGCCGATAAGATCCTGCGAGAGAGAACGAGATGTCTCGGTGACAGATACGAGACGAGCCTACTGTGGAAGAACGACGACGTGCAGTTACCGAATAATCGCCCTATGGCCTACCGCCGATTAGAAACGACCGAGAAGTCCTTGATTCGTGACCCGGTGAAAGCAGAAGCATATAAGCAGACATTCGCAGCTTACATCGCCGATGGCTACGCCTGTAAACTTACGCCACTTGAAGCTGCCTCTAACCAGAAGAAGAGATGGTATTTGCCGCATCACGCCGTCGTAAACCCAAACTAGAAGAAGATCAGAGTAGTATTTGACGCTGCTGCCACTTACCAGGGAGTGTCACTGAATAACCAACTCATAACCGGCCCAGATCTGCTCCAAAGCCTACCAGGAATCCTGCTAAGATTCAGAGAAGAGCCGATTGCTATAACGGCCGATATCGAGCAGATGTATCACCAAGTAAAAGTTCGAGAAGAGGACCGACCAGCCCTCAGTTTTCTGTGGAGAGACTTAGATACCACGAGACCGCCAGACGTCTACGAAATGCAAGTCACAATCTTCGGCGCCCGGTGTTCTCCAGCCATGGCGAATTACGTCTTAAGAAAGACAGCAGAAGACAATGAATCAGAAGTAGACGCAGAAACCGCCGCAGCCATTAGAAAACATTTCTACATGGACGATTTTCTGAAGTCCGAAAATTCGACCGCCAAAGCTATTCAACGCGCAAAAGATGTAACGATGCTGGTGAAACGTGGTGGATTCAGACTGACGAAATGGACGAGCAACAGTCGTGAAGTCCTGCAAGCATTACCACCATCCGAAGTCAGCTGCCAGTCGATCGATTTGATGGCCGACCAGCTACCCGCTGAACGTACCCTCGGGGTGATATGGGATCCAGAGTCAGACACGATTGGTTTCAAGGTCCGAGAAGCAATGACGCCGGCTACCAAACGGGGAGTGCTAAGCAAAGTTTCATCAGTTTTTGACCCGTTTGGCATTGCTGCACCATTCACAGTTAAGGCGAAAATCCTGATGCAACGTCTTTGGTGTCAAAAACTCGACTGGAACGATGAACTAACTGGTGGGGACCTAGAAAATTGGCAGATCTGGCTCAAAGAATTGATCAAACTTGAGATGCTGAAAATTCCGAGATGTTACCGAGCACCAGATGTGCCGTCGACCGGGCGACAACTACATGTCTTCTGTGACGCATCCGATAAAGCCTTCGGTGCCGTGGCTTACCTTCGCACGCAACACGCTGATGGCAACGTCCGAGTCGCATTCGTCATGAGCAGATGTCGCGTCGCCCCGCTGAAGAAACTATCAATAGTTAGGTTAGAGATGCAAGCAGCAGTCCTGGCCGTGAGACTAGCCGACACCATTCGCAAAGAAATCAGCTATGTAATCGATGAGACGATATTCTGGTCGGACAGCGAAATTGTGCTGAAGTATATCGCAAATGAAACGAAACGATTCCACATCTTCATCGCCAATCGGGTAGCTGAAATCCACGACTCCTCGCATCCAAACCAATGGCGACACATCCCAGGAAGTCTGAACCCAGCTGACATCGTGTCGAGAGGTGCCACCGTCACAGAACTCAAGTCCAGCGTCTGGCTAGAAGGACCTGAATTCCTCAAACTTGATGACACAAACTGGCCGAAGTCGAAGCTAGTCGACTCAATGCTGCAAGACGATCCCGAAGTTAAGAAAGTCAACACACTGTCCGTCGCAGAAGTGTCAACCACGCTTCCAGACCCTGCTAGATGGTCCTCGTGGATGAAATACAAACGAGTCGTCGCGACAGTAGTCAGGGCTAAGTCGATCCTGATGAAGCGAGACGTCGCGAACACCGAGCCGCTGAAAGTTTCAGAGCTCGAAGAGGCGGAAATGCTGATTTTCAAAGCGGCACAAGAAGCAGCGTACGGCGAGGAAATAGCTGATTTACGAAGCCACCGACCAATCTCGAGAACTAGCAAGATACTGCCGCTAACTCCGAAGCTTGATGAGAACGGTGTCTTGAGAGTTGGTGGTCGCTTAAAAAACGCACCGATCGCAGAAGCCGCGAAACATCCGATACTGCTGCCGAAGAACCACGAAGTGACGAGACTAATCATCCACCACTATCACCACCAAATGTTCCACGGTGGTCTAGCAGTAACGATGAACGAAATCCGGCAGAAGTTCTGGATCCCCGAATGTCGTTCGACCGTGAAGAAACTCGTTCGCCGATGCGCTTACTGCATTAAAAGAAGAGCGAAGCCACAGCCGCCGATAATGGCCGACCTACCTGCTGCCAGATTCGACACCGCGAGCCCGTTCAGCAGTGTCGGTATCGACTACTTCGGACCGCTCCAAGTGAGAAAGTTCCGTAAGACGGAGAAAAGATACGGGCTGCTGGTTACGTGTCTGGCCACCAGAGCTGTGCACTTGGAAGTTGCGTACTCATTAGACACGGACAGCTTCATAATGGCACTTAGGCGATTCATCGCTAGACGCGGAAAACCAAAGAGAATCTACTCGGACAATGGGACCAATTTTACTGGTGGCGAGAAGGAACTTCGAGACCAGTTGACGAAGCTGAACCAGACGAAAATCGCCGATGCAACGTCACAAGATCACATCCAGTGGTATTTCAACCCACCTGCCGCTAGCCATATGGGTGGAGTTTGGGAACGTCTGGTCCAGTCCGTTAAAAGAAACTTGAAAGTGGTCCTGGGAAAACAAATTGTCACCGATGAAGTGCTGCACACCGTGTTTACCGAAGTCGAAGCCGTCGTGAATTCTAGGCCACTGACGTACGTCAACTCCAGCCACGACGAACCGGAGGCGATAACACCGAGCCATTTTCTACTCGGCAAGACGAACCCGAACCTACCACCCGGAGTGTTTGACGCTGATGATTTGAACGCCAGAAAACGATGGCGACAGGCCCAGGCACTCACTAATCAGTACTGGGCTCGCTCCACGCGGGAATATCTGCCGACACTTGTCCAGCGAACCAAATGGAAGACCGCAAGCCGAGACCTACAAATCGACGATGTGGTACTACTCGCCGATGACAACCTGCCACGTGGTCAGTGGCCGCTCGGACGTATCATCGATGTCCACCCCGGAAGCGATGGACATGTCCGCTCAGTGGAACTCAAGACGACAAGCGGAGTCTACAGGCGACCAGCGACGAAAGTTTGTCGACTCGATGCCTGAACTGTTTGCGACACGCCGACATCTTATTGCGAACTCTCGATGTTGGACCGATCATCTATTCGCCGCCGATTATCAATGTTTTCGTGAAAGAACAATTACGCGTGTTCGTGTATTTTCGTGATTTACCGTATTTGGACTATACCGGACTTTGGCGCGGGAGGATGTTGTAACCGTTACAACAGTTCATCAAAGCCAGATGGCTATAGTGCGCGTGGACCTGGTTACCACCGAGATCCCGTGTGAACTCGCGTTTCATAATCTATAACACGTGTATTATTTTGTTTCTAACTAGTTTAAGACTGTGCCTGTTCTCTCGTTTGTATATTTTAATCCTTTTTATAGTAACATTTTGACAGTTTGTAACATTCTCAACAGATTGTAATCATAATTAGTTCCCAGCCTGATTTTGTATAAAAGCCGCAACAAATATCCTGTAAAATCAGTTCATCTATGCAAGCCTGACTGTACACATCTCTCCGCTAAATAAATCGCTATAGTCTGAAGAAAGTCTTAAAGTTAGTCATTTCATGACGAAAGGAACGGCTGCTTCAAGGGACAGGACGACGACTCTGCCTTGCTGCTTCAACCAGGGAACGTGACTCTGGCCGACTCGCTAAATTTGCTTCTGTCTGGTGACCCGCCTGGCTTTGCTTCTGCCTTGTCGACCCGCCTGGCTTCTGCTTCTGCCCGGCCTTTGCTTTGCTTCTGTCCGAGAACCTATACAGTCCTCCTCGCTCGCTTCCTCACTCCCATCGCCTGTCAGTGGAGTGAGCCCGAAACCCCGTGGTGTTGGACCGAGAACTCTCCCAACAATTACAGATATATCTATTGTTTTTATATTTACATCTTTGGTGTACTGTTTTCACTGTGATATATTATTTATACATGTATCATTACAGATATATCTATTGTTTTTATATTTACATCTTTGGTGTACTGTTTTCACTGTGATATATTATTTATACATGTATCATTACAGATATATCTATTGTTTTTATATTTACATCTTTGGTGTACTGTTTTCACTGTGATATATTATTTATACATGTATGATTAAAGATCTATTCATTGTTTTTATATTTACATCTTTGGTGTACTGTTTTCACTGTGATATATTATTTATACATGTATTATTAAAGATCTATTCATTGTTTTTATATGTACATCTTATGAAAGGTATACTGTTTTCACTGCAATATATTATTTATACTTCTATTATTACACAGATCTATCCATGGTTTTTGTATATACATCTTTGGTGTACTGTTTTTACTTTGATGTATGTATATGAGGTAATTGTTATTTCACTGCTATTGTGGTAGTCATGGGGCGAGTACCTGGGAACTAAAACGTGGGAAGGGTGCTTTCTTCATGACTTCCTAGAGGCAGTGGTTTAATTGTTACCACTAAAAACTTGTTTGGTAAACCATAATTGTTGACTCTGTAGGCCTAATGTCTTGATAATCTTGTATATCATATTTACACAAACAAGTGAATTATCCAAATAAATTTATTCCATTCGTATCATATACGTATATAAGCATATATTAAGTTTTCTCTTGTTGTTCAATCGATTTGGGACCTTTCCATAGATGTAAGGCGTGAGTTATGCTTTTTTGACTAATTTTAATTCGCAATTGTGAACTGGATGATGAGGCATTCTTCGTATTTTGTCAGAGGATCATTTCTATTTTTGGGACAACCGGATGCAGTAAGCTGGAATTTTCGTACTTGAAAAAAAAAATTCCGTGCAAGTATTTTTCTATAACATATTCGGGATTCGAACTCAATGGCACTGCAAACAGATTAACTAGCGACACTGGGTCGTCAAAATTTGAATTAAGATCAAAATTATTTGGGATTCGAACCTAAGAGAAACTACAGTGACGCTGGTAGCCATTCACATGTTATTGAAGTTCTGACATGTAGTGACGCCTGCGCACTCGACTGTTTTCTGGACTTAGAGAATTTCCCCAACACATACATCATGCGCATGCGTTAAAAACGGAGACATTGGAAACATTACGGTTTTTGCGAGACGAAGACGAACGTAATTCTAAAGTAGCCTTCCGCGACTCAACGACCTTGATTTAAACTTGATCAATTCAAAGTCTGTTTATTGACGCTTTTGGTTACATGAACTGATCAGCAATATACTTAAATAAAATAACCGGAATAACAAGAAATCAAAAATATTAAAGAGGTAACAAACAAATGCCCGTAAACCTGTCAGACACGCGAACGCCGGACTCGTAAACTCTTGGACTCGGAACCGCTGAGCAATTAATTCATAAAATTGACTTTGAAATTGATTGTGAAGAAGAGAGGGAATTATTCGATAGCTCTTCCTCGAAAAGAAGAGAGAAATATCGGTATGAAAACACAACATGGCTACTAATTGAATGGAGCCAAATTTCTGATGTTTACGGCTCGACAGTGCCTTTATAACGTGGATTTATCAAAATTCCCATGCAGTATCTGGAGATTGAAGTGAGCTGAAGGACATCATACGGATTGTATCGGCGACAGCGGTAAGGTAAGGAAGCCTTTACACTTTTAACAAAAACTATGTGGAAAAGGGAAAAAAAATAATAATAATCACGCGAATTTCAATAGGGTTTTCTGTGAAGAAACAGAAAACCCTAATAATGTATTAGTTGAAACTATAAATTTTGTCAATACAACGATCGAACATACTTGTATAATGTATTGTGTAAATCTGATTGGTGAATTTTTATGTTCGGTCGTTTCTATTCAGAATGAATATATAATTAGGATTAGCGCATGCGCATTGATCAAAAACGCTCCTATAAGAGCGGTTTTGCCTAGTACACATGCGTTTGAATTTTATATGTTCGGTCGTTTCTATTCAGAATGAATATATTATTAGGATTAGCGCATGCGCATTAAGCAAAAACGCTCCTATAAGAGCGGTTTTGCCTAGTGCACATGCGTTTGAATTTTCTATGTTCAGTTGTTTCTATTTTACAGAATGAATATATAATTATGATTAACGCATGCGCATTAAGGAAAAACGCTCCTATAAGAGCGGTTTTGCCTAATGCGAACACGTTTTGATATTTTATGTCGGTCGTTTCTATTTTACAGAATTTACAGAATGAATATATAATTATGATTAACGCATGCGCATTAAGTAAAAACGCTCCTATAAGAGCGGTTTGCCCAGTGGTATTATTTAGATATTTCATGTCGGTTGTTTCTATTATGATTAACACATGTGCATTAAGCAAAACCGGACATCAATGGCCGCATGTGACGCATGTAACGCGTGTGTTGTTTCTATTTTACAGAATTTACAGAATGAATATATAATTATGATTAGCGCATGTGCATTAAGCAAAAACGCTCCTATAAGAGCGGTTTTGCCCAGTGGTATTATTTAGATATCAAGGAATCGAAACTAACTTATCGAAAGCAGCGAGCAATGAAAAAGGATGACGTTGGTCGAAGAAATGGAAGAGGATTCTAAAATTATTAACCAAGTAATTAGTAAAAAAAAATACGTATAATAAATGGAACCAGAACAACCACAAACTATCAATATTACAAATAACACTGGTGGTGTTATAAATATATATTACAAGAAGTGTTCTAAATGTGAATTAGATAAATTAGCTTTAACAGAATTTAGTAAGCGTAAGATTAGCAAAGGTGGTTTTCAATATTGCTGTAAAACTTGTTTTAAACTATATACCAAACAATACCGAGAAGATAATAGAGAAGCTTATAATGATTATATGACAGAATTTATGAGAGAAAGATATCAAACAGATCTTAATTTTAGATTGAAACAATGCTTAAGATCTAGATTAACACAATTATTCAACAAAGAAACACATTCAGAAACACTATCTAATCTATTGGGTTGTTCAGATGAATTTCTCAAATCATGGATTATATTTCAATTCGATGATAAAATGAATATAGATAATTATGGGGATTATTACCATATTGATCACGTGTTGCCGATTTCTAAATTTAACATGAATGATGAATACAATAAAAAACTTATTTGGAATTGGAAGAATCTAAGACCTTTAGAAAAGAAGGAAAACATAATTAAATCTAATAAACTAGATTTACAGTTATATTTAGAACAGTTAACAAAGGCAAAGAAATTTATTGATCAATGGAACAATGATCCAAATAATGAACAATACGTTGAGGAATTTGATATCAAGGATCCGAAATGACTTATCTGGACAGTTATAATTACTGCTCCTAAAAAAACAATAACTTCAACTAGCTAGTGAATTCTATTATATTTTTAATATTTTCTTTTCAAAAAGAGAATACTTTATATTTTGAATAGATTCAAATAGAAATTCTTTAAATTCAAATAGCTAGTATCAGTAGTCAATACTATAATTCTTTAGCTTTAACTAGCTAGTATCATTTGAAGAATACTTATAATATTTGTTTGCTTTTTTTCTCTAATATAAATGTCAAAGAAATCTAATAAGAATAGTATTGATATTGAAAAGACATTAGATGATTTGAGTATAAGTGATAATAAAGATACAGTTGTAACTAATTGTGCTCAAGTTAATTGTAATATAGATTATGAATACTATTTATATTGTGAGCATCATCTAGAACTATTGATTGCCGGTGGAAAAACTAAAGAGTTTTTAACTAAGACTATTACTTTTCAAGAATTAGATGTTATGAAACCAGATAAAGTAATAGAATATTTTAAGATTTATGAAGAGGCAAGATTATCCCGAATAAATGATTCTATTTCAGATGGTATTGTCAAATGTTATTCTAAGTTATGTAACCAGTTAATACCAATTGATGATGAAAATAAATTATATAGTGATTTGAAAAATGACTACTTAGTTATGACTGAATTACAAAAATGGGTTGGATATGCTTCATTTCAATTAGGATCGGTTATGACATTAATTTCTACTGGTGTCATAACATTTTCGAACATCAAGCCTATGGAATATAAATCAGGTAAGAACGAAACAGATGACGCTGTACTACAACCAAACGTCGAAACAGAAAATGAATCAGAACAAAAATTAACTAAAATAAATGAGTGATGGAGTTAAGAAAAAGGCTAGATCCGAGAAACAAATTAAATGGGCAAGAGAATTAGGTAAAAGATCTTCAGAATTAAAAAAAAGCTAAGAAAAAGAAATTAACTGATATAAATGAATCACAGACTTTATCTGATATTGATTCAAATAATAATCCATCTGATTCTTCTAATGCTGGAAGCAATTATAAATTATATATTACAATTGGATTAGTAACAGTTATTATATTATCCGGTGTAATATATAAATCAAAATTCAAATCTAATGATAAAGATGATTCCAATGACAATAAACCTATTATACCAGAAAATAAGTCAAATCCTAAAACCATTGAAAATAACCCAAGATTATTATTAATGGATTAAAAGAAGATGAAAAAAGAACAATATTTAAGAGATTTATATTATAACCCAGAAAGTGAAGTATCATATTCTAACGTTTCAGAATTATGGAATGAAATTAAATCTGATAATGAAAATGGTAATATAAAATATAGTGAATTGAAATCATTGTTACAAAATCAACCAACATATCGAATTCACAAGAAAATGGATAAAACTTATTTAACAAGAAAAGTTATGGTTTCATATATCGATCAACAATGGCAAGCAGATTTAATTGACATGAAGAACTTAGAAGAATACAACAAAGGATATTTCTGGATACTGAATGTTATAGACATATTCAGTCGATACGCATGGTCAATTCCAATCAAAAATAGAACTGGTATAGAAGTGACAAATGCTTTTAAATCTATATTTAAAGAAGCTATTCCAGATAAGATACAATTTGATGAAGGTAAGGAATTTTATAACAAACATTTCAAAAAACTATTATCTGATAACGATGTAGATTATTTTTCAACACACTCAGATAAAAAAGCATCTATTATAGAAAGATTTAATAAAACATTGAAAACTAGAATGTGGAAATATTTTACTGCTAATGAAACATATATTTATATCGATGTATTAGATGATTTAGTGAAAGGTTATAATAATTCTAAACATAGTTCTATAAATATGAAACCTATACAAGCTAGAAAAGAAGATAATTCGGAAATAGTTTGGAATAATCTATATGGAGCGTTTGTTACACATGATTTCGGTGAACCTAGATTCAAAATTGGACAACACGTCAGAATATCTAAATATAGAAAAACCTTTTATAAAGGTTATACCCCAAATTTTACTGAAGAAATATTTAAGATTAAAAAGATAATATTTACTAAACCTTTTGTTTATAAACTAGAAGATCTAAAAGATGAAGAAATATTAGGTTATTTCTATGAACAAGAATTATCACTTGTACCAAATCCAGATGAAATAGAATACAAAATAGAAAAAGTATTGAAAACAAAAACTCTTAAAGGAAAAAAGTATTCTTTGGTGAAATATAAAGGATACGATGATAAATTTAATGAATGGATTTTATCTAGTAAAATTAAAAGAATAAATGAATAAAGATTTATTTATATTTGAACCTCATAATATGTTAGTTACTGGAGTAACAAACTGTGGTAAAACACATTTCATATTAGATTTGTTAGAAATTATTTATAAGAATCATTTTGATAATATAATATTATTCTGTCCTACTTATGAAATGAATAAAACATACAATAGAGATATAGTTAAGATGAAAAAGTTTATTATATCAGATCCTAAAACAGTAAAAGAAAATTTAGATAATTGTATTAAAATAGCAATTGATACTTATAAAGGATCAAATACATTATTCATTGTAGATGATTGCGCAAATTTACATGATTCAAAAGTGAGAGAAAGTGAGTTACTTAGCTTTCTCTGGGAGACATTTTGGGATAACAACATGGGTTTTAAATCAAAAATATAATTCAATTGTTAAAGACTTTAGGGAGAATATAAGATTTCTAGTTTTATTTTATAACAAAGATAGAAAATCTATGCAACAATCATTGGAAGAAAATCAAATTATACCTACTGAATTATGATGAATATATGAATAAATTAAAGAATAATAAAGGTTCAAAATTATTACTGAGACTTCAATTTCCCTATGAATATAAATTTATAAAATAACTATTTATAATTTGGAATATTATAGAAACTAATTTATATTTCTATGTACTAGACGTACGAGTAAGAAAGTAAGATTCTTACCTTTTTTCTTTCTTGGCAAGAATCTTGGATTCTAACGTACGTCTAGTCCATAGAAATATGAATTATTAAATGAAATGTATAATAATGAATAAATTATATATTAAAACTATGTTTATAATTTATGTTTATAATTTATGTTTATAATTTATGTTTATAATTTATATTTCTTGGCAAGGATTCTTGGGTTCTTACTTTCATACTCATACGTCTAGTGCATAGATATATAAATATTTTTATAGATATATAAATAGTTTTATAATAATTATTCTAATTTTGTTTCTAATACATTTATAAAATCATCTTTGTTTATATCAAATTCATCAAAAGTCTTTGGCATATTTATTAATTCTATTTCATCCTTCATTCTACGTTCATCATCACTTAATCCAGCTTTTACTCTTAATTTTTCAAAGTAATCATTAGAATTATCACCATCAAAATCAAATTCAAAATCATTTAATAAATTAAATAAATCTAGGTGTCCATTATACGCTAATTTATATATTTGGTCAGGATTATCTTCTGCATAAGCTAATAATTTATCAAATAACAACTTAAAGAATATATGATATTCTTTAGTTTCAGGATTAAAATATTTGATATATTTCTTTGGTTCATCTAACAATGGTAACATACCCACTTTTTTATAAACATTAATTAGATGTAATTTTGATTTATAATGAGTAATTTTATCAACAGGTTCAATTTCTTTATTACAATAATCACATATTAATTCTTTTTCATTTTCTATGTGCCCCTTAGATTTTTTATGTTTAGAACAATTACTTTTAGAAATATCTAAATTACAAATGTTACAATGTTTTTTAGAATCATCAATTATTTCATTATTTGTTATATCATTATCATTAGTTTCGATTGGGTTAACATTATTTATTACATTATCTGTTATATTATCTATGGTATCATTAGTTTCAATTGGGTTAACATTATCTTTTATATTACTAACTGATATATTATTATCATTATTATTCTTTTCTTTTTCTATATGTTTCTTTGATTTCTTATGTGATGCCCAATTTTTATATGATATATATTTCTTACATACATCACAATATTTTGGATTATAATAATCTTTTTTGATTCAATATCATATGTAGAGGGTATATTATAAGATGTAGATGCTGTTACATCTTCTATTTTAGTTTCCATATTATTACTATCTTCTATTTTATATTCAATATCATCTTCTATTTTATATTCAATATCATTCTTATCTTCTATTTTAGTTTCAATATTATCTTTTATTTTACTTATTCTATATTTGAATTGATTAAAGTAATTTCCAAAATACTTCATGTATTCATCATAAGGTAATGTATAATATATATCTGATATCATTTCACTTGGAGTTTGTATTTCATATATTCCACCTTCCATTTATTATATATATTTTTATTAAAGTTAAAATTCTAATACATAACACTATTTAATTGAGAATTTACAATATTTAATTGCGCGTCAGATATAATATAAATATGCATTTTGAAATTTAGGCTTCCTTTATTCTTTGTCACGAATAATTGTATTCCATCTTTAGTGTTCTGTAATTTTTTTCCAGAACCATGTAATGAATTATCCTCTGTTGTTCTAAAATCTAACCATAATGCATATTTATTACCGGTATAATAATCAATTTGATCAATATTACAATTTTCAAATGATTTTACTTTTTCATTCATAAAATGTTTTCTAATTTCTGTCCACTGATCAATCATTCTCATTCCTTGACAAAATATTTTATTTGCTATTCCTTCGATAGTTATTTCTACTTTTGTTATTTCAGGATTATAATAATTATCAACCTTTATTGCGCCATTAGAATATGTTGCAATGGTAAAAAATATTAATATACCTTTAATAGATCTTCTTGGGAAGTTAATATTCTCATTAATAATTTCATCATTTGCATTAATAGTTACAGTTTTAAATTTATCAATATAACCATATAATAATGAAAATCCTTGATTGTATTGAGTTTGAATTGTGCTAGCAATATTTTCATTAGTTACTGTGTCATATTCTAAACATATATTCGATAATGTATAACCCATATCTTTAACAACGCTAGATAATACAATTTCATTTACAGGAGCAAATGTTATCTCAAATATAATATCTTCTCGAATTGCGTATTTATATAAAGGTGCATTATTATTTATCAATTCAAAGTCTAATGGAATTTTATATTTGCTTCCATAAATCTTTTTAATCAAATTATCTGTGGCACGAGTTACTATTGCGTCATTAGCTCCTGATCTTAATTTATTATGGTTTTCCGATTGAATACCCTGAAATATCATATTATTTCTATTTTCTATAGTTAACCATAAATCTTTATAATGCATAAATAAATTATAATCATCTAATGAGAAAACTGTTTCTGGACCAATCTTTATTGTTAACTTTTTAATCAAATACCTTCCAACATTATCAACAACATAATTGTTATCATGGCCAGTTACTTTTATATCAGCTGATAAATAAATACTATTTGGAACATAAAAAGTATTTTGTGTTAATCTAGGAATTCTAACATATAAAGTTTCATCAGGATTAATATTTGAAGGATTATGAGTAATTATATGATGTGATCTTTCTGCTTTAATAGCATTAGATATTCTAGAAATCTTAGAAGGACTTATATAACTCCCACTCATTTATTTAACAAAAAAAATTAATTATTTATTTTTTATTATTTTTTTCTTGATATCTTTTTGATATCATATTCACTAACCCAAAAATAATAGCACTTACAACTGTAATTAAAAATGAAATAATATGTTCAGCAGCAAAGTTAAGAATATTACCTGCAGATGTCAATATAAAACCAACAATTGATGCAATAATTCCTGGTAAAGCTGCAGCAGATTTTTTAGATAGTTCCCATAAATATTTTGCTAATTTCTTTAAACCATCTTTAACTTTATCTTGTATAGAATTATTACCTGGGGGTTTATCTGGTTTATTGGGAGTAGGAGTAGATTTCAAAGCATTTGATATAGCTAAACCAATTGTTGTGAATAACATAGTTACAGCTGTTAGAATTGAAAGAATTGTTATTCCTTCTAATTTAAATAACAATTTTATTCTATCTTTCAATGATATGTCAGAATTTGGTTTTTCACAACAAATCTTTAAAAATAACTTTTAATCTATTAATATTATAATCATATGATTTTAATAATAATTTAATTTCTTCTTTTTGTAATTCTATGTTATATTCTAAATCATCAATTTCTTTTTCTAAACGTAATTCTTTTTGCCTATATTCTATTTCATCAATTACTTGATGATCTACATCAGACTTTAATTGTTCTATTTCTTTATTTTTATCAGTTTATTCTTTTTCTAAAGTTCTAATTTTAAAATCTCTTATACTTTTATCATGCGCAATTTTATCAGATGCAAGTCTTATACTTATAGTTTCTCTAATTGCTTTATCAGAAAATATATCTAAATCTTCTAATTCTTGATCGGTTGCATCAAGTAATCCATTCGGTAAAAGTTTTCAATTGGAACTTTATTTGATTTAAGTTTACTATTTTTGGAAGTTATATTCTGTTCAGAAGTTGTTTCTGTTTCTGATTTCTTTTTGATTATTTCAAATAATTCATTAATTCTTTGTTTAAATACGTCTATATTATCATCTATTTCTTTTTGTGTAACATCAGTTATTTCATTACTATTACTTATTATTTTAATTTTATCTGGTTTTAAACTTTTCAAAGTTGATTCCGCTAATATTTTTTTTATTATTTTTATAAGTGATATCAATATAATAATCACCTTTCAAACGATAATAACATTTACCATTATCTAAAAATTTTAATTGATCTGCTAAAAGTCCAACGTCTTCATTTATGTTAAGTTTAGATTTTTCAATTAAATCTTCTAATTTAGGTATTTTGTTTAAATTATCTAAATCTTGTGTTACTAAATCTGGGTCTAAATTTTCAGGATTTAATTGTGATTCTGCATTTTTAATATAATCAGGCATATTCAAATTATTATTATATTCTGGCTCATTACCATCATTAAAACTTGTTTCACTAAATTCAGGTTGTTGTTCATCAGTTATGCCAGGTTCATCAAAATTATCCATTCCAATATCTTCTCCACCTTCTACATCCATTTACATAATAAAAAAATTAAAATTTAAAATATAATATTCCTCCGATTACAATTCCTATACAAGTTAAAGCTAATTTAGCATTTTCATGGGATTTATTATCATCATTAGTTTTAATTATATCATGTTGAATATTATCAGTTTTAATATTTTCTGATGTATTGTAATCTTTTATTTTAGAATCATTATTTAATTAAATATTATTAGTTTTAGTTTCAGTTGATTGAATGTGTTTTTTATTTTTTTCACCTTCCATTAATTTTGGAGCAGTGATAATCTTTTTATTTATATCATTCAATCCAAATGAATTATTTATTGTTGCAGTTTAAATTAGATTATTATAACCAATTATATTTCCCATCTTTAATACTAAATCATTAGAAATAATTAATAGATTAGGGCCTATACAATAATTTAATCTAATATGTGATTTATCTAAATAATTTTGATATCTTACAATGTTTTCTGGAATCGATCTATTTTTATCATTATGTATGGAATCTTCAAATAAAACTTTAAATTGTTTTTGTGTATCGAATGATGTATTCAAATTTCCAATTATCGGTGATCTTGTTTCAACTTGTGCACCTAGAATACATATCAAATAAGTTCTAATAGATTGATTTATTCTTTGTATACCTGATTTTGTAAAATCTTCATTATTTTCTAAAATGAAATAAACCCAACCATTATTGTTTTCTTGTTTTAAATTATCATAAAATGTCGGTAATTTATTGAAATTTAATGTTTCTAAATCCTTAGTTTCTATTTTACCATAACCTAATTTATTACTATAGATATTATAAAAACTATAAGATGGTATGGGAAGTGCACAATATTCTGCAATCTTTTTAGGGCAAGGAAGTGATCTTATTGTTCCAATTTTTGTTCTAAAATCAGAATTATTTATATCTATATTAAATTCATTACAAATTCTATAAAACTTTGATAAATTAATATTATTATCTAATTCTTTAAAATACCTAAATCCTGGTAAAGCGCACTCTAATTCATTTAATATTATTCTTATTTGAAAGTATGTATGAAATCTAAATAAACTTTGAATTAATTTATATTTAGAATTATTCAAATGATCATTCCAACTAATTCCACAACCTGTTGTTGCACAATAAACAGCAAAATTTAATTGGTTCTGCCAATACTTCATATTAGATTTTAATAACCATTGTTTTTCATCTTTCAATTTTTTAAAATTAATTAAATATACATGAAATATATTTTCCATCTTTGCATTAAAATTATTAGTTTCAGTAACATAAATTTCTAAATTAGTTAATGAATCTAAAACTTCATTTCTATATGCAATATCTTTATTAAAATCTATTGCTGGAATATTATATTTAATTGATTTATTATATTGGAAAGCTTTTGGAAAACTATCTACCATTTATATAATTAAAAAATTAATAATTTATTAATTCTTTTAATAATTTATCTTGTTCTTCAACTGTTATATGACCATTTAAACTTATGATACAATCTAGTGTGTTCTTTAATTTATTAATTTCTTTTATATTAGTTTTAATTTTGTCTTTATTACTTTTTATATTTTATTTTGAACTTATACCAGTTAAAACACTTGAACTTAATCCTAACACACCAATTGATATAGCTAAAGGTGTTAATGGACTGAATATTGCTAGAAATGTTATTACAGAACTAATTGTAACCGAACCACTTATAATCAAATAATATATAATTCTACTTTTTAGATATTTTTTCTTTTTAACTTTTAAGTCACTTTCAAATTCTAATATTTGTTTTTCTAAATATATTTTTAATTTAGTTTTATTTATATCATGAGGAATAATATCAATATTATCTTCCATTTATTTAGAAAAAAATTACTAATTAGTAAATTTATAAGCAACAAATATAACAATAACAGTTCCACCTAAAATCCATATTATTTCATATTTCTGTTGTTCTTTACTTGGGGTATAATAATCTGATAATTTAGGTTTGTATAGATGAAATTTTTCTTTATTGGTTACCGCGTTATATAAACTCATTGCATCATCAACTGATTGAAAATCTCTATGTGAAATCTTCTGATCATATAATTCTTTATTGATGTAATCCATATAGTTTTGTCTCTTTTCTCTATATTCTTCTGCAGCTTTATTGTATTTCTCTAACGCTAAGTTATGTCTTCTTTGTTCTCCTAATGAACTATTTTTATCAATATGTTTAAATAAATATCCACCACCAGTAAATGCCAAAGCGTTAACAATTGCCGATCCTATAATAGTTATAATTGCAGAAGCCATTTGTTTAGTAAAATAATTACGCATTTATATGGGAGGAATATATTTTTGTTTTTCCAAATAATCAATAGTTAAATTAGATAAAGTAATTGCTAATGTTAACTTTAAAATATCATTTATATCAAATCTATCAACATTAACACTTCCCATTTTAAATACTTTTTTTAATACCATTGAATAACCAACAGTTCCAACTGATAGTAATGCTCCATTATATAATCCAGTTATTATCCACTTATTATCACTCATTTATTTATCAAAAAATTACTATCATCAAAATATTTAGTTATCTTATTTATGATTAATTCAACATTTATTTCATTACTAGTTTCATTTGTATATATTTCAATTAATATTTTTTTAATATCATCGATGATAAAATCTTCATCTAATTCATAAAATCTTAAAGATTCTCTAATTAAATTAGTAATCTTTTCTACATTTAAAGTTTCTTTATCTATTGTTGTTTTATACTCAAATGTTGTTTCATTAGAAAATGCAATATTTTTAATATGTGTAATTACATCATTAACGTTAAATTTCATTTCTTTCTCACGTTTAAAATCAAACCCAAAACATATACTCGGTCCAACAGTTATATTCATTTATATAGTGAAAAAATTACTCTCTACATCTTATAACTAATTCATATATCACAGGAAAATTATTCAAATCAATTAAATAACCATTATGATTTCTTATTTCTAATTTAAAATTATTGAAATGTGGAATACAAGGTTTAAAATCACATTCAGCTAAATTATAATTTATTTGCGTTCCAAATTGTTTAACATTTTTTAATGGTAAAATATTTAATATACTAGAATTACAAATTGTATCTTTAGTTGCTTCAAATGTTTTTGTTGGGTCAATTAAATTGCAATAAATATAAAAATGTGTAAAAGGTATTAAGTTTGATCTACCTTCTGCGTATGCTGTAACAATATCTGGGTTAATTCCTAACAGTTTACCTAAAGGTTTTCTTACTGTAAATTTAAATTGTTCGTCATTAGCTAACCTAATCTTTATTTCATTAGAACTATCACTTTTTAAAATTCTAATACTAAATCCGGAATCACTTCCTAATTTAGCTCGAGCTTTTCTATTAATTTCTTGTGCTAATGTATCTAAATTATATAATCCTGGTTTTAAATATAAAAAAACCATTTAATTCTTAAATTCTCTATCTAATTGAACTATTAAATTATGTGATTTATAATTTGTAAGTCTTCTAGAATCAACAAATATTCTGTATTCTTTTAATTCTACCATTTACTTTACACATTTTCTTATTCGAAATCTATTTCATGGTGCCCTTTTTAATTCTTACCTTTGTATACGAAATAGAAATCTCCAGAACATAATTCTTCTAGATCTTCACTTGATAATCTATGAAATCTATCCGGCAAATATGTTCTGAATTTATATGTATTTCCTTTTAATCCTTCATATTCTAAGTGTATAACTAATTTATCTCCATAGTTATTAGTAACTGTATCAATATTTGTAATTAGATATTTCTTATGAATTGTTAATTCTGTTAACTTTTTGAATTTATAATCTACAGATTTTACATTTGTAGTATCTTTTATTCTATCTAGAAATGATTTGTTTTTCTCACTGTGCGCTTGTTTACTCTCCATTTTAATAACATATTTTTATTAAAATTTGATTAACACGTTAGAATTCTTTTCATTATGTCGTTCTCTTTTGTTTCTTCTCTTTTAAATTTTAAGTATCCATCTAAATTACATCCATAAGCAACTGTATGAATTCCATCATCTAAAATATATCTTTTATCATCAAATGGGTTTAGACTTATCTTTTAAATTTCTTCAATAAACATTTCATGATCTTCAGATCTTAAACATCTCATTTTATGTTTTCTAACTTCTTCATTGAATATACAATTTATGTAATCTTTGAAATGAATATTCTTTTCTACTACACTTTTGGTTATTCCTTTTAACTTTTTAGCTTCATGTTCTTTAGTTTTATATATTTAGTTTTATACATTTTACATCTAATACCAATGAATTCAATCATTTCTTCACCACCTAATTCATCTTTGAATTTACCAGGAACTTTTTTATTATCATTGCAAAACAATTCTTGATTTTTAGGATAATTACTGAAATCATGTTTTAATGTTTTTAAATCATCAGTTATGTTATCAGTTTTTATCTTTAATACGTAACTGTGAGTATCAAAATATAATATTTCTATATGTTTTTCTCCAAAAAGTGGTTGTAATACATTATAATAGAATTCATACATTAGTAATTTTGATAATTCTAAAACTGAAGCGCCAACATAGATTGGTTTATTAAATTTCATTGATGTTCTTCTCATTTTAACTGCGGCTAAATTTTCATCAAATATTCTGTTACCAATGAACTTAGGATATGTTTGTAAATGTCTAATTCTTTTACCATTACTAACTAACTCAATATCATTTCTATTTCTAATATTTTCACAAGTCTTACCATAGAATGCATTATTCATTAACTTGAAGAAATCTTTCTCGAAATCAGTTTTAGCTTCAGTTCTCTGTTTGGTGTTAAAATCTATATATTTTTCTAACCACTTAGATTGACTAAATGAAATATATCTATGTACTTTTTTTAGAATCATTCCTTGATTCAAATAAAACTTTAACATTCTATAATGTACTACATAATTATATTTATTTTCCTGAGTTACCATTAACTTTTCTGTATGAATATGATTTTCGGGTTTAATTCTTTTTTGGTAATTTGATAATTCTTCATGAGTTACAGTTTTATGTTCGGGGCAGTATGCTAGATTTCTAGATTTAAATTTAATATGTTCAGGATATTCTAAATCTACAACAAAGAAGTAACCAGTATCTGAATCATCTGCAATATCTAGAATTCTTGTCTTCCAATCAAATTTATCATTATTTTCATTCTGTAAAACTTCAGTTAATTCAAATACTCCATAAGGTTGTGGTTCCATCATTGCCCAACCACACAAATTATTTGCATCTATATATAATAACTTATATCCAGGGTTATCATTTACATTGAAATATCTATCACCTAATACACCTGAAACTCCTCCTCTTATAGATTTTTCAAATAATAGTAATTGATCTATATTTGTTAACAAATCCATTTTTATATCTGTAAATTTTAATCCACAATCCCATGTTAAACCTGGTGATGAATAACAATGACAAGGATCAATATTAAAATATTTTAGGTTTACATCTCTAAACCTTTCGAATATATCGGTTAATAATAACACATCTGATTTTAAATATAAATCTACTAATTGCCCATGATTTTCTATTTTGAAATGATTCCAAATATTCAATGTTCTATTATATACTTCATCTTTAACATATTCATTTTTTAATTCATCATAGAATTGTTCTTTTAATAATTCAGTTATATTGAAATCATTATGATTTTTATAGAAAGAATATGGAATTGCGCCTTTATATCTCATTAATTGAAAATCATCATTATTTGGGTAATATTCTTTTAATATTTTTAATTCATCATCAACTAATGATTTTGATAAGTTATCTAATGAACTATTTAAAAATCTATATGAATCTATAAATCTTAGGCAACCAAATTGGAATGATATATAATTCTCAGATGTTTTAGCTCACATTCTAAATTTATAAGTTGGTATTTTATCTTTTGATCTATTTGAATTTAATCTTTCTATTTCATTATTGATTTCTTCTATTTTATGACATAACTGTTTGATGAATAAATGTGCATCATATCCTGATAGATTATGAAATATAACTGGTACAAAGTTAATTTTCTTAGCTTGTAAGTTACAATTCTAATGTGCAGCGCCTCTAAACTTTCCGTTCAAATGATCATGGTCTCTTACTTTTTTATCTCTAAAATTAGATATCTTTTCACAATAATAACATTTATCTGCAAACGCAAATCCTTCTTTATCTTCTTCTGTCATTATAATTTCTATATTTGTATTCAATAATTTACTAAATCTTATTTCATATTCAATTAATAAGTCACAAAAATGATTGATAACATTTTCATTTCTATAATGATAATATTCACTTTCAATCACTTCTTTCACTTTAGTTCTGGATAATCAGATTTAATATATAACCCGAAAGCTGCAGCTGATTGATGAATCTTTTTAATAGTATTTGTTTTTGGTGGTTCTTCAGAATAATCATTTTCATTAGAATTTAATTTCTTTCTTTTATAATATATTTCTTTTCTATCTTGATCAGTTAATTCTTTATTGAATGATTCAAAATCTCCATATATAACAAATGGTACTTTATTTTTGTAATCATATTTTTTGAATTCTAATATTTTATCCTTTTCATTTGGTAAAACTAATTTACAATAATCATGATTTTCACATAATTGTTTATGATTTAATAATGTACTTTCATTACTGAATTTATGTAAACATTTTCTACAAAGATATATTTTATGGTGATCATTTTCTGATTTAAAAAATAAATCTATTTGTTTAATCCACATATAATGATTCTCATAATATAGTATATCTATAACATCGTTTGAATCATAATCTTTTGATAGATATAAAGGTTCTAATGTATAATGTTTTATATTGTTACCTTTTGTATTTGGTAATTTGATTAAATCAAATACATTTATTCTTAAATTATTATCTCTTTCTATTTTTGGGATGTTTTTAATTCTAACAGGATACTTATCTATCTTATAATTATTTTCAAATGGTTTATAATGAGTTAATCTAAAACTATGTGTAATATCTTCTGTTGGGTGTAAACAACTTATTATAGCCCATAGAAAACATTTATCATCTTCATTTTGTACATTTATTACAGCATTAGTTTTAAATGGTAGTTTAATATAACTCGATGCTTCAATATCTGGTTCTTTATAATATGATACATTATTTTCATCAATTGGTTTTGATTTAGTTAACTTATTACATTTTGTGTTATAAACATGTAAAGTCATAAATATTATTTTATCAAATATAAAACAAGATCCTTCAAAATATTTCTCTTCTATTTTAGATTTTACTTCATTATAACATTTATCTAATTTATCATCTATAAGTTGTTTAGATATAATATGTTGTGAATGAGAATTTATATTATATATTGGTTTATCTTCAGATTTTATAAACTTTACTTTAGAAGATATACTAATTTTAGGATATTCAACATCTGTAATTATTTTTATTATTTCTTTCATATTTTCTAAATGTTTTTTATTTTCTTCTAATGTTTTTCCTTTATGAAATTTAAACTCAATAGCTGCTGGACCAATATCACTTTTAAATGCTTCGGTTAGCTCTATATCTATTTTATTATCCAATAAATTAATATATTTTCTTACATCTTCCATGTATGGTCTTTTATTGTTTAATTTATTTTTTATGCTTTTAATTGTCTTCTGTTTCTTATCATTATCTTTATCAAAATAATCTTCACCTAAAATATCATTATTCTTATTTCTAATATGACTTTTAGATTTTAAATGTTCTTTATAATATCTTTTATCACTGTGAGCTCATATAAATCAATTAAGTATCCATTATGATTTCTAATTTCTAATCTAAAATTATTAAATTTAGGAATGCATGGTTTGAAATCACACTCAGCTAAATTATAATTTATTTGCGTTCCAAATTCTTTAACATTCTTTAACATATTTGTAAAAGATCTATCTGGAGGAATTCCTAACAGTTTAGCTATAGGTTTTTTTACCATAAATTTATGATTTTCAATATCAGCCAACCTTACCTTTATTTTGTTAGAACTCTCACTTTTTAAAAATCTAATATTAAACCCGGAATTATTACCTGACTTGTGCCAGGCTTTTCTATTAATTTCTTGTGCCAATGTATCTAAAATATATAACCCTGGTTTTAAATATATATAGGCCCATTCATTTTTATTTTTATTAAAAATTAAAAAGGCTCTATGTTCAACAGTTTTATTCGATATATTGTAAAATGAGTTACATAAACTAATATTTACTAATTTTTAATCTACACAATTATTAAATTCTCTATCTAATTGTACTAATAAATTATGTGATTTATAATTTTTAAGTCTTCTAGAATCAACAAATATTCTATATTCTTTAAATCAACCCATTATTTATAGAACAAAAATATTACCTCTCATCACTAAAAATTAATTTTAATAAAATTTTTCCTTAATAAATGGATGAGAAGATACCATGTGAAATTTGTGGTGAACTTCTAAGAAAAAGTAATATGGCTCGACATATGAAAAAAACATGATAAAAATTATAAGCCCCCTAAACTAAACTGCCCAAATTGTAATAAATTATTCTCAAGAAATCATGTTAAAAAACATTTAGAGAAGTGTAAAATTAATGACGCAACGGTTAATGTTGATAGTAATGAAAGTAATAGTAATTCTGTTGAAGTTGAATCTGAAATTATTTGGAAAAGACCTTTCTTATTCTATGATAAGGGTAATATAAAAGATTATTTCTGTGAGCCTTGTCGAATAAAATATAGCCCTGGAAATATAGAAGATTGGGAGAATCTTCAATTTCGTAAAGTACATATACATAAAATTTCTAATAAATTTGAAACTGAATTCAATGAAAGAAAAAATAATATATTAGAAAAAATGAAATATGAGAAAACGTTACCAGATAATGAAGAAACACTTAAAAGTTGGAAAAACAATATAATGAATTAGTAAGAAAAACATATTATTGTAAATATTGTAAATTGATTATTACACCAAGTAATTTAAATCTACATAATAGAACAATAAAACATAAAGAAAACGTAAGTAAATACCAAGAACTTAATGAAGATCTATTACCAAGATATGATAGAAAAACAATGTATTTATGGGCACTTAAGCCAAGAAGGTCCTGTGTTATTTTTTAATGAATGTGGATGGCAAAAAAAATTTATGGGGTGATGAAAAAACTAGAGATATTCCTTTAGAACCAAAATTAAAATATCTAGATGAAATTTTAAAGATATTTTCTATGGAAGATCATACACCAGAATATTAGCAATGGCTTGAAAAAATGAAAATGATAGAAAATAAAAATGGTGAAATAACTAAAAAAGATATAATAAAAACAATTATTCCGTCAACATTTAACACACAAGAAAAGAAAATGTATTTATATCTATTATTTAACGATTACTATAAAAAAAACCTAAATTAACAGAAGAAGATATGGAAAATATAAAAGAAACATTCAAAAAAATATTAAGATATTATGTGGATAATAGAATAACAGATTCAATTAATTATGAATTCTTTTTAAATAAGATTGTAAATCTTTTAAACATCGATATTATAATTCCATTTGATGAATTAACAAACAAAAAGAAACAAAGAGAGCGAGATGAAATAAAGTACAATATAGAACTTTATTTAAATGAAAAAAAATTAAATGGAAGAACCTAAACAATTAAATAAAAATGAAGAAACCAGTAGTGATTTCGAGTATGATGATCTTGATTTTATGTTTTAATAACCATAAGGTAATGTTTTTATTCCATCACCTAAAATATATCTTTTATCATCGAATGGATTTAAACTAGTTTTTTCAACTTCATTAATGTACATCTCGTAATCTTCTGATCTTAAACAATTCATTTTATGTTTCATTACAAATGAGTTATATAAACACTTTATATAATCTTGAAATTCTATATGTTTATCAATCACATGTTTTGTTATTCCTTTTAACTTTTTAGCTTCATGATCTTTTGTTCTATAACTATACATTTTACTTCTTATCCCAACAAATTCAATCATTTCATCACCCCCTAATTCATCTTTAAACTTACCAGGAATCTTTTTATTATCATTGCTAAATAGTTCATGATCTTTGGGATAATTGCTGAAATCAAAATGATCTTTTAATGTTTTTAAGTCTTTTGTTATGTCATTTGTCTTGATTTTTAGTATGTAGGCGTCAGTATTGACCGCTATTAATGGAAATCCACAGTTAAATGTTCCATCTTCAGTTGATAAATCATAAACATAATCTGATGGATTATATATTTCAAATAAATCTCTAACTTCTTCAGTTAAATCTTTTTCTGTATGCCTTAAATTAAAACTAATTCCACCTCTAATTGATTTTTCAAATAATAAAGCCATGTCTGGTTCTTTTAATAAATCTAATTCTACGTTTGTATATTTTAAACCACATTGCCAAGTTAAACCAGGACTTGAATAACAATAACAAGGATCAACATTAAAATGATTCAAATTAACTTCTCTAAATTTATCAGCCAATATCATAACATCTGATTTTAAACATAATTCTACTAATTTACCATGATTTTTTATCTTAAAGTGATTCCAAATATTTAATGTTCTATTAAACACTTCATCTTTCACATACTCCTCTTTTAATTGATCATAAAATTGTTCTTTTGATAATTCTGTTACATTAAAATCATCATGCGTTTTATAAAATGAATAAGGAATTGCGCCTTTATATCTCAATAATTCAAAATCTTGTTCATTTGGATAATAATGTTGAGTTATTATAAAATCATTATCAACTAAACCTTTTGCTAAATTATCTAATGAACTTGCTAGAAATCTATAAGAATCCAAAAATCAAATGCAAACAAAATGAAATGAAATATAATTTTCAGATGTCTTAGCTAATAGTTTAAAATCATATTTTCTTACATTTGCGCCATTCATAGCATTATATTCTTCTATATCTTGATTAATTGCGCCCAATTTTCCCGATAATTGTTTTATAAATAGATGGGTATCATAGCCTGATAAATTATGAAATAATATTGGTACGAAATTAACTTTCTTAGCTTGTAAATTACAATCTTCATGAGCAGCTCCGCGGTATTTTGAATTTAAATGATCATGATCTCTAACTTTTTTATCAAATGAATAAAAACGTTTTTCACAATAACAACAATGAGTTGCATGATTAACATCAATTTCATCTTCTTTTGTCACAACTATTCCTTTATTTTTGTTTAATAATTCTGCAAAATCACTTTCTAATTGAATTATTTTATTACAAAAATCATTAACTACATTTTCACCTCTAAAAGAAATATATTGACTTTCATATAATTCGGGATAATTTGATTTTATGTAAATTCCATAAGCAGCAGCTCTTTGATGAACTTTTTAAATTGTGTTTATGATTGGTGGGTCTTGATTTATGTCTTCATTTAATTCATTTCCTTTATCCATTGATTTTAAAAATTGCTTTTTGTTATATATTTCTTTTCTATCTTGATCAGTTAATTCTTAATTCAACGATTCAAAATCCCCATAAATTACAAATGGAACAATATTCTTAAATTTATGATAAGTAAATTTCAACTTACAATCTTTTTTAGTTGGCATTATTAATTTACAAAAATCTTTATTATCACATAATTCTTTATGTTTTAATAATGTATTCTCAGTCATAAATTTAGAAAAACATTTTCTACATAGATAAATTTTACGATGATGATCACTTTCTGTTCTAAAGAATAAATCAATTTGTTTTAACCACATATAATGTTCATTTTCATCTTTTTTGTAATATAACAAATCTATAGCATTTTCATCATCATAATATTCTGTTAAATATAAAGCTTCTAATGTATAATCTTTAATATTTTCACCTTTTGTCTTTGGTAATTGCATTAATTCAAATACATTTATTTTTAAATTATTAACTTGTTCTATTTTAGGAATCATCTTTATAGTTACTGGATATTGATCAATTTCATATAATGTTTCATATTTCCGGTAATTTGTTATTCTAAATCTATGCGTAATATCTTCTGTTGGGTGTAAGCAACTAATAATTGACCATAGAAAACATGTATTATCTTCATTTTGAACATTTATTACTGCTTTTGTTCTAAATGGTTATTTTATATAACTTGATGCTTTAATATCCTTTTCTGTAGTAAAGTTTGAATCATTTTTAAACATTGTTTTACTTTTTGATGTTTTATTCATTTTTGTATTATAAACATTTAAATCTAAAAATATAATTTCATTCAATCTTAAACCAGAACCCTCAAAATATCTTTCTTCAATATGACGTTTAAATTCATTAAATATTTTTTCTAACTTCTCTTTTATTTGTGTTTTTGAAATTATTTCTTCAGAGAGTGTTTGAATATTATAATCCATTTTCTCTTCTGACTTACTTTTCCAGAGATGCTAATTTTTGGATATTCAACATCTGTTATCAAATCTAATATTTTCCCATTATTTCATTAAATTTACTATTATCTTCTATTTTTGTACCTTTAAAAAATCTAAATTATAATGGCTGCAGGACCAATTTTACTATGTAATGTTTCTAAAATTTTAATTGTATCTTATTTCTAGTGAATCGATATAATTTCTAACATTTTCCATGTAATGTTTATTTGAAATGGATTTAGTTTTTGAAGTTGGTTTTTTTACTTGTTGAGGTTTATCATCGAAATAATCTATTCCTAAAACATTATTACTCAAATTATGATGGTGTCTTTGTGATTCGAGATGTCTTTTATAATTCCGTTTTACTATAAATTCATTACAAACTTCACATTTTATTTCGTTTTTTTTCATATCATCTAATCGTTCTTTTCTTTCACTTGAATTTTCTGGAGTTTCAAAATCTATAACATTTTTTATATGATTTGCAGTTTTTTCATGACGTGCTTTATGAGATTTATCAATGTATTTTTTACAATATGTACAATAATATTGATTTTCATTAACATCAATTTGTTCTGTGTGTTGTTCACTCTCTCCCATTTATAAGAAAAAAAAATTACTTGTGGTGATGAGTGGGGATTACTTCCCCTTGTATATAACAAACACGCAATCAACCGTTCTCGTCCAAGCCTCGCTACATCTATCTATCCGAGCATGGTTGCTTTCGCAATCACTGTACTACAGTAATAGCAAACGCGCTAATAACCGTTCTCGCTAGTGCCTAGCTGTGATGAGAGGTGTCTCGCCCTCTCGCCCTCTGGTATGAAAGCCACAATTTCCAATTACTGAGGCCACGTGTCATCTTAAATTGAAATCACCACATTTCAATTAAAGATGACACGTAACCTCATATCAAATGATATGAACGCAACATAGCCTATTTATTCATTTTCTTACGAGGATGGGTCTCCATATTCATAAGATAGGAGAATTGTGGGTTTGAATGATGAATACAACTGATAAAGCGCCAATTTCACTGATTCTTGCATATAAATGTTCAAAGGCGCTATAGAGTAATCGAGTAAACAGGTGTGTTTTTAGGAGTCTTTTGAATTTAAATTCAAATCGGGTGTTCATGACGACTATAATTGCGCATTCTAGGGCTGGAGCAAGAAACGTGTGGGATCGTCCGCCAACGTATCGCCAAGGAGGTAATAAGGAGCCGCCAAGGAGGTAATAAGGAGCCAGTCCGTGGTGGCTATTGAAAGCGACGACCGCATATAAATGCATTGATTGAATGACATCTCAAAAGTCAGAGTGTATAAAATTGAAAATGATATATGGATAGGTTATTCCATATATGCTGGTAAAAATGACCCAATATGTGATATAAATGTTCAATCAAAAAGTAGAAACTGAAACCATAATTCAGTATGGTATTGTTACAATATCAAACACTCAAATTCAATCCCTTGTTAAATTGGTAGCCAGTGCAGATGAGCAAGTATTTTGGTCCCTAATTTTAGTTATCGTAATAATTCAAGCCACGCGATTTTGAACTGTTCAACGAGTTTGTGTAAAGATGATGAGTTTGAAATGGAGTGGAATTCAGATAATACTGTTTGCATGTTATCACTCAATCTTTTTATCAATCATAGAAATTTTTGGTAAAATATTTGACTCTACGGTTGGTTTTACGCTCTCCACGCCAGAGGTAATCACGGATATCGGACTACAAAAAATTCCTTGTGTAAAGCTCAACTTTATAAATTCCTGGAAAAGCTCGCCTCGGATATTTAAATAATGATTAAACATTAATTTTCCCAACGAAAAACCTAAACAACCAATGTACACTTGCTTTAATTGACAATGCACTATCGTTGCATTTTCTAGCTATTTGTACTGTTTGTGATATGATTGTGTATATATACATCAATAAAAGTAGTTCCAAGTATGGCGGTCGTTCTTGTCATGTGTTTTTGTTATCTGACGCTCTGACAGTCGAATATATTTCAAGTCCTGATATCGGAGGACATCATAACATGGTGGCAGCGGAAACAATAGACGCCAGAGATCATCCGGAACGCAGTAAGTCATCTTGCCGAGGCTTATGTAGATGTAGTTGGTTAAACTGTTAACTTCGAATATCGGATGTCATCGATTGCTGCTTGCTATTTCGCAATCGGATGTTTCGCAACCGTGCATTAACGGTGCTTCCCGTCGATTGATGGCGCAACGGAGGTTTGCTGCTTCTTCGTAGAAACGACTGTGATCGAAACGCTGTTCTGGTGAAGAGGGACATGTCTGCAGTGTGGTGATTTCCAGGGGCGGATCCAGACCGTATTAGCCGTATTGCCCAATACGGTCTAGAATTTTTAAGTGCCCTTCGAAATTTCACCGGCAATATTTTTGACGGCATTATTTCAGCAACAGCTAATTCCGTGTCCGTAATCCGGGCATAATAATAAAATTAATCGGTATATACTGCTGCCGAGAAAGTGAGGAGAGATAATCATATTGGTAAAGCCTTTAATCATGATAAATTAAAAAGGGTACTTTCCTTTTGCAAGGGGCACTCATGCTTTAGATGAGGGCACCTTGTCCTTGCCTTTTCAGGGAGGGCTAAAGGGGCACTCGTACTTTAGAAGAGGGCACTATACGCGGAAAATGTTGAGGAAAAGGGCACTTTTTGGCCTAATTTTTAAAATTTTAGGGGCACTTTTGGTTTGGTAGACCGGCACACGACATAAGGATAAATGTGAAGACGAGGCAATTTTTGCCGATTGTTAACAATGAAGGGGCACTTAGCCGTATTCTGTATAAATTGTTAAGGGGCACTTTTAAAGATTATAGGGGCACTAGGCGAAGTTGGCGACAACCATTCTTTCATGGGTTCGCCAGCTTCATTTTTTATCCGCATCTGTTGAAATATTGTCTCGAATTCGTTTCCCAGACCCCCCTCTGAGGACTTCGCGCCTTCGGCGCTCGCATTGACCTGGATACTGGGTGTGCCCTAAGATCAGAAAGGTGCCCTTAAATTTCCTTCCAATACTGTCTACCCATCCCCCTGGATCCGCCCCTGATTTCTCGTCAGTGATATATCTTACGGACGTGTAACAGCGATATACGGTACATTCAACGGTGGACATAGAGACGCATTTATGCTGATCCTGGTGGACGAATGTTCTTCAGTATTGCTGGTTATCTCTGTTACAGACAACTCGTCGCTGATTAAAAAATTAAGATTTTGTTCAGTGTGACTTTCAATCCGGTTCACTCGTTGATCACGTATTTTAAAATAAGAACTGTGCATTATTTCTTATTCTATATTGGCTGCTGTTTAAATAACGGACATTAATTCAACTTATATAATTTTTTTTAATGATTAAGTATTGATAGATAGCAGATAACTTCCATCGTGTATAATTCACCATAGTTTTATTAATTTTAAGAGTAGAGGTAATATTAAATTGTAATTGTTGATATTTACATCACATGTTAAATTGTCATAATGTCCAAAATACCAGAAATGAATTGGGACTCATCTGACCTGGCTGGGGAGTTAAGAATCTTTAAGCAAAGGGTCCAGTTGTGTGTTACCGACCAGGGTATCAAGGATAGCACGAGAGTAGCTGTCAAAATCAAAATTGCAGTCGGGGCTCAGGGCCTACGGAGAATAAACGCATCCGGACTGACGGAGGCAGAGCAAAACGATCCAGAGATTTTATGGACATTTTTCGAAGACCAACTGAGAGTCAAGGTCAACTTTAGAATACATAGACTTGAACTGCTGAGATTCCGACAGTATGAGGCGGAGACCTTGGACGATTTTGCGACCAGGTGTTTGACAAAGGCCAAGGAATGTGATTTCACAGAAGAAGAGAAGGCCGAGCGTATCAAAGAACTGGTCACTGCATCGACTCCTTTTGATGAATCCTGGACACGGCTAAAGGCTTCAAGATTGACGAACTTCTGAAATTCGGAAGGAAATATGAAGCTGTCGCAGAGAGTAGAAAATGTCTGCGAACTCTTGAAGGCAATAAAAAGGTCGACGCTATACATCAGACTAGTAAATGTTTCCACTTCGCTACCGCTCCGCTCCGCGACCAATTGATTTATTTACAATACACAAATTCATATAATCAAATATATTCAAATAATAATAATATTCAACTGAAATACACACGGTTATGAAAATATATTATAGTTTTAAATTACTTTTAATATTTGTTTTTAATGAACTCGACCCTTCAACCTTTGATATGAAAGCCCATTACCCTTATTACTCTTAAAATATTCATGTAAATGAATAACATTTAAATTGATAGATTATTCAATATAAAAGTATATATTTACAACATTATTTCAATATTCATATTTGTGTGAGTTAGATTTTAAACATTAAAAGTGTTAGTAAAGTGTGATTGAAATAATACATGATATAAATCATTGAACTTCTAAAGTCAATTTTAATAAAAAATTTAGTATTAAAATGGAAGCAAATAAGTACTACTGTCCAACATGTAATATCAATATAGATAAATCCCAAAAAGCAAGACACAATAAAACTAAAACACATTTAGAGAATAAATTGAAATTAGAATATGAAGATGATATATTAGAAACTAAATTAGATGAAATTAAAGAATGAAAAAGAAACATACAAATGTGATACGTGTGATCAATCATTCAGTGATAAAAGATATTATAAAGAACATTTAAAATCTAAAAGTCATATTAGAAATAAGAATAATGATATTTTAGGTGAAGATTATTTTGATAAAGATAATGATAAGAAACAGAAGACAATTAAAAGCATAAAAAATAAATTAAACAATAGAAGACCATACATGGAAGATGTAAGAAAATATATTCGATGACATCCGATATTCGAAGTTAACAGTTTAACCAACTACATCTACATAAGCCTCGGCAAGATGACTTACTGCGTTCCGGATGATCTCTGGCGTCTATTGTTTCCGCTGCCACCATGTTATGATGTCCTCCGATATCAGGACTTGAAATATATTCGACTGTCAGAGCGTCAGATAACAAAAACACATGACAAGAACGACCGCCATACTTGGAACTACTTTTATTGATGTATATATACACAATCATATCACAAACAGTACAAATAGCTAGAAAATGCAACGATAGTGCATTGTCAATTAAAGCAAGTGTACATTGGTTGTTTAGGTTTTTCGTTGGGAAAATTAATGTTTAATCATTATTTAAATATCCGAGGCGAGCTTTTCCAGGAATTTATAAAGTTGAGCTTTACACAAGGAATTTTTTGTAGTCCGATATCCGTGATTACCTCTGGCGTGGAGAGCGTAAAACCAACCGTAGAGTCAAATATTTTACCAAAAATTTCTATGATTGATAAAAAGATTGAGTGATAACATGCAAACAGTATTATCTGAATTCCACTCCATTTCAAACTCATCATCTTTACACAAACTCGTTGAACAGTTCAAAATCGCGTGGCTTGAATTATTACGATAACTAAAATTAGGGACCAAAATACTTGCTCATCTGCACTGGCTACCAATTTAACAAGGGATTGAATTTGAGTGTTTGATATTGTAACAATACCATACTGAATTATGGTTTCAGTTTCTACTTTTTGATTGAACATTTATATCACATATTGGGTCATTTTTACCAGCATATATGGAATAACCTATCCATATATCATTTTCAATTTTATACACTCTGACTTTTGAGATGTCATTCAATCAATGCATTTATATGCGGTCGTCGCTTTCAATAGCCACCACGGACTGGCTCCTTATTACCTCCTTGGCGGCTCCTTATTACCTCCTTGGCGATACGTTGGCGGACGATCCCACACGTTTCTTGCTCCAGCCCTAGAATGCGCAATTATAGTCGTCATGAACACCCGATTTGAATTTAAATTCAAAAGACTCCTAAAAACACACCTGTTTACTCGATTACTCTATAGCGCCTTTGAACATTTATATGCAAGAATCAGTGAAATTGGCGCTTTATCAGTTGTATTCATCATTCAAACCCACAATTCTCCTATCTTATGAATATGGAGACCCATCCTCGTAAGAAAATGAATAAATAGGCTATGTTGCGTTCATATCATTTGATATGAGGTTACGTGTCATCTTTAATTGAAATGTGGTGATTTCAATTTAAGATGACACGTGGCCTCAGTAATTGGAAATTGTGGCTTTCATACCAGAGGGCGAGAGGGCGAGACACCTCTCATCACAGCTAGGCACTAGCGAGAACGGTTATTAGCGCGTTTGCTAATACTGTAGTACAGTGATTGCGAAAGCAACCATGCTCGGATAGATAGATGTAGCGAGGCTTGGACGAGAACGGTTGATTGCGTGTTTGTTATATACAAGGGGAAGTAATCCCCACTCATCACCACAAGTAATTTTTTTTTCTTATAAATGGGAGAGAGTGAACAACACACAGAACAAATTGATGTTAATGAAAATCAATATTATTGTACATATTGTAAAAAATACATTGATAAATCTCATAAAGCACGTCATGAAAAAACTGCAAATCATATAAAAAATGTTATAGATTTTGAAACTCCAGAAAATTCAAGTGAAAGAAAAGAACGATTAGATGATATGAAAAAAGACGAAATAAAATGTGAAGTTTGTAATGAATTTATAGTAAAACGGAATTATAAAAGACATCTCGAATCACAAAGACACCATCATAATTTGAGTAATAATGTTTTAGGAATAGATTATTTCGATGATAAACCTCAACAAGTAAAAAAACCAACTTCAAAAACTAAATCCATTTCAAATAAACATTACATGGAAAATGTTAGAAATTATATCGATTCACTAGAAATAAGATACAATTAAAATTTTAGAAACATTACATAGTAAAATTGGTCCTGCAGCCATTATAATTTAGATTTTTTAAAGGTACAAAAATAGAAGATTATAGTAAATTTAATGAAATAATGGGAAAATATTAGATTTGATAACAGATGTTGAATATCCAAAAATTAGCATCTCTGGAAAAGTAAGTCAGAAGAGAAAATGGATTATAATATTCAAACACTCTCTGAAGAAATAATTTCAAAAACACAAATAAAAGAGAAGTTAGAAAAAATATTTAATGAATTTAAACGTCATATTGAAGAAAGATATTTTGAGGGTTCTGGTTTAAGATTGAATGAAATTATATTTTTAGATTTAAATGTTTATAATACAAAAATGAATAAAACATCAAAAAGTAAAACAATGTTTAAAAATGATTCAAACTTTACTACAGAAAAGGATATTAAAGCATCAAGTTATATAAAATAACCATTTAGAACAAAAGCAGTAATAAATGTTCAAAATGAAGATAATACATGTTTTCTATGGTCAATTATTAGTTGCTTACACCCAACAGAAGATATTACGCATAGATTTAGAATAACAAATTACCGGAAATATGAAACATTATATGAAATTGATCAATATCCAGTAACTATAAAGATGATTCCTAAAATAGAACAAGTTAATAATTTAAAAATAAATGTATTTGAATTAATGCAATTACCAAAGACAAAAGGTGAAAATATTAAAGATTATACATTAGAAGCTTTATATTTAACAGAATATTATGATGATGAAAATGCTATAGATTTGTTATATTACAAAAAAGATGAAAATGAACATTATATGTGGTTAAAACAAATTGATTTATTCTTTAGAACAGAAAGTGATCATCATCGTAAAATTTATCTATGTAGAAAATGTTTTTCTAAATTTATGACTGAGAATACATTATTAAAACATAAAGAATTATGTGATAATAAAGATTTTTGTAAATTAATAATGCCAACAAAAAAAGATTGTAAGTTGAAATTTACTAATCATAAATTTAAGAATATTGTTCCATTTGTAATTTATGGGGATTTTGAATCGTTGAATTAAGAATTAACTGATCAAGATAGAAAAGAAATATATAACAAAAAGCAATTTTTAAAATCAATGGATAAAGGAAATGAATTAAATGAAGACATAAATCAAGACCCACCAATCATAAACACAATTTAAAAAGTTCATCAAAGAGCTGCTGCTTATGGAATTTACATAAAATCAAATTATCCCGAATTATATGAAAGTCAATATATTTCTTTTAGAGGTGAAAATGTAGTTAATGATTTTTGTAATAAAATAATTCAATTAGAAAGTGATTTTGCAGAATTATTAAACAAAAATAAAGGAATAGTTGTGACAAAAGAAGATGAAATTGATGTTAATCATGCAACTCATTGTTGTTATTGTGAAAAACGTTTTTATTCATTTGATAAAAAAGTTAGAGATCATGATCATTTAAATTCAAAATACCGCGGAGCTGCTCATGAAGATTGTAATTTACAAGCTAAGAAAGTTAATTTCGTACCAATATTATTTCATAATTTATCAGGCTATGATACCCATCTATTTATAAAACAATTATCGGGAAAATTGGGCGCAATTAATCAAGATATAGAAGAATATAATGCTATGAATGGCGCAAATGTAAGAAAATATGATTTTAAACTATTAGCTAAGACATCTGAAAATTATATTTCATTTCATTTTGTTTGCATTTGATTTTTGGATTCTTATAGATTTCTAGCAAGTTCATTAGATAATTTAGCAAAAGGTTTAGTTGATAATGATTTTATAATAACTCAACATTATTATCCAAATGAACAAGATTTTGAATTATTGAGATATAAAGGCGCAATTCCTTATTCATTTTATAAAACGCATGATGATTTTAATGTAACAGAATTATCAAAAGAACAATTTTATGATCAATTAAAAGAGGAGTATGTGAAAGATGAAGTGTTTAATAGAACATTAAATATTTGGAATCACTTTAAGATAAAAAATCATGGTAAATTAGTAGAATTATGTTTAAAATCAGATGTTATGATATTGGCTGATAAATTTAGAGAAGTTAATTTGAATCATTTTAATGTTGATCCTTGTTATTGTTATTCAAGTCCTGGTTTAACTTGGCAATGTGGTTTAAAATATACAAACGTAGAATTAGATTTATTAAAAGAACCAGACATGGCTTTATTATTTGAAAAATCAATTAGAGGTGGAATTAATTTTAATTTAAGGCATACAGAAAAAGATTTAACTGAAGAAGTTAGAGATTTATTTGAAATATATAATCCATCAGATTATGTTTATGATTTATAAACTGAAGATGGAACATTTAACTGTGGATTACCATTAATAGCGGTCAATACTGACGCCTACATACTAAAAATCAAGACAAATGACATAACAAAAGACATTAAAAACATTAAAAGATCATTTTGATTTCAGCAATTATCCCAAAGATCATGAACTATTTAGCAATGATAATAAAAAGATTCCTGGTAAGTTTAAAGATGAATTAGGGGGTGATGAAATGATTGAATTTGTTGGGATAAGAAGTAAAATGTATAGTTATAGAACAAAAGATCATGAAGCTAAAAAGTTAAAAGGAATAACAAAACATGTGATTGATAAACATATAGAATTTCAAGATTATATAAAGTGTTTATATAACTCATTTGTAATGAAACATAAAATGAATTGTTTAAGATCAGAAGATTACGAGATGTACATTAATGAAGTTGAAAAAACTAGTTTAAATCCATTCGATGATAAAAGATATATTTTAGGTGATGGAATAAAAACATTACCTTATGGTTATTAAAACATAAAATCAAGATCATCATACTCGAAATCACTACTGGTTTCTTCATTTTTATTTAATTGTTTAGGTTCTTCCATTTAATTTTTTTTCGTTTAAATAAAGTTCTATATTGTACTTTATTTCATCTCGCTCTCTTTGTTTCTTTTTGTTTGTTAATTCATCAAATGGAATTATAATATCGATGTTTAAAAGATTTACAATCTTATTTAAAAAGAATTCATAATTAATTGAATCTGTTATTCTATTATCCACATAATATCTTAATATTTTTTTGAATGTTTCTTTTATATTTTCCATATCTTCTTCTGTTAATTTAGGTTTTTTTTTTATAGTAATCGTTAAATAATAGATATAAATACATTTTCTTTTCTCGTGTGTTAAATGTTGACGGAATAATTGTTTTTATTATATCTTTTTTAGTTATTTCACCATTTTTATTTTCTATCATTTTCATTTTTTCAAGCCATTGCTAATATTCTGGTGTATGATCTTCCATAGAAAATATCTTAAAAATTTCATCTAGATATTTTAATTTTGGTTCTAAAGGAATATCTCTAGTTTTTTCATCACCCCATAAATTTTTTTTGCCATCCACATTCATTAAAAAATAACACAGGACCTTCTTGGCTTAAGTGCCCATAAATACATTGTTTTTCTATCATATCTTGGTAATAGATCTTCATTAAGTTCTTGGTATTTACTTACGTTTTCTTTATGTTTTATTGTTCTATTATGTAGATTTAAATTACTGGGTGTAATAATCAATTTACAATATTTACAATAATATGTTTTTCGTACTAATTCATTATATTGTTTTTCCAACTTTTAAGTGTTTCTTCATTATCTGGTAACGTTTTCTCATATTTCATTTTTTCTAATATATTATTTTTTCTTTCATTGAATTCAGTTTCAAATTTATTAGAAATTTTATCTATATGTACTTTACGAAATTGAAGATTCTCCCAATCTTCTATATTTCCAGGGCTATATTTTATTCGACAAGGCTCACAGAAATAATCTTTTATATTACCCTTATCATAGAATAAGAAAGGTCTTTTCCAAATAATTTCAGATTCAACTTCAACAGAATTACTATTACTTTCATTACTATCAACATTAACCGTTGCGTCATTAATTTTACACTTCTCTAAATGTTTTTTAACATGATTTCTTGAGAATAATTTATTACAATTTGGGCAGTTTAGTTTAGGGGGCTTATAATTTTTATCATGTTTTTTTTCATATGTCGAGCCATATTACTTTTTCTTAGAAGTTCACCACAAATTTCACATGGTATCTTCTCATCCATTTATTAAGGAAAAATTTTATTAAAATTAATTTTTAGTGATGAGAGGTAATATTTTTGTTCTATAAATAATGGGTTGATTTAAAGAATGTAGAATATTTGTTGATTCTAGAAGACTTAAAAATTATAAATCACATAATTTATTAGTACAATTAGATAGAGAATTTAATAATTGTGTAGATTAAAAATTAGTAAATATTAGTTTATGTAACTCATTTTACAATATATCGAATAAAACTGTTGAACATAGAGCCTTTTTAATTTTTAATAAAAATAAAAATGAATGGGCCTATATATATTTAAAACCAGGGTTATATATTTTAGATACATTGGCACAAGAAATTAATAGAAAAGCCTGGCACAAGTCAGGTAATAATTCCGGGTTTAATATTAAATTTTTAAAAAGTGAGAGTTCTAACAAAATAAAGGTAAGGTTGGCTGATATTGAAAATCATAAATTTATGGTAAAAAAACCTATAGCTAAACTGTTAGGAATTCCTCCAGATAGATCTTTTACAAATATGTTAAAGAATGTTAAAGAATTTGGAGCGCAAATAAATTATAATTTAGCTGAGTGTGATTTCAAACCATGCATTCCTAAATTTAATAATTTTAGATTAGAAATTAGAAATCATAATGGATACTTAATTGATTTAAATAATTTCCCTGTAACTTATGAATTAGTTATAAGATGTAAAGAATAATTTTTTCACTATATAAATGAATATAACAGTAGGACCGAGTATATGTTTCGGGTTTGATTTTAAATATGGTAAAGAAATTAGAATTCAACTAAATGATGTAATTACTGATATTAAAAGTAAATCATTTAATAATGCATCAATGATTAATAAAGAAAATTATAATATAGAAAAAGTAATTGATTTAATCAAAACACTTTTAGAATATCATGAATTTAATGAAGATGGAATTATCGATGATATTAAAAATATATTATCTAAAATATATGATAATCATAAAAGTAGTAATGAAATAAATGTTGAAATAATCATAAATAAGATAACTGAATATTTTGAAGATAGTAATTTTTTTTCTAAATAAATGGTGGATCAGAAGTGGATAATAACTGGTTTATATAATGGAGCATTATTATCAGTGGGAACTGTTGGTTATTCAATGGTATTAAAAAAAGTATTTAAAATGGGAAGTGTTAATGTTGATAGATTTGATATAAATGATATTTAAAAATTTAAAACGCTTGCAGTTGCTTTATCTAATTTAACTATTGATTATTTAGAAAAACAAAAATATATTCCTTCTATATAAATGCGTAATTTTTTTGTTAAATAAATGGCTTCTGCAAGTATAACTATAATAGGGTCAGCAATAGTGAACGCTTTAGCATTTACTGGTGGTGGTTATTTATTTAAGCATGTTGATAAAAATGGATCACTATCAGAACAAAAAAGACATAACTTAGCATTAGAGAAATACAATAAAGCAGCAGAAGAATATAGAGAAAAAAGACAAAATTATATGGATTACATCAATAAAGAATTATATGATCAGAAAATTTCTCATAGAGATTTTCAATCAGTTGATGATGCAATGAGTTTATATAACGCGGTAACCAATAAAGAAAAATTACATCTATACAAACCTAAATTATCAGATTATTATACCCCAAGTAAAGAACAACAGAAATATGAAATAATTTGGATTTGAGGTGGAACAGTTTTTGTTATATTTGTAGCGTATAGATTTACTAATTAGTAATTTTTTTTCTAAATAAATGGATGATAAAGTTGATAACATTGATATTATTCCTCATGATATAAATAAAACTAAATTAAAAACATATTTAGAAAAACAAATATTAGAATTTGAAAGTGACTTAAAGATAAAAAAGAAAAAATATTTAAAATCTGAAATTATGTATTATTTTATTATTAGTGGTTCAGTTACAGTTAGTTCTGTAATAACATTTTTAGCAATATTCAGTCCATTAACACCTTTAGCTATCTCAATTGGTGTGTTAGGATTATCATCAAGTGTTTTAACAGGTATAAGTTCAAAATTAAATATAAAAAGTAATAAAGAAAAAATTAAAACTAATATAAAAGAAATTAATAAATTAAAAAATACACTAGATTATATAATAAGTTTAAATGGTCATATAACAGTTGGAGAACAGGATAAATTATTAAAAGAATTAATAAATTATTAATTTTTTAATTATATAAATGGGGTTTCCAAAAGCTTTCCAATAATAAATCAATTAAATATAATATTCCTGCAATAGATTTTAATGAAAATATTACATATGAAAATTTAGTTTTAAATTCATTAACTTATTTAGAAATTTATGTTACTGAAACACAGTTTTTTATTTCTAAATTGGAAAATATATTTAATACATATGAAGTTACTTTTACTCGAGATGAATATCATATATATAAAGTAAAATCTAATATGAAATATTGACAGAATCAATTAAATTTTGCTGTTTATTGTGCAACAACTGGCTGTGGTATAAGTTGGAATAATCATTTAAATAACTTAGATAAAAATTTGAAGTATTCTGATTTAAAATTAATTCACACAATATTTAGATTTCACACGTATTTTCAAATCAGAATAATATTAAATGAATTAGAATGTCCTTTGCCCGGATCTAAATATTTTAAAGAATTGGACAATAATATCAATGTATCTAAGTTTTATAAAATATGTAATGAATTTTATATAAGTAATAATTCCGATTTTAGAGCGCATTGTAAAGTAATTGAAGCAATGTAGAGTAAATTGAAAGGTATTGGTGAACAGTATGAAATAAAAAGAATTGATTATATGCATAGAATTGGAGCTAATCATTATTATAAAATTGATAATAGTAATGGTTGGATTAATTTTATTTTAGAAAATAGTGAAGGTTTTACAAAATCGGGTATACAAAGAATTAATCAATCTATTAGAACTTATTTGATATGTATTTTAGGTGCGTAAGTTGAAAGAAGATCACCAATAGTTGGAAATGATATTACTTCATTTGATGCGCAGAAACAATTTAAAAGTTTTATTTGAAGATTCCATTCATAATGATAAAAATAGATCGATTCCAGAAAACATAGTTAGGTACCAAAATTATTTAGATAAATCACATATTAGATTAAATTATTGTATAGGCCCTAATCTATTAATCATTTCTAATGATTTAGTATTAAAGATGGGAAATATAATTGGTTATAATAATTTAATTAAGACTGCAACAATAAATAATTCATTTGGATTGAATGATATAAATAAAAAGATTATTACTGCTCCAAAATTAATGGAAGGTGAAAACATTAAAAAACATATTCAATCAACAGAAACTAAAACTAAGAATATTAAATTGAGTAATGATTCTAAAATAAAAGATTACAATACTACAGAAAATATAAAAACTGATATCGTTCAACATGACATAATTAAAACTGATAATGATGATAAATCTCATGAAAATACTAAATTAGCTATTACTTGTATAGGAATTGTAATAGGAGGAATATTATATTTTAAATTTTAATCTTTTTATTATATAAATGAATTTAGAAGGTGGAGAAGATTATGAAATGGGAGAAATGGGAAATAATAATGATGGGTATATTGATGATGATTATAATGATGCAGAAACTAATATTGATAATGATGATGGATCAGCGTATAATTCTAATTTAGCAGATAGTGGTTCTAAAGACCCATCAACAGATGAATTTGATAGAAGAACTAAATCGAGAATAAATCCTGAAAATGAAAATCCAGATTTAGTAAAACAAAGATTAGAATATAATGAATATATCTATAATTCTAAACCTATATTTGAAAGATGTGGGTATAATATAAATGCCAGAGGCACTTTTAGTAACAGAATCAAAATCTTTAGATGGTGAATATTATTATCATTTGAAAGATGATTATTATATTAATATCACTTATAAAAATCAAAATAAAATATCAGCAGAATCAACTTTGAGTAATTTAGAATCATCTAGAATTAAAAGAATAAGTAATAGCAATGAAATAGAAAATGTAACACAAGACGAAGTAAATCAAGATAAAAGAGTATTTAAACAAAGAATTGATAAATTATTTGAAACTATGATATATCAATGATAATTTAGAAACAGAAACAACTTCTGAACATATAACTTCCTAAACTAGTAAACTTAAATCAAATAAAGTTCCAATTGAAAAACTTTTACCAAATGGATTACTTGATGCAACAAATCAAGAATTAGAAGATTTAAATATATTTTCTGATAAAGCAATTAGAGAAATTATTAGTATAAGAAATGAAGCTGATAAATTTGCGCATGATAAAAGTATAAGAAATTTTAAAATTAGAACTTTAGAAAAAGACAGAACTGATAAAATTAAAGAAATAGAACAACTAAAATTAGATAGAGATAATAAAGTTATTGAAGAAATTGAATTTAAAAAAAGAAATGCATATTTAGAAAAAGAAAAAGATGATTTAGAATATAACATAGAATTTCAGAAAGAAGAAATTAAATTATTAAAAAAATCATATGATTATAATATTAATAGATTAAAAGTTATTTTCAAAAATTTGTTGATAAAACCAAATTCTGAAATATCATTAAAAGATAGAATAAAATTATTATTTAAGTTAGAAGGAATAACAATTCTTTCAATTTGACAGCTGTTACTATGTTATTTACAACAATAGGTTTAGCAATATCAAATTCATTGAAATCTTCACCTACTCCCAATAAACCGGATAAACCACCTCCAAATAATAATTCAATACAAGTTAAGGATGGTTTAAAAAAATTAGCAAAATATTTATGGGAACTATCTAAAAAATCTGCTGCCGCTTTACCCGGAGTTATAGCATCAATTGTTGGTTTTGTATAAAAATCCGCTGGAAATATTCTTAGTTTTGCTGCTGAACATATCATTTTATTTTTAATTACAATTGTTAGTGCTATTATTTTTGGGTTAGTGAATATGAAAAAAAAATAATAATTAATTTTTTTTGTTAAATAAATGAGTGGGAGTTATATCAATCCTTCTAAGAATTCTAGAACATCTAATGCTATTAAAGCAGAGAGATCTCATCATATAATTACTCATAATCCTTCTAATATTAATCCTGATGAAACTTTATATGTTAGAATCCCGAGATTAAATCAAAATACATTTTATGTTCCAAATAGTATTTATTTGTCAGCTGATGTAAAAGTAACTGGCCATGATAATAATTAGGGAAACTTGGCACAACTGTGGAAATATCCCGATTTATAAACGCAAATAACAGGATTGGAATCCAAAAGTTTATTACGTTGAGTAAAAGTATAACTAAAGATATAATTACGACACCCCAGCTGTTACAAATCTGTGCCGAGACCGATGTGGTAGCGCCGCCGCCTGCCTGGAAAGAGAGCGAGTCCCACTCGCCGTCGCCTTATATACCGGGCTGACAATAGAAGTAGATCGACTGTGCATTCTTTTCATGACAATGACATCCCCCTTAAGAGAAACCTTGAGAATTTTCCTAAGATTAGAATATGTTTCTCTTCGCTAACAAACATGAAAAGGAAAACAAGACAACAAGGGTTAATAAATTTCCATCACCACATTTGTTAAACAGATGAAAGTCTGCTGAGAAAATCAGCCCCATTATTCACCGATCCCTTGATAGCTTCGATCTGAAAACTAAACCGTTGTAAATACAGCGACCACCTTAAGCACCTTTCATTCTCAAGTTTGGCTTTAGGTAGATAAATCAGTGGTTTGTGGTCTGTCTGTAAAATAAACGTTTTACCATACAGGTAAGGTTCTAGTTTTTTGACTGCCCAAACTAAACCCAAACATTCGCGCTCAACAACACTGTAGTTTTTCTCCGCTTGTTTCAGCGATCTACTTAAATAGACAACTGGAAATAATACACCATCATACGCCTGAAACAAAACAGCCCCAAGGCCATCATTAGAAGCATCAGTTCTTGATACAAAATCTTTGGTAAAGTCGATCATCCTTAAAATAGGTTTTTGACAAAGCGCAAATTGTAACCTACAAACAGATTTTTCACATTCCTGACTCCATTCAATCGCATTCGGCATATTCTTCTTTGTTAATTCAACTAATGGTCTAGCTATTTTAGCATAATCAGGTATGAAACTTCTATAGAATCCACATAGACCTAAGAATGATCTAACCTGCTTTTTATTTACAGGTTGCGTTGCATTCTTTATTTTACTTACATTGTCTTCCGTAAGCGTTTTTATGTCATCTCCTACCTCATGTCCTGTAAATTCTATCAAATTTTCACCAAAAATACACTTACTGGGTCTTGCAGTTAACCCCGATAACCGCATCCTGGTGAACAGCTCTCGTAACGTAACCAGATGAGAAGGCCAATCTATATTATGGGCCAAAACATCATCAATAAAATTATTTATCTCGTCGTCGGACAAACCATCCAATAACTTTCGCATCATTCGAGTAAAAGTAGCGCCACTATTCACCAAACCAAACGGCATTCTAAGAAAAACGTGAGTAGTGTGATTTGGCAACGTAAAACCAGTCTTAGCAATTGAATCTTTGGATACGGGTATTTGCCAATATCCCTTCGACATGTCAATCTTCGACAAAAACCTTTTATCATGTAATTTAGTATAGATATATTCAGGATTTGGAATTGGTTCAGGGTCGAACACTGTGATAGAGTTCAGCTTTTTATAGTTTACGCAAAAGCGGTTTGACCCGTCCTTTTTCGAAACAATTACAACTGGGGATGTATATGGGGTTTCCTCCTTCGCTATTATACCCGTATTTAACATACTCTCGACTTCTTTGTTGGTATCAGATAGGGTTTACTCTGAACGGGTATATCAGTAACCAAATCTATCCGATGTTCTATTAGATTTGTTTTTCCAGGCACATCTGAAAATATGTCCCTAAACTCGTAAACTAGATCCTGAATATCCTTAGTCTGACTCTCACTAAGACTGTTAATGATTTTAACATCTTTGTAAGTTTCCTTTTGCTCACAAACAACATAATCAATCAAATCATCGTCGGACTCGTCTTTGATTAAATTGGCCTCATCTATGACACAGACGCCAATATTTGACACATTCCCCTGCCTACGATGATAATATTTCAACAAATTAGCATGGAAAACTTTAACCTTAGTCCCTATCTGAATTTTATAATCATTCCGTGCTACTACGTCAACTACCTTGAATGGTCCTTTCCATTGCATTAATAACTTATTGCCGTCTACCGGCAACAAAATCAGGACTTCATCTCCTGGTTTAAAATTTCTTTCTCTCGCCCTTTTATCATAATGATGTTTATAAATCCCTTGGTATTTTAGCAAGTTATTGTGGGCTAATTCAGTCATATCTTCTAATTTCTGTCTAAGCTCAAGCACGTAAGCATAAGAACCTTTTACGTCCGACTTGGATTTATCCCCGTCCACAACCCTTTTAATACTTGCATCGGACCTTTGACCGTACGCCGATACAACAGTTCAAACGGCGAAAAGCCCAAACTAGCTTGGGGTACTTCGCGATACGCGAAGAGAGCAGCATTAATATAACGGTGCCAATCCTTCGGTCGATCACTACACAATTTCTTTACCATGGATTTCAATACACCATTAAACCTCTCGACCAAGCCATTTGCCATAGCATGATACGGCGTACTTTTTAAGCCTTCAATCGACAACAAACGATTCATCTATTTTGTAACATACGGAATAAATTGTGGACCTAGGTCCGACAATACCTGTCCAGGTACACCTACTCGACAGTATATATTGAATAACTCTTCAGCGACCGACGTCGCAGAAATATCTTTCAACGGAACTGCCTCCGGAAATCTGGTAGCAAAATCTATAACCGTAAGTATATACCTATGTCCCTGATCACTAGCAGGAGCTATCTGACCTATCAAGTCGACTCCGATTTTCTCAAACGGATCCTACAATCGGTACTCTATCTAAAGGAACTCTACTAACTCTTCCCTTTGCTCCGTATTTTAGACATAGTACGTTTCAAGCTGATATGTTTGGATAAAACTGAGCTCGTAATGCAAGCTTATGTAGTTCCAGATTTTAGTGCTCCACCTATTCGTACAAATGTCAATTTAGATTCGTATAGCTACCTTGAAGGGTTAAATCTGGCTACATCGGTTTACTTATAGGTATGATTACTACAATAGTATAGTTATAGGTCGTTTTATTCGTAGTCCAACTGGCGACGGTCCAGTTGCGGTCGAGAGTCGTCTCGGATATCTTTTATCGGGTCCTGTCGCAGGGGATTCTGATGGAGATATTACTACGCTCGGTGTTTTAGTCGGCGAACCTGAAAATTCCGATCTGTGTAAATTGTGGGACCTAGATGTTCTAGGCGTCGCGCATCCATCTGATGAAACCGCTCCGAATCCATCGCTTGCGTTTGAAGATAATTGCGAGAATTACATTCGGTTAGAGAATAATCGTTATATCGCTAAACTTCCGTGGAAGCACAATCATGTTTTATAGACTTCAAATTTCGATATATGTAAACGGCGCACGTTGTCTACGATTCAGCGTCTTGTCAAAACCGGTCATTTGGATTATTACGCTAGGCTCATGGCTGAACAGGAGAGACGGAATTTTATCGAAAAAGTTCCTGATGCTTCGGTCAATGACGCGTGTCATTATTTGCCACACCACTCGGTGTTAAGGGATTCGAATACAACACCGTTGAGGATAGTATATGATTTTTCATGTAAAACGCCGGAAAAGACTAGTCTTAATGATTGTCTACTTACAGGACCGCGTCTTCATAACAACATTCTTGGTATTTTGTTACGTTTCCGTTCATTTAATTTTGCCGCAATCGCCGATATTGAAAAAGCGTTCCTCCAGATCGAGCTGGATGAGCACGATCGCGATTATACGCGTTTTCTTTGGCTATCGGATCCGTCTGATCCTGACAGCGACTTGATAACTTACCGTTTTCGCGCGGTTCTTTTTGGTGCCACCTGCAGTCCTATGATTTTGAACGCGACTGTTTTGAAACACTTACGCGCCAGTGATTCAGATCTTAGTCGTTTGATTGCAGAGAATATTTATGTTGACAACTGTGGTGTTAGTTTTGATAGCGAGTTCGATATGCTGCAGTTTTATTCGCAGTCTCGCGGAATTATGGCGCTAGGTGGTTTCAATCTACGCTGCTGGTCGAGCAACAGTCATCTATTGATGAATGCTGCGTCCAGCGATGGAGTAGCAGAAAGCGATAATTGCGTTAAGTTTCTCGGTGTTCAGTGGTTTCCTTTCGATAATGACCAGTTGAATCTTAAGCTGTTAGATATCAATGTTACCTCTGATCAAGTGGTTACAAAACGCGTAATTTTGAGCGATTCCTCTAAAGTTTTCGATCCACTTGGTTGGATTGCTCCGGTTGTACTTAATGTAAAGTTGTTATTGCAGATACTTTGGAAACTTGCAGATTTAGATTGGGATACGTCAATTCCCGACACTCTTCGTGAAGAGTGGTCAAGGATCGCCAGCGATATTTCTAATGCAACGTTGATCCCTTATCCTCGTAAATATTTTGATAAAACGTCGTCTTTGAATGGCTGCGAGATCCATATTTTTGCCAATGCTAGTGCTACGTCTTATGGCGCTTGTGCATACATTGTCTCGCCTGCTCGCGAATGTAGCTTGTTAATTTCGAAGTCGAGAGTTGCACCTGTAAGACCATTGACTATTCCTCAGCTCGAGTTAATGGCCGCGTTAATAGCTGCGCGTTTGGCGAAACTGTTGAAGGAAAGTTTTCCTACTTGTAAATATTATCTCTGGTCTGATAATCAATCCGTGTTATATCGATTGTCAAACGCGAAGAATCTTAAACCCTTCGAACAGAAAAGAATCGATGAGATTAAACTGTTGACAGAATCCGATTCATGGGGTTACTGTCCACCGGATTCGAACCCGTCTGATATTTCTTCGCGCGGTAGTAACTACACTGATCTTGTGATAAACAATCTGTGGTGGAAAGGTCCAGATTGGTTGGTTACAGGTGATTTCCCGGTTTGGGATGTTAATGATTTTTCCTCTGTACATAGCGTTGACTCTGTAAATTGATTTACCTGTATGTTCTGTTGTTGAAGATGAAACTTCATCTGAGTCTAGTAGTTATCGTAAAATTGATCCGCTCATAGATATCACCAGGATTTCTAGTTTGAGAAAGCTATTGCGTGTCACCGCGTACGTTTTGCGGTTTATTGGTATTTGTCAAAAACGTAGGAGTCGTGGTGATATACTAGAGCCATCTGAAATTGAAGAATCCAAGCTCGTATGGGTTATATACGTGCAACATGCAGCTTACATAGATGTTTTTGATTATTTTGAAAGTGGTAAAGCAAAACGACCACTTATTGTGTCTCAGTTGGGCTTGTATATAGACGAGTCTGGTGTTATTCGTTGTGGGGGAAGACTGGATTTTTCTCAGTTGCCGCCATCATCTCGCAATCCATTATGGCTACCTAAACATTCTCGTTTCACGGACCTTGTAGTTTTAGCAGCTCATGCCGAGGTCAAACATCTCAAGGTTAATCCTACGATGGCGTCAATTAGAGAGGAGTACTGGATTCTTCAAATCAGGCAATGTGTAAAGCGTGTTATTAGACCCTGTGTATTGTGCAGAAAGTTAGAGGGTGCATCTTACGGGTCACGTACTCCACCTCCTTTGCCATACCCCAGGGTTTCAAATGTACCAGCTTTCCAGTACACTGGTGTCGATTTTTGTGGTCATTTTAATGTTATTTTGTCAAGTAATGAATCGGAGATGGTGAAGTGTTACATTGCATTATTCACTTGTGCGGTCAGTCGGGCAACTCATCTCGAGGTTGTTAGAGATTTAGGTACTGGTAGTTTCATCTTGGCATTCCGTAGATTCGCAGCTCGTAAATCTCTTCCATACAAAATGATATCTGACAATGCAAGCACATTTTATGCAGCCAGAGACGAGTTGAAAGCTATATTCGATTCCCTGAGAGAATACTTGGCCATTCAGGGAGTCCAGTGGAAGTTTATCGTAAAACGTGCCCCTTAGCATGGGGGTTTTTACGAACGACTTGTAGGTTCGACTATACGTGTGTTGAAAAGTGTTTTAGGTCGTGCCAGGGTAGCAGTGGATGAATTTCGTACAATAGTGACTGAAGCAGAGGCTACCATCAACGATCGACCTCTCACGTATCAGTCGTCAGATATTAGCGATTTGGAACCGTTGACGCCTTCGCATCTTGTTTGCGGCCGGAAAATCACAGCGCTGCCCTACCGTGTTAACGACGCTTCAGATCCGGAGTACGGGATTAATCAGGACATCGCTGTGGAACGGCCGAAGTTGTGCGCGTCTGTTATAAAGGAATTCAGAGAGCAATGGGCTAGGGAATATCTTGTGTCTTTGCGGGAAAGGTCTCTTCCCGGTCAAAAGCCCTTTGCTCATGCTCAGAAAGGTGATGTTGTTATTATAAATGCGAAAAGTGAAAATGTTCTGTAACAATCCTGTCTTCTAAATCTCTAATACCACCTTCAAGGATGATTTACGCTCCGACCATAGGCTATAAAGGGGCAATGTATCCCGAACAAAAGAACAACGAACTTACTCGGACAATGGTTCCACTTCTAAGAGACCGCACCTAGCGGTGATTTATTACACTATACATTACACTTATTATCGACGGAAAACTACATACATAATAACGGGTACGAGACCCGTTACACCACTCCAAAAAGTGTCGTAAGCATAGCTTACGACCGCACATACGTCCAGTATTTACAATTCATATATCTGGTTGATATTCAGTGTCCGATGTCATTAACTACAGCTTTCACACACATTCGCACACATTCGGTATTTACAGTTCGCAATTCGCAATAAATCCAATTATCCAACGCGACCCAACTGATACGCCAACACTACGCTTATGTTCCACTGGGGGAAGATTAGAGGCGATTAAACCATTCGAAGGTACTCGCTCAATAATCAACACACTTGCCTAGGTCGGTGAACAGCAGGTTCCTACGTGCTGAAATCACAGAAGGTTCATCAGGTCGGTCGGGCCTCCTGCAGACGGTTCCAACATGAGTCTGATTCCATATCAACAAGGTAAGCTAAAAATACAAATCAAAAACAACGGCAGTACCAAAATTCGAGGTAAAACATGTCAGCTGGACGACCAGTTATGGGTAATGAAAGGAGAGTATGGCGATTTAACCGCTGCACGGTGCCCACCCTACTACCATATCATATCCCCAAGTGATCCTTAACTACAGTGACGATATGCCAGGTGACAAACTCCATAGCCGAACGACGGTAGTGGATTCCCGCATCATCCAGGTCAGGGTGGTCTATGGTCAGAAATCCCGCCTTCTCGCAGTGCGTGTTGATTCGGTCTATGGGGACCACCGTCTCTCGTTTTCCTCTCATAACAGGAGCTTTGGGCAACCAAAGGTGGAACAGAGAAAGGTTTGGGTATTTCTTAGCCAGAACATTGTACAGCGAATAAATATTCTCTGTTGTCTGGCCATAGTTACGGACGTTATTAATACCGTGGTTAACAACGACCGCACAACAAGTGACTCGTGTTGTTTTTACCCCTTCCTCTAGCTGCTCCAGACGCTCCCCAGGGTGAGCAATGATGAACAGTTCGTTTGTGGATCGGGAATCTTTGAACATGGAGTCACTGAGGAGTAAAGGTTTCTACACATGTCCTGGCTAAACTTGGTCAGGTGGACAGGTTCCTCAGGAGGGCTAACTAAAACGTCCAGTGGAAGGTCATCTCACTGCCGAATGTCATGAAAAACGGTGTTTCACCAGTCGATTCCTGCACAACTGTTGGTGCTTTCTGGTTTCTAGCCGGCCAGGCCTCAACCCACTTGGTGAAAGCGTCCTGCACCACAATGATATAAACGTTCCCACGCTTTGTTCGTTGCAGTGGGCAAACAATGTCGACATGCAGCCTTTGTCCTCTCCTACCGATTGGCGTTGGTACCAGTGGCGCTTTAGGTCGTTTAGGAGGGTTTTTGCATTGCTGACATTTACGACACTGCTTGACAAAGCTATTGACTGCCTTCCCCAGTCCAAAACACCAAAACCGTTGGCGGACTTTACGTTCTGTCTTGGTGGTCCCTAAGTGCCTACCGGATATACCATTATGGAGGTGAGATAGGACCTTAGGTAATAGCACATTCGGCAGAACTACCCGGTTTTTGGCTAATCTGGCAACAGGAAGTGGTTTCAGAACAAGCAGGTTTTCTACCATAGCCAAGCGTTCAAATTCGCCCAAGAGAATCCTCGCGTTCGAACCATACTGACGCAGGGAATCAGTGTTTGGCTTTTGCAAACCCTTTCGTACTAATTCCATGACTACTCTTATGTCATCATCGGTATCCTTAGCATCACCAATCTCGACCCGAGTTAGGACATCCCCTATACCAATCGTTTGCACGAATGACACTGTTGGGGTTCCGGTGACGCCGCAACTAGGGCAATCCCCATGACGCTTGACCCTCTTGGGAATCCGCGAGAGTGAATCGGCGTTTTGTTGATTGCGCCCGGGCCTGTGCTCAATGTCGAAATCGAAGTCCGCCAGCCTTTCATTCCAGCGGGCGACTTGGCCTGATTGAATATTGGACGACCGAAGCCACTTGAGGGCTGCGTGGTCAGTCCGGACAAGGAACTTACCAACCAATAAGTAGTGGCGGAAATATTCAATTGATTCGATTAGAGCAAGCATTTCTCGTCTCGTGACGCAATAGTTCTCCTCCCCGCCTGTCAAAACTCGACCCCCATATGCTATTACTCGTTCTGTGTGATCGCCTTGCAACTGTGAAAGAAGTGAACCTATAGCCCAGTTACTAGCATCACAATCAACTATGAATTTCCCCGATCCCTCTGGAAAGTCAGGGAAAGCCAGTACAGGAGGGCTTGTCAACGCAGATTTAATTTCTTCGAATGCTCTTTGCTGACTGATACCCCATTCGAAAGGCTGACCCTTCTTTGTGAGCAGGTGGAGGGTTTTACACATTTCCGCATATCCCTTGATAAACCTAGAATAGTAAGTGACGAGGCCAGTGAAACTTCGTACTTCTGATACATTGGTAGGGGCTGGCCAACTTAGGACTTTTGCCCGGTCAGTTTCAATTCCGTTCCCGCTCACGACATGGCTCAAGAATCTTAACCGCTTTTGGAGGAGGTGACATTTTTTGGCTTCAATTTCATATTTGCTGCTTCGAAACAACCGAATACCTCTGACAGCTTGGAAATGTGGGACGCCACATCCGCAGAATGGACTATGACGTCATCGAGGTAGATCAAGGCTGTTTTCCATGACACCTTGTCGAGAGCCAAAGACATGAGCCGTGTGAAACAGGCAGGAGCATTTGTGAGACCGAATGGCATAACATTCCATTCCCACAAACGGTTCTCAGAACAGAAAGCTGTTTTCGGCTTGTCACATTCTCGGATCGGCACTTGCCAGTAGCCACTGGTTAGATCCAGAGACGAGAACCATGACGATCCCGAAAGTGCCTCGAGGGTAGAATCTATTCGCCCCAACGGGTGACTGTCTTTAGTTGTGACGTCATTTAATTTCCGGTAGTCACAGCACAGACGCAAACTGCCATCACTCTTCTTGGCTAGGACGATTGGGCTAGCCCAAGGTGACTGGGATGGCCTTATAAGACCTTGGTCACACAGTTTAGCAGTGTACCCCTCAACAAATTGCTTGTAATGGGGCGGCAGACGTCGTTGATGCTGCTTAATCGGCTTCTGCTCCCCGGTATGTATTTCAAACTCAATGAGGGGTGTCCTTCCAATATCAAAATCCCCCCAAGAAAATACACCGTGATGCTGCGCTAGGACCCTCTTCAAATCTTCCGATCACCCTCCGAAATTTCGAGACTATCAACGTTTAGTTCGTCGTAAAGACCCTTTAAATAATGGGGATCCTGCTGGGGCTGAGGCAGCTCTGTCTTCGACAAACCATAAGTGTCTTGCACAGTGAGTACATCGACTGATTCGATAGGCGAGAAGATACCCACGAACTCCCCTCGACGAACCCTAAGGGTGTCATCTGAAAAATTTGCTAGGCGGACTGTTACCTTCCCATCCCGCGGACATACCAGAGATTTGCCAGCCAGGCATGGAGCACGGTTCCATCGACCAACCATACCAACCATATTGTTATTTACACTATATCTCTGCTTGAAATATGCATTGGCCACGACCTCATGGCCTCCCGGAATATAACAAGTCTCGGTCAGGAACAAACGACAGCAACTAGGTCGTGCATCCTTGGTCTCCAATGGTACATGGGTAAGGCCACACTCAAGAACTCTACCAGGGTAATCAATAATGCAACCATTCTGTTCAAAGAAGTCACTACCTAGCAGGCAGTCCTGAGCCAAGTCATCGGCTATTACCATGGGGACCATGAATCTACAGGGAGCTCTACCTTGGCCACCCCATGAACCTTCATGTTCGCACCCGTGGCAGTGGCTAATTCGAAGTCGACTGGCAGCAGATTTCCCTGATCGGCCCTACGACTCTTCTCCCAGACAGAGGTTTTCAACAAGGTCACAAGGTTGAACCATTAAGGATACCAGAGCAGTAAAGCCCAGTGTCTCTCAAATCGACACGACGCACCATTTTCTCAGCCACGGGGCAGCTCGGATCTAGTGACACATCTGGCCGGTCAGTTGTTATTGTGGTTAAGACCGTATCTTCATTTTACAGACTTTACAAACAGAGAGTTATCTGGGCACGGAGGTAAAATATTTGAAACTGTCCCCTCCCTCAGAGGAGAACCATCCGAAATTACATCACCCGGTTGACCGACCGACAGTGAGGTATCTGGGTAAGGAGTTAAAACATTTAAAGTTGCCTGCTTTTCCAGAAATGTACGACCTGCCGTGTCGGTTCCAACAAGAATTTCGTTCCCAACAATTTCCCTTACGCAAGGGTCTAATGAACTATTTACAATTATTGAACTACTTACAATTTGGGCTCTATCATGCACGGAATCGTTAACGGGTGAAGGAACACTTTTCTGTATTCTACGGTGTGGAGGCAGATATTTCTCCATCATATATGTGGAGGGTCTCTCTATTGGCGGCGATTCCCTTGCCCCCTGGAGGACCGCCTGTAATCGTTTCCCTGTTTCCCGGGGCAGTTCCTGGCATAGTGACCTCTACCAGAACATGTATGACATGTAAAATGCGGACATGTAGCAGCTGTATGATCCGGTTCTCGACACCGCCAGCATCTGTTGTCCCTACCCTGGGAGTTGGCCTGAGTCTGCGTGTTAACCCTGGCCTCTAAACCGTCCATCCGAACATTCAAACCCTTGACGAGGCCCACGAGTTCCGTAAGTAGCTCATCCGTCTGACTGGCCTTCACCTCATTTACATGTCGACGAGGGGGTCTGGACTCGTGTCTCTCAGTCAGGCGCCGCGCAGTCTCATGACATCGAGCCAATGACACAGCCTCCGATAGAGACTGTAGCTGAGCCACGTACAACTGCTCCCTAACACTCGAGGGTACCGCCACACCTGCCAAGAATTGGTCACGTGCCAACTCATCCTGCAAACGGTGGTCAACCCCTGGGTACGCGCTCTGTGCGAGTTCTGTCAAAGCATCCGCGTAGTGCCCGATGTTGTCTTGGGGTTTCTGCTCTCGAGATTTCAACATCATTTTGAAATCTGAAGCTGACCGTGTAAATGACATACGGTCCTTTATCCCCACAACGAAACTATTGTAATCCAGGGATGGGGCAAGACGGAGGTTTTTAACTGCCTGGTATGACTCATGGTCCAGATACGTTAGCAAATGTTGTTTCTTAAGCTCACTACTACATACACCGGACAATGTGCAGTAGCTCTCAAAACGCTCCAACCAGATGGAAAAATTATGCCCCATACTGTACATTTTGGGGCACGGAACTTTTACCCGGGCATCCTCCCTGGTCCCTGATGGCGACTCAGATTCCCTTTTTATGCTACGTGAGACATATTGGGTAATCGAACTAAAAAAATCATCCAAACCTGTAGTTGGGTGGACCCCTTCCTGGGCCGCACCTGGTTGGCCTGCATCCGGGTCAGAGTGAGACATTTCTAATTGTGAATATATTTACGTATATACCGAACAAAAACTGAATTGAAATAAAATTCCAAAAGTTATTTTATGAACCTATCAACCTATGTGCAAAACTGTAGTTAGTGTCTGAAATTATTCCCGCTATATTGAAGCAAGCGTATAACAACGGTTTAACTACTGAAGAGTATCCGCGATACCGCAGTCGTAAGGAAGTAGGTCAGACAGACTACTCACGCGCACGCTTCTCGAAAAACAAAGGGTAGCGATTCAACTCAATAATACGGCCGTAAGTGTCTCTACTCCCATCCCACCGCTGCCACCAGTGTAACAATCCTGTCTTCTAAATCTCTAATACCACCTTCAAGGATGATTTACGCTCCGACCATAGGCTATAAAGGGGCAATTTATCCCGAACAAAAGAACAACGAACTTACTCGGACAATGGTTCCACTTCTAAGAGACCGCACTTAGCGGTGATTTATTACACTATACATTACACTAATTATCGACGGAAAACTACATACATATTAACGGGTTCGAGACCCGTTACAGTTCCACGGTTAAAGTGGAAACTTGGGGTCATCATCGAGTTGCATGCTGGTTCCGATAATATTGTGAGAAGTGCGACGGTTAAAACCGCAAATGGGATCACAAATCGTCCGCTTAGCAAATTACATCCCTTAGAAGTCATGGCGACTAAAGACTTCTTCTTCGACAAACCTACGGGAAAATTTGAAACTGTGCGCGAACGACCGCCGAAGCGTGAAGCTGCGTTGGCAGCGAGGCGTGCGATCGCTGATAATATCGGTAGTGAAAGCGAAAGTGACTAAATTTGTCTGACTGTCTTGTTGATAATTTGACTTTTTTTCGTTTTGTCGTCGCCCCCGAGAACGACGTAAACTTTAATCGATTTGTTTTGGTTCTGGTTTCGCGGGCGACTGCAAAGCATTACATGGTTCGTTGAATTTGTATGTTTGTACGGGGAAGTTAGGGTTAGTTGAAATATAGCTGTGGATCTGAAAGCATACAGTTCTTGAGTTAATTACTTCACGACAGCAATTCAAACCCACCGTTCATATCGCTAAATCAGGTCATTAATTATGTTGTTATAACTTTTTTCGGAAATAATTCAGTAATTGCACATTCGCTATTAAAACAGCTCCAGGGACAGCCGAAAATGTGGAGAGCTCTCAATTGGCAAGCTGGTGCTGCCATCATTAATCGGTATTGCGCAATCACAAGGCCAGTAAATCCATTGAGTAAAAAGTGGAGGGGTGGAAGATTATTTTTTTCTCCAAATAAACTATAGTAGCAAACGATATAGCTGAAAGAAGTTTGTATTCCGATTCAGCAGGCATTTTTTTACAAACGAGGTCCAGTCATGAAAAAATGAAGGTCTTTTTATTGGATATACATTGTGATTCGTTAATTCATCAGGAGAGACTGAAGACTTACCTCCCTCCCTCGTACATGTACCATACCCGACGACTGGTGGACGTTAATACGCTACGGTTTCTTCGAGTATCTTGAAGTCGACGGTACTCTTATTTCAAGTGTCAGTGACCAAAGTATAAAAATGTAATGTGCTTTTCCGCCATTTGTTTTCTTAACAGTATCGTCAATGCACAGCTTGATATTTCACAAAATGGATCTATTTTAGCGAGGATCGACCTGTCATTCTACACAGTGTTAAGCGCATGAGCATCTGCTTATGATTATTAGTGACTTAGGTCATCCCAGGTCAAGTCAAACTATATTAAAGCTATGGAAATTTTCTAATTATCTACAATTTTACAGCTTAGATCAATCACAGCGCTACTAAATTCGCACAATAGCGAGTGTTAGGCTATTTGAATCATCTGCAACAAGAAATACGACCGGGTCTATCACCGTTTCAAAATGTGGTTTGTTAACATCTATTAACATCGGATTAACTAATGAATTAATCTAATAATTTTTTTTCTAATTAAATGAGTGAAAATATATCGTTATAGTTATATATATAGTTAGTTGTAACTGTCTTGTTAATTCTTTATATTTTTAGTTAAATTCTATTTAATTATCTTTCAATTTTTAAAATCAATTTTAAAGTAAGAAAATTTTCAAAACATTTAATCTAACAATTATATATTATAATTATATATTATTTATTTTAAAAAAATATCAAAATATTAGATATTTAAATCATTTAACTTAACTCAATAACTATTTGACTACTTTATTGATTTTCAATGTAGAATTATTACTCTTTTCACAGTTTCTACCTTTAATTGTTTGATAATGCTTTGATTTATGTGATTTTAAATATTTACCTCCGCAATAACAATGAATTTTTTCATTAGAATTGAATTTTCTAAATTCATCATCTAAATTACATTGAATTCCAATATCTTTATGAGAATTATTATTAACTGATTCACATTGAATACCAATATTTAATGAATTTTCATTATAGATAATTTGTTTATTATCAAAATTAAAATGATATAATTGTCGTTTTTCAATTCTTAAGTCTTTATCATTGTAACCTTTAGAAAGTGTTAAATCATCATTTCTTTTATTGAAAGGAATTTCAAGAATATTTATAATTTTTTCATCTAAATTTCCTTTATAATCTAAAACTGTATTGAATATTTTAGGGTTTTTGGCGCCATTATCTAAAGTATCTATAAGTTCAGTAATCAAATATGCTTCATTTGATAATATTTGATTAATCATAGTAATATTATCAATTTTATATTGTCTTCGATACACTAAATTTGTTGCTGAGATATAATTTTTAATGTTAAATAATGAAAATAAGTTATTAGATCCATTGATTTCGATTTTGAATTTGGGTTCTTCTTTCATTTTTATAACAAAATTTCTATTAAAATGAATTTTCTAGATTATTTATATTGAAAAATCTAAATTACTTTTTGATTAAAATTTTAACTACTTTACTATATTTAATGTTAAAAATCCAAATCATTTTACTCAAACTTTACTAACACTTTTAACATTGAAGAATCTAAATTATTTTCCTTTTTAATCAAAGATTCAGCTATTTTACTATACTTTATAGTTAAAATCTAAATTATTTTGCTCACACTTTTAATATTGAAAATCTAAATCATTTCACTCACACTTTACTCACACTTTTAATATCTTAAAATCTAAATTATTTTTACTCACACTTTTAATATTGAAAAATCTAAAGCATTTTACTCACACTTCACTCACACTTTTCATGTTTCAAATTTTATCATTTTATATTAAAAAGTTTGATTATTTTAGGAAAAAAGCAAAAAAAAAACATTTCTAAAATTAAAACTTAGTTTTATTTTGTACTTTGCCGATATTTTCTCTCCATATTTAGTTTTTATCTTTTCTAATTTTAATATTTTATGTTCAATTTCTTTTGTAACATCGACTAACGTTTTTATTTCAAATTGTTTTTTGCTGGTTTTATTCTGTTATTTATTGTCGCTTAGAATGCTTTTCTGTCTCCCATATATAAGGAAAAAAATTATGAGTGGTGATGAGTGATGTGCCGACCTCTCGACCTCTGGTATGAAACCCTGATTTTCTAATTACTTATACAATCACTCTGGAGCTCTGTAGAAGTAATAGTACTCATCTTTACTGTCCAAAATAACACATGTGAAAATTCAATGCTATTTGCGTCGGGAGAACTTTATATCGCAAAGATCCGACGCTTGGATCGGTAGTTATGGGCTTTCAAAGACGAAACCCCTCAAAATCTTGGTTCTATAAAATTTGTGTTGACCCGGTTTTGACTTCCATCATGACGTCATAACATATTGAACGAGATGGATCAGCTGGTGCGCGTTATTTCACAAACAAAATGGCGGCAGGATTGAAATTCATCATTTATAGCGCGAATACTGATATTCAAGGCGTATGATATAACGATTTATTACGTGCGATGTGTTCAATGATTCATCTAGTTTTGATATCCCGTGCATAAGGTAACGTTGAATCAAGATATCCGACGAAATGTGGTTTCAAAATGCGGAAATTTTCTTCCGTGTTCGCCACACGGCTGATTTACTGATAGCATCGAATTTTTAGAGATGAGTCTGATATCAAAACGACTGGAATACTTGCTTTATCATCATGAATTGAAGTCATTTTATCAACGTTCGCATTAGCGATCCGTTTTGGAGCCTGATTATTTGTATTAGTTTGTTAACTGCGGCACAGTGGAGCGTTCGCGTTGAAAACAAACATAGCCTTATAGTCTCGTGTCCACTGCGTGTATGTTTCAGTTATAGAGTACGCGCGCCACGGTGTAGGTCGCGCGTAACAACCATTTGTTTGAGTATGTAAGCTACTTAAAGCAATCCTATCGTGAAATTATTAAAAATCATGTCAGTCGATAAACTTGTTTACGTCAGTAACCGGCACTGACTGGCATCAAATTTTAAGAACTTGGCAGCTTCTGTCCTGGTTGGTCCGTATGATAAAAATGAAAAAACCTCCGATGAAATCCAGGCTCTCACCAAGTTCGTACCGTATCTTATCGGGCCACTCATAGTTTTAGTTATTTTACATCATTCAAGGGCCGTATTACAATTATGAACATTTGTTCAGACAAAAGGCCTATTATCAATTTTTCAAAAATTTCATTCTCGTTAAAAGTCAGTTATCGATCATTTTAAGTTCACACTGACCAAAATTGAGTCCTTTTTTATATATATTTTTTTGGGTTAAATTTTCAATGAAATGATTTTTTGCATATCGGTAGCCTACGTGACAGATATTTTACTTGACACCAGTTTGGCGAGCCACTGGACCATTGGTCCTTTATTATATTATTTTTGCGTTACGCACATATGACGTATTCATACGTCACAACATTCCCCCAATCCATGTATGGTTGGTGACGTATCTGCACACGTCACATCTAGAAATATCTTTTTGCACTAATCAGAGCTCTTGGCCGCACCATATTAGGTTAACATACGTAGACGCATACGTCACTTCCAGATTTGTTTATTTATATTACTTCTATTTATGTTTATATATGACATACGTATCCACGCAGGTTGCCTGGCAACTGCAACTCTGGCCATGAACACCAGGCTCCGTACATTACTTGTTAGTATAGTATAACCGCTGATAACTGAAACCTACTAATATGTTCCCTGAAAGCTTGTTGATATAATTCATGAAAGCAAAATAATATATGTCCTGAAAGTCTCCACAATAGTACCCTGGGATAGAACCGTTCGTAACGTTGGCTAAAATAAAACGGGATATATGATTGGCCAATAATAACATAAAATATAGCTGCAAAGCAGCGATAACCGGTTTTCTGCAAATCCGCACCATGCCATTCAGGTTGATAGGAATTATTGAAAATTTAAATGCCGATACATGAAAAATGTATTGACAGATTCGAACCTAATATACAACCACTGTGTAAACGTCCAATGTGGTTTAGCTTTGAGACCGAACTTACGTGGACGTAAAATCGATAAATGTGAATTGATTAGACCAAGCATTTTTTTTTGTATCACCACGCTTAAAAATGGATCTGTTCTATTAAGAAACTCATCTTAAGAATCGGCTGAGTCAATAGGTGTTGAATACATTTACTGATATAGTAACGTATAAAGATTTGGAATAGATTTCAAGGAATTAATCTTTTTATTGAAATATTTGAATAAATACATATATTGTATTGTAGATTCAATCGATAGATTATGAATTGCTTTGGTCTGGGTATCGGGCCGATGTTGATTTTGGCTTTGGATTACTAATTCTATACTGATAACAGTTTAAACCTTGCAACACTTGCGTAAATATCAAACCTATTCCACTAGTTAATAAACTGTTAGTCAACTGCAAACTATTCCAGTGTTATGTCGATCGTGTTAATCGCTTTGCTTGAGTTGAAAGAATCAGACCGTATATGGTATGATGCAACATCGGTCGAAGAGAGTTGGTGTTGACTGACTGCCCTTGACCATTTATCTTCATGTGTTTGACATCAGCATATACCCATGAATTGCAAAATATTCATAGAACATGAAAACCTATAGGCCTATACATGTCTACAGTATTCAAACTTACACCGATGTTGGATATTTGAATGAACATTGGCTTATTTCAATATTCTAAAGCAGGAAATAATAAGCCCAATCAATAGGCCCTATTCCCATCGGTATAATGCGTTCAGCTGTAACGTACACCCATCTGTCGAGATTGGAGAAATCGGTATACCAAACCTTCGTACAGCAAAATGTACAGGCCTACATAATGGTTTCTTGTTTACTTGTATACACGCCGTGATCACATGAACGTTTTGGATCTAGGTTTGACTATAAATGTCAGGTCAGGGCCCGGTTTCATGAAAAAATTAAACTCAAATTTTTGGTGTAATTGCCATTGGTTACTTCATGTTTTCAATGAGGACAACAATTCAAACTAAACAGTTTTAGGCTTAAACTTTTTCGTGAAACTGGGCCCTGCAGACAAGGCCTGAGCAAAATTTAATCACATGCCTCAATTAGCCTTTCTGTGTGCGAATACTTTAAGGTAGGGGACACACGAGCGTATTTTTTTCGCCCGGTCGCGACGATTAAATTCGCCAGTGAATTCGCCGCCACATTTATACGCCCGATACGAGTGGGCACACGTAGCGATGAAACCGAAATTCGGTCAGCGACCGGTACTTAGTGGAAGAGAGTTAACAACTCACATGATATCAACAATTCATCATATTGGTTGATAAAAATGGATCGCTCGGCGGAATTCGCTGAGTGCGGGCAGACGAGCGAATTTGCGGGCGATCCGATCGCCGGCGTAAATAATCGGCCGAAAAATATTATACATGTATGATACGGGCGATCGAGTCGGCCGACGAAATCGTTGTCGCCGTGAGTGGCCACACGAGCGAATTTTTCGGGCGATTTATAAATTCGCCGCGATCGGACGAAAAAATACGCCTGCCCCTACCTTTAGGCATACTGCATTGTTTTAATAATATCGAGTGAAAAGTGAATATAATAAATTAGATTACATTTTAGGCTAGTCCTGACCCAATCCTATCCATGTTATAATGACACCAGTATAGTTACATCAGTGTAGGGCCAACGAGAGTGAACAAGTTGTATTTGTAGTACATGGTAGCTCACTCAATACTTAAAATGCTGTTAGTACCCCTACATGAATGTACAGTAATTTTCACGATTAGCCTATATAAGTATGTTGACGCATGCGCAATGCAGTAGAATTCTGACTTGTAATATTGGGATTCGAAACCAAATGAAATAAAATCCGACGGTAGTCCAGTGATTTACCCACTGAGCCACATTTATCAACTGCGGGGTTGATAAATTAATTTACATATATCCTCACCTAACCCTACCCGATTCCTATTCTTTGATGCATGCCCGTACACGTAGCTTAATGACGCATGCGCAGAGGAAACTCACGTACGGCTAACCTGTGGAGATCACCGTACAATCACGTATGGGTAACATCTTCGTACTTGAAATGGTATTGGCTACTATAATAGGCCTATAGACAAATAAATACCGGTAGGTTTCTTAGTTTCCACACTTCTCCTCACAACCGAACCAACTCTGACCAACCAGTATATTTTAGTCCCAGTACGCACGAACCGACACAGGCCTAACACTGTTTGTCAACTGTCTGTGTGTTCCGTAGTAGTAGGCTATCAATAATCACCCGATACTTTTCTATTGTTTCTGTTTTCTCTGAATGTAGTCGAACGTCATTCTAGTAGCCACCCGCGACTCAACGACCTTGATTCAAACTTGATCAATTAAAAGTGTATTTATTGGCGCTTTTGTTTACATGAACAGATCAGCAATATATTTAAATAAAATAACCGGAATAACAGGAAATCAATAATATAAAAGAGGTAACAACAAACAAATACCTTTTAACCTGTCGGACTCGTAGACTGGTTGCCGGTCTCTACCTTCAGTTAGAGACCGGTTGATCCCATCCTCCATTTTACATTTTCGATGCATGTCAAACATGTCAGTATCGAGTTACTTCCGGGTTAAAATGGCGTCTCATCGAGTAGGCGAAACTAAGAGTAAGTAATAGGGATAATAGGCTTTCAAGCCAAAGGTCGAGAGGTCGAGAAATTTTCCAAATATGAAAATAACAATAATTTCTAGTTGAATTAGTCGCGCACACTCCTAATTCAACTAGAAATTATTGTTATTTTCATATTTGTGAAATTTCTCAACCTTTAGCTTGAAAGCCCATTATCCCTATTACTCTTAAAATATTCATATACATGAATAAAATATATATGAATAACATATAAAAGTAATAGGAAAAGTGGGGTTTCAGATCAGAGGATGGAGGACGAAACATTATAAATAGATAGATAGATATATTTTAAACATTATTTCAATATTTATATTTGTATGAGTTAGATCTTTAAACATTAAAAGTGTTAGTAAAGTGTGATTGAAATAATTCATATTTAAATCATGAATAACATATAAATGAATAACTTCTAATATCAATTTAGTAAAAAAATTTGATATTAAAATGGAATCAGAACAACCACAAACTATCAATATTACAAATAACACTGGTGTCATAAATATATACTACAAGAAGTGTTCTAAATGTGAATTAGATAAATTAGCTTTAACAGAATTTAGTAAGCGTAAGATTAGCAAAGATGGTTTTCAATATTGCTGTAAAACTTGTATTAAACTATATACCAAACAATATCGAGAAGATAATAAAGAAGCTTATAATGATTATATGACAGAATATATGAGAGGAAGATATAAAACAGATCTTAATTTTAGATTGAAACAATGTTTAAGATCTAGATTAACACAATTATTCAACAAAGAAACGCATTCAGAAACACTATCTAATTTATTGGGTTGTTCAGATGAATTCTTAAAATCATGGATAATATATCAGTTTAATGATAAAATGAATATAGATAATTATGGTGAATACTTTGATATTGATCACGTGTTGCCGATTTCTAAATTTGACATGAGTGATGATTATAATAAGAAGCTAATCTGGAGCTGGAGAAATTTAAGGCCTTTAGAAAAGAAGGAAAACATAATTAAATCTAATAAACTAGATTTACAGTTATATTTAGATCAACTGGTTAAAGCAAAGACATTTGTTGAATTATGGAATAGTATTTCACAGAATCAACCGCATTCTGAGGTTTTAATCAGTGGTTAGAGAACCGGCAATTCTATTTGAGCTTTGTATGTCTATAATACATAGCAAATCACTATACTATAGAAAAGCAAATCACCTATGGGACCACATCATTTTCGGGGGTTATCTAAATATAGGGTTTACAATGTTTGATAAAGAAACTGCGGGGATTTCTTGGGGGGTGTGGGTTAAAAAGAACATAGACATCAGTGCCGGCTTTGATAGAAAACTGAGAAGAGTAGGTATGTTAATAAGATATGAAAAATTCAAAATATTAGGATTAGCATTTAGAGAAGTAGGCAGATATTTACCAGAAATTGAAGAAATGATTGGAAACAATCCAGTAATTAAAGAATTCTGGACAAAATTATAAATTATAACACTGAAGGTCTTTGTAATATAGACTTCAAAAATGTAATCTCGATTGTATATATATATATGTTTTAATATTGTATTGTTTACTGTTAACTAAGTATTGCGCAATAACCTTTCCGATTGGACCGCTTTTCTATTGTTCTCCATTGTTCTATTATCGATCGTTGTTGACGGAAACAGCTGCTCAATATTGATTGGTTACAGTTCTATGTTTGAATGTTGTAGTTTACAGAATAAAAATATAACTGTGTATTGCGCAATAACCGGTCCGATTGGAGCGCTTTTCTATTGTTCTCCATTGTTCTATTATCGATCGCTAAAATTTACATAATAAATATATTTGTTTATGAAATAATATTTCCACCAGTCGTTTCTTTGAATTTATTTTCAGTTTGAGGATTTAATATCGAGAATCCGAAATGACTTATCTGGACAGTTATAGTTACCGCTCCTATAGATAGACAATAGTAGTGAGATATTAAATCCTAATTTAAATAAAAAGTATTTAAAAAACAATAACTTCAACTAGCTAGTGAATTCTATTATATTTTTAATATTTTCTTTTGGTAATTCTAATTGACATTAGATTGAATAGATTTTGAATAGATTTGAACAGAAATTCTTTAACTTTAACTAACCTTGTCAATTTAGTATTAACCCAAAGAGATACTAATATCATTTTATAATACTTATAATGTTTTTTTCGCTTTTTTCTCTAATATAAATGTCAAAGAAATCGAGTAAGAATAGTATTGATATTGAAAAAACATTAGATGATTTGGGCATTAGTGATAATAAGGATATTGATATTGATATATATGAATACTATTTATATTGTAAACACCATCTTGAATTACTAATTGCTAGCGGGAAGTGTAAACAATTTTTAACTAAGACTATTACTTTTCAAGAATTAGATGCTATGAAACCATATCAAGTAATAAAATATTTTAAGATTTATGAAGAAGCTAGATTAGCTAGAATAAATGATTCTATTTCAGATGGTATTGTCAAATGTTATTCTAAGTTATGTAACCAGTTGATATCAATTGATGATGAAAATAAATTATATACTGATTTGAAAAATGACTATTTAGTTATGACTGAATTACAAAAATGGGTTGGATATGCTTCATTCCAATTAGGATCGGTTATGACATTAATTTCTACTGGTGTCATAACATTTTCGAATATCAAACCTATGGAATATAAATCAGGTAAGAACGAAACAGATGTACTACAACCAAACGGTGAAACAGAAAATGAATCAGAACAAAAATTAACTAAAAATATAGCTGCAAAGCAGCGATGACGGGTTTTCTGTAAAGCCATTCAGAATGATGGGAATTGTAGTAAATTGAAATATTGATACATAGAATAAAATGCATTAACAGATTCGAACCTAATATGCAACCACTGTGTAAACGTCAAATATGATTCAGCTTTGAAACTGAACATACGCGGACGTACAATCACAAATATTAATATATTTGACCAGGCATTTATTTTGGCATTCAAACATCATGATACTGTATTATCAGCATCCTTAAAAATGGATCTGTCCTATTAAGAACTCATCTTAAGCACATGCTGAGCCGATAGATTGATTGAATTCACAGATAAGAACGTATTATGATTTAGAATAGATTTAAGAAGTTAATGTTTTTATTTAAATATTTGAATAAATACATATATTGTAGTGTAGATTCAATCAATAAATTATGAATTGATTTGGTCTGGGTTTCCGGCTGATGTTGATTTTGGCTTTTATGGATTACAAATTCTATAGTGATAAACAATTGATACCTGCAACATGTGTGTAAATCAAACCTATTCCACAAGTTGCGTGTGTTTCCTAATAAACGGGAGAGTCACTCTTGATCTTGAGTTATTAGAACTAGGGGTCCAGGGACACCATGCCCACTTGGGAAGTGGTTCCAAATGCTCAACAATCTAACAATTCATGTATCAAAGGTATAAAACATCCCTTTTCAAAGAATACCCATCACAAACTGCAATGAGAAATTGCCAACTCAGAATTCGGGCCAAAATTGACATTTTTGGACACTAAAAAGGTCATAGGACGGCCATCTTGAGTCCGTATCCCAATTTTTGTTATGCTGATGGGCCCAGGGGGCATTCACATATATCCGAAAGATCAAGGTAATTGATCAAAGCATCTTCAAAATTTCCCTCAAAAAGTTCAAAAATGTGTAAAAAGTGTTGATTTTGGCGAATAACACTGGCTGCCAGTCGGCCATCTTGATTCTGACAGCCAGTTTTTGGGCTGAAGATGTGTCTAGGGTAGATACATGTGTAACCCAAATATCAAGACATTACATTGAAGCGTCTTCAAAACTTCCTAAAATTACTGATTTCTGATGACGGATGGACGACGGACGAAAAGTGAACGCAATAGCAAATAATGTTCATTTAGTTATAGAAATTCATTGCCTTTTTGGAGTTTCTGTAATAATATTTGTTCTGCCCTAATTTTTATTGCTGTATGAACCAATGATATGCTTTGTAAATATGATGTAATAAAATAAATTTGAATTAAATTTGAACATGACAATCAAGCATAACTTGTGTTTTTTCAACTTGTCTTACTTGTCTTTTGTTAACAGTTCCAGAGTTTCAACTACAATCAAATCCAAATTGGCTAAAAAGTACATAGGACTAAATGAAATGAACCGTTAGTTACTGCAAACCTATTCCAGTGTTGTCGATCGTGTTGAATCACATTCCTTGAGTTAAAAGAATCAGATCTTCTATGGTACAACATCGGTCGAAGAGAGATATCTTGGTGTTGACGGTCCTTGACCATCTAACTTCATGCGTTTGACATTGGAATCAGCATCATACCCATTTGAACTGCAAAATATTCATACAACATGAAAACCTACAGTACATGTATACAGTAATCAAACTTTCACCGATGTTGGATATTTGAATGAACATTAGGTTTATTTCAGTATTCTAAAGCAGGAAATAATAAGCCCAATCAAATAGGCCCTATTCCCATTGGAACAATTGTATAATGCGTACAGCTGTACCGTACACTTATCAGTCAAGAATGGAGAAATCGGTATACCAAACCTACGAACAGCAAAATGTACAGGCCTACAATGATTTCTGGTATACAAGCCGTGACCACATTGACTATTAATGTCAGCAGGTCGGAGAAGGCCTGGCCAAATTTAATCACATGGCTCAAATCAATTAGCGCGTGTGAATACTTCACTGTATTGTGGGATCATTCATTTATTACGTACGGATTAGGGGAGGGGGAGGGGTCAGGGCAATTATGTACTGTAATGCTTAATGTACATGAAAAAATGGCAGATTTTGCGTACAGAGGGAGAGGGGGTTGAAATAATCAAATTTTATGCGTACGTAATAAATGAATATTCCTGTTTTAAAAATAGGCCTATGGAGTGAATAAGTACATAGACTGAATTAGACTTTAGATTAGTCCTGGCCAAATCCTATCCATGTTATAATTGCACCAGTTATAGTAACATCATTGTAGGAGGATGACCGCCGACGAGAGGGAAAAAGTTGTGTTTGTAGTACATAGGCATGGTAGGCTTGTCGTACTCACTTAATACCCGGTACTTAAAACGCTGTTGTTACCTGTACGTGACGGTACGGTGATTTCTACAGGTCAGCCGTGTGTGAGTATGTTGACGCTCAGACTTGCAATATTGGGATTCGAAACCAAACGAAAAAAAAATCCAGTTGCAGTCCAGTGATTTATCCACTGTGCCACAGAACGTAACTGCAGGGTGGATGAAATTTGATTTACAAATAGCCTAGCCTCACCTAACCCAAACTCTATTCTTTCACGCATGCACGTTTGCAGATTATAGGAACTCACTTACGGCCTTTTTAGGGAACTCACGTACGGTTAATCTGTGGATATCACCGTACAGTCACTGGCACGTACGGGTAACAACTTCGTACTTAAAAAAATGGTAATTGGCGGTAAAAGTGCAGATCCGCACCTCTCGTGATTGACGCAATCTGCTGAATGACAGAATCCTGGCTAAAATCTTTCTACTCTCTCTAGTGAAGATATCTTAAAATTAACCAATGGCAATGTACTGAATTGCTGATGACATTTTGAATCTGAAACAATGATATTTAACGTAATTGATTGAACCATTTACGCGGAGAGGTGCGGAGCTGCACTTTTACCGTATTGGCTACTAGAGGAACTCACGTACGGCGTTAGTAGGGAACTCACGTACGGTTAACCTGTGGAGATCACCATACAGTTACGTACGAGTAACAACTACGTACTTACTGGTATTAGCTACTATATAATAGGCCTATAGACATACCCGTACTGCGGTAGGCTCAGAGAGAGTCAGAGCTCAGACCACTATTCCAAAATCTTCTATATCCTATAGTAAAAACAAGAAATTCGAGAGTTTAGTTCATATATAAGCGCGTAAATTCAGGGGAAATCCTGCTTATGGCTCATAGGCCAGCATCTTAGCTACGCATTGAAGTGGTTTTCGCCCCACATACCCAACCTAACTTTTGAAATAATCAAACCTTTAGAAAGGAGGGGTATCCCAGTACAGGTATGCCAGTACATCCGAGCTAAATATCTAAGGGAATCCCCCACCGTGTTTGGTACCCTTACTCCAAGCAAAAAAAGTCCAGGGAATCCCTTATTTCATCATCAAGCTGTCTCTCAGGATCAATGGATTTCATACATATAACCGAAATTCGTTACCTATCCCATTTGCAGAAATTATGGCAACATTTATGGGGGACCTCTTCTTCACTCTAGGTACTATTTTTGGGGTCCGGCCCTACGCATCTTCGAGCTACTAACCTTATTGTGGTCTGATGCCTGACTCTGAGACGAACGTAATTCTAGCAGCCCTCCGCGACTCAACGACCTTGATTTAAACTTGATCAATTCAAAATCTGTTTATTGACGCTTTTGGTTACATGAACTGATCAGCAATATACTTAAATGAAATAACCGGAATAACAAGAAATCAAAAATATTAAAGTGGTAACAAACAAATGCCCGTAAACCTCAGACACGCGAACGCCGGACTCGTAAACTCTTGGACTCGGACCCGCTGAGCAATAAATTCATAAAATTGACTTTGAAATTGATTGTGGAGAAGAGAGGGAATAATTCGATAGCTCTTCCTCATAAAGAAGAGAGAAATTTCGGAAAGAAAACACAACATGGCTACTAATTGAAGGGGCCAAATTTCCGATGTTTACGGCTCGACAGTGCCTTTATAACGTGGATTAATCAAAATTTCCATGCAGTATCTGTTGAAGTGACCTGAAGGATATCATACGGATTGTATCGGCGACAGCGTTAAGGTAAGGAAGCCTTTACACTTTTAACAAAAACTATGTGGAAAAGGGAAAAAAAGAATAATAATAATCACGCGAATTTCAATAGGGTTTTCTGTGAAGCAACAGAAAACCCTAATAAATGATTGATGGTGTTAAGAAAATGGTTAGATCTGAAAAACAAATTAAATGGGCAAGATAATTAGGTAAAAGATCTGCAGAATTAAAAAAAGCTAAGAAAAAGAAATTCTAAATAAAGAATAATTCTAAACATAGTTCTATAAATATGAAACCTATACAAGCTAGAAAAGAAGATAATTCAGAAATAGTATGGAATAATTTATATGGAGCGTTTGTTACACATGATTTCGGTGAACCTAAATTTAAAATAGGACAACACGTTAGAATATCTAAATATAGAAAAACCTTTTATAAAGGTTATACCCCAAATTTTAGTGAAGAAATATTCAAGATTAAAAAGATAATATTAACTAAACCATTTGTTTATAAACTAGAAGATCTAAAAGATGAAGAAATATTAGGTTATTTCTATGGACAAGAATTATCACTTGTACCAAATCCAGATGAAATAGAATACAAAATAGAAAAAGTATTGAAAACAAAAACTCTTAAAGCAAAAAAGTATTCTTTGGTGAAAAATAAAGGATATGATGATAAATTTAATGAATGGATTTTATCTAGTAAAATTAAAAGAATAAATGAATAAAGATTTATTTATATTTGAACCGCATAATATGTTAATAACTGGGGTAACAAACTGTGGTAAAACACATTTCATATTAGATTTGTTAGAAACTATATATAAGAATCATTTTGATAATATAATATTATTTTGTCCTACTTATGAAATGAATAAAACATATAATAGAGATATAGTTAAGATAAAAAAGTTTATTATATTAGATCCTAAAACAGTAAAAGAAAATTTAGATAATTGTATTAAAATAGCAATTGATACTTACAAAGGATCAAATACATTATTCATTATAGATGATTGCGCAAATTTACATGATTCAAAAGTGAGAGAAAGTGAGTTATGTTATCTAGCTTTCTCTGGGAGACATTTTGGGATAACAACATGGGTTTTAAATCAAAAATATAATTCAATTGTTAAAGACTTTAGGGAGAATATAAGATTTCTAGTTTTATTTTATAACAAAGATAGAAAATCTATGCAACAATCATTAGAAGAAAATCAAATTATACCTACTGAATTACATGATGAATATATGAATAAATTAAAGAATAATAAAGGTTCAAAATTATTACTGAGGCTTCAATTTCCATATGAATATAAGTTTATAAAATAACTATTTATATACCTATGTATTAGATACCCTATTAGATACCCTAATACCTGATACCCTATTATATACCCTAATACCTACCTATGTATTAGATACCCTATTAGATACCTTAATACTTAAAACCCCCTTTTTTAAAATAAATATTATTTATTTTCAACCAATTTATTTTTATTTTTTCAACTAATATATGAATAAGTTTGAAAATAATAAAGGTTATTTATTATTACTGAGGTTTCAATATAAATTAAAAAAAAAAAATAATTTAAGGTAATTTCAAATAATATGTATTAGATATGATTTTAATCAAATATCTTCCAACATTATCAACAACATAATTATTATTATTACCGGTTACTTTTATATCAGCTGATAAATAAATACTATTTGGAACATAAAAAGTATTTTGTGTTAATCGAGGGATTCTAACATATAAAGTTTCATCAGGATTAATATTAGAAGGGTTATGAGTAATTATATGATGTGATCTCTCTGCTTTAATAGCATTAGATATTCTATGATTCTTAGAAGGATTGATATAACTCCCACTCATTTATTTAACAAAAAAAATTAATTATTTATTTTTTGATATCATATTCACTAACCCAAAAATAATTGCACTTACAACTGTAATTGAAAATAAAATAATATGTTCAGCAGCAAAGTTAAGAATATTCCCAGCAGATTTCAATATAAAACCAACAATTGATGCTATAACTCCGGGTAATGCTGCAGCAGATTTTTTAGATAGTTCCCATAAATATTTTGCTAATTTCTTTAAACCATCTTTAACTTTATCTTGTATAGAATTATTATCATTCGGGGGTTTATCCGGTTTATTGGGAGTAGGTATAGATTTTAATGAATTTGATATTGCTAAATCAATTGTTGTAAATAACATAGTTACAGCTGTTAGAATTGAAAGAATTGTTATTCCTTCAAACTTAAATAATAATTTTATTCTATCTTTCAATGATATTTTAGAATCTGGTTTTATCAACAAATCTTTAAAAATAACTTTTAATCTATTAATATTATAATCATATGATTTTAATAATAATTTAATTTCTTCTTTCTGTACTTCTAAATTATTAATTTCTTTTTCTAAACGTAATTCTTTTTGCCTATATTCTATTTCATCAATTACTTGTCGTTCTAAATCAGACTTTAATTGTTCTATTTCTTTATTTTTATCAGATGATTTTAATAATAATTTAATTTCTTCTTTCTGTAATTCTATGTTATATTCTAAATCATCTTTTTCTTTTTCTAAATATGCATTTCGTTTTTTTAAATTCAATTTCTTCAATAACTTTACTATCTCTATCTAATTTTACTTGTTCTATTTCTTTAATTTTATCAGTTCTATCTTTTTCTAAAAATCTAATTTTAATATCTCTTTTACTTTTTTCATGCGCAATTTTATCAGCTGATTCTTGCATACCTTTAATTTCTCTACGCGCTTGTTCAGGAAATGCTTCTAATTCATCATCATTTAAATCAAATAATCCTTTTTCTAGTAAAGATTGTATTCGATTTATTTCAGTTTAAGCACCGGGTGTATCTAAAGCACCTTTCATCTCTTCTTCAAATGAATGAATTGTATGTAACATGCTATCAAAATGTTTTACTAATTGTAATTGACTCTAATCATTATCAATTTGTTGAATATCTCTTCTCGATGTTTCGGGTGTTGAAGATCTTAATTTATCTAATCGATCATCATACTCTTCCATTTCTGGATCAACATAAGTAAGATTTAAATTTGGATTTTTAAATGGTGAATGTTTGTTTATATCAATTTTAGGAATTGGTTCTTCTTCATTTATTCTATCGAGTGCATTCCATATAATTCTGAGAAATTCTCTACCACCTTTTGAACGTTCAATTGAAGATCTTGCACGCATTCCAGGTTCAATATTTTCTTGACCCATTCTAGATAATTGTATTGATTCAGTTTTACCATTTAATTCAAGATTATAATACCATGCATCATTTTCAAATTCTAAATTATTCATGAAATGTGGATCATCTTTTTCAATTTGTTCTACAACACCTTCTGTATCAATTTCATCTATTACAACTTTTGGTAATAATTCGTTAACAATTGTATCTGTTATTCTAGTTTTCATTAAATATAAATCTTCTTTCAATTCAGGGTTTTTTGTTCTTTCTAATCTATTCATTAAATCTTTTCTAAATGTTACGGGTTTAATAACTCCCCTTTCGTGAGTTGTCATATATTCTTCAAATTTTTTGCGTGTTTCAGTATCATCTTTAAATTCATCATAATCATATAATATAGGCCCACTAGAATCATCTTCATCATTTAAATTATTATTATATGCTGTTTTATTGGCTGTTCGAATATCACGGATACCGGATACCGGACACCTAAATACCGGATACTCGAGATTGCGGAGTATATAGCGCATCGGGTCTAAGGATTCGTTTCCGTGTTGTTGTAAGTAGTACTGCCGCGACATACAATCATTTATGTCAAATTGTTACAGCGGCTAACCAACTTATTTGTCTTAATGCTAGCCTGATTACAGCCTTCTCTCACGTTTTAAGTGTCATCATCGATCTCAATATTATACATATTTTTTTCTGAATACTGTTTTTCTTTGGTTAGGTGAAGTTAAACGTTATATTCATTTTTTATTATCTTACTTCACTGGTGATGGATATGTATTGGTGGCCCTTTTGGTTTTTCTGTAAAATCCTTTCATTAATAGGGCTGAGTACTGCTAGGCCCTATATCTCAAGTTTGAAGGCCATAAGCGAGTCTGGCAGTTCTAAAGTTTCTTCTAATAAAGTTTGTTTTAAAGATCTCTACATTTTGTATTTGTTGATTTACGATGGAATAGTTGAGCTGAACACCAATGAAATACAAGTATTTACAAACAAAGAATTAAAATTCGTTTTCTTATTTTATGACGGAGAATATTCGGTATATTCTATTTATTGGACGATATGTCTACATTTCATTCTCAATCACGATGTCCCTAAAAATGAAATTATTGAGTCCATGGCGATCGTCGAAAATCAACACCCCTGGACACCAATTGTTTTGGTATAACCTTCAAAAATCAGTTCGTCAAATACCGGTACCTACCATACCTCTAAGTGACTATTTACCCTGATGTTAAATTTAATTCTAAAGATCATGAAAATATAGATCGTCAATAACGCTTAACTTTATTAAAATGGCCTTCTTCGTGAAACTGAATGATAAAGATATTTTGTATTGTACAGTAGCTCTGCCCAAAACGGTCTATTCGGTAATCCGTTCAAATTGGCAGAATGATAAAAAATATTTTCTGTCTACTGTTTGTTACCGTGACTGTCGTATGTAATCGTGTTATTACTCGGAAGCAATAAATCTGTTTGAATTGTCTATACCGGTAACATTTGTATGCTACTGTACTTGAAAAGCATATACCGATGTATTATGAAAATAATATAGGCCTTTTATTCTTCTACTAGATCTCACACGAACTGCCGTTTACCGCTGACCATTAGACCCGATGCGCTATATACTCCGCAATCTCGGGTATCCGGTATCCGGTATTTAGGTGTCCGGTATCCGGTATCCGTGATATTCGAACAGCCTGTTTTATTATCATTACTAAAACTTATTTCATCAAAATCAGGTGGTTGTTCATCACTTATAACAGGCTAGTAATAGGGGTAATAGGCTTTCAGATCAAAGGTCGAACGGTCGAGCTCGTAAAAAATGAAAAACATAAAAATAATTACAATTTCTACTTGAATTACTCGCAAAACTCATAAAAATGAAAAATAAATTCTCACACGCTCGAATTTATTTTTCATTTTTACGCGTTAGAAAAAAGTGTGAGTAAAGTGTGAGTGAAATAATTCATAAATCATTGAATATTTATATTTATATGCGTTGGATTCATTTTAATAAAAGTTTTGTTAGTAAAATGAAGACAGAAGAAGAAGAACCCAACTTTAAAATCGAAATAAAAGAAACCAATAAATCATTTTCACAGTTTTACATTAAAAATTATATTTCAGCAACAAATTTAGTGTCCGCAAGGTATTATAAAATCGATAACATAACTATGATTAATCAAATATTATCAAATGAAACATATTTAATTACTGAACTAGTAGATACTTTTGATAATGGTGTTAAAAGTCCTAAAGTATTCAATACAGTTTTAAATTTTAAAGGAACTTTAGATGAAAACATAATTAATATTCTTAAAACTCCTTTCAATGAAAGAAATGATGATATAATACTTTCAAAAGATTACAATGATTTGATTAACTTAAGAATTGAAAAAAGACAATTATATTATTTCAATTTTGATAATAAACAAATTATCTATAATGAAAATTCATCAAATATTGGAATTCAATGTGAATTAGATAATAATAATTCTTATAAAGATATTGCAGTTCAATGTAATTTAGATGATGAATTTAGAAAATTCAATCCTAATGAAAAAGTGCATTGTTATTGCGGAGGTAAATATTTAAAATCACATAAATCAAAGCATTATGAAACAATTAAATATAAAAACTGGCGTAAAGAGTAACAATTCTACATTATAATTATTGAATTGAGTTAAATGATTTAAATATCTAATAGACTGTTGAAATGATAAATTGTTTGACAGTTAAAATGATAAATTGTTTGACAGTTGAAATGATAAATTGTTTGACAGTTGAAATGATAAATTGTTTGACAGTTAAAATGATAAATTGTTTGACAGTTGAAATGATAAATTGTTTGACAGTTGAAATGATAAATTGTTTGACAGTTAAAATGATAAATTGTTTGACAGTTGAAATGATAAATTGTTTGACAGTTGAAATGATAAATTGTTTGACAGTTGAAATGATAAATTGTTTGACAGTTGAAATGATAAATTGTTTGACAGTTGAAATGATAAATTGTTTGACAGTTAAAATGATAAATTGTTTGACAGTTGAAATGATAAATTGTTTGACAGTTAAAATGATAAATTGTTTGACAGTTAAAATGATAAATTGTTTGACAGTTAAAATGATAAATTGTTTGACAGTTGAAATGATAAATTGTTTGACAGTTGAAATGATAAATTGTTTGACAGTTAAAATGATAAATTGTTTAACAGTTGAAATGATAAGACAGTTGAAATGATAAATTGTTTAGCAGTTAAAATGATAAATTGTTTGACAGTTGAAATGATAAATTGTTTAACAGTTGAAATGATAAATTGTTTGACAGTTAAAATGATAAATTTTTTGACAGTTGAAATGATAAATTGTTTGACAGTTGAAATGATAAATTGTTTGACAGTTAAAATGATAAATTGTTTGACAGTTGAAATGATAAATTGTTTGACAGTTGAAATGATAAATTGTTTGACAGTTAAAATGATAAATTGTTTGACAGTTGAAATGATAAATTGTTTGACAGTTAAAATGATAAATTGTTTGACAGTTAAAATGATAAATTGTTTGACAGTTGAAATGATAAATTGTTTGACAGTTAAAATGATAAATTGTTTGACAGTTAAAATGATAAATTGTTTGACAATTATAATGAGCGCATGCGCAGAAGCCAACTCGCTCTCACCCGAGCGTTTTTGCCCAGTGGTATTATTTAGATATCAAGGAATTGAAACTGACTTATCCAAAAGCAGCGAGGAATGAAAAAGGATGACGTTGGTTGAAGAAATGGAAGAGGATTATAAAATATTAACCAATTTAGTAAAAAAATATGTATAATAAATGGAACCAGAACAACCACAAACTATCAATATTACAAATAACACTGGCGTTATAAACATATATTACAAGAAGTGTTCTAAATGTGAATTAGATAAATCATTAACAGAATTTAGTAAGCGTAAGACTAGCAAAGATGGTTTTCAATATTACTGTAAAACTTGCATTAAACTATATACTAAACAATATCGAGAAGATAATAGAGAATCTTATAATGATTATATGACAGAATATATGAGAGAAAGATATCAAACAGATCTTAATTTTAGATTGAAACAATGTTTACGGTCTAGATTAACACAATTATTCAACAAAGAAACACATTCAGAAACACTATCTAATTTGTTGGGTTGTTCAGATGAATTTCTCAAATCATGGATTATATTTCAATTCGATGATAAAATGAATATATATAATTATGGGGATTATTACCATATTGATCACGTGTTACCAATATCTAAATTTAACATGAACGATGAATACAATAAAAAACTTATTTGGAATTGGAAGAATCTAAGACCTTTAGAAAAGAAAGAAAATCAAATCAAATCTAATAAAATAGATTTACAGTTATATTTGAATCAACTGGAAAAAGTAAAAAAATTTATTGAATTATGGAATTCAACACATAATGAACAATACGTTGAGTCTTTAATGAGTGGTTAAAGAATAATAGATTTTAAATAAAAAGTATTTAAAAAACAATAACTTCAACTAGCTAGCGAATTCTATTATATTTTTAATATTTTCTTTTCAAAAAGAGAATACTTTATATTTTGAATAGATCCGAATAGAAATTCTATAAATTCAAATAGCTAGTATCAGTAGTCAATACTAGAGTTCTTTAACTTTAACTATCTAGTATCATTTGAAGAATACTTATAATATTTTTTTTGCTTTTTTTCTCTAATATAAATGTCAAAGAAATCGAATAAGAATAATATTAAAGTTGAAAAAACTTTGGAAGATTTAGGTCTAACAGATGATAATGATAATGTGGCAACTAAATGTGATAATAAAATTGATAGTAATATTGATTATGAATACTATTTATATTGTAAGCATCATCTAGAACTATTGATTGCGAGTGGAAAAACTAAAGAGTTTATTGGTAAAACAATAACTTTTCAAGAATTAGATAATATGAATAAAGAAAAAGTAATAAAATATTTTAAGATTTATGAAGAAGCTCGATTAGCTAGAATAAATGATTCTATTTCAGATGGTATTGTCAAATGTTATTCTAAGTTATGTAACCAGTTAATACCAATTGATGATGAAAATAAATTATATAATGATTTGAAAAATGACTATTTAGTTATGACTGAATTACAAAAATGGGTTGGATATACTTTATTTCAATTAGGATCGGTTATGACATTAATTTCTACTGGAGTTATAACATTTTCGAATATCAAGCCTATGGAATATAAATCAGGTAAGAACGAAACAGATGTACTACAACCAAACAGTGAAACAGAAAATGAATCAGAACAAAAATTAACTAAAATAAATGAGTGATGGAGTTAAGAAAAAGGCTAGATCAGAGAAACAAATTAAATGGGCAAGAGAATTAGGTAAAAGATCTTCAGAATTAAAAAAAGCTAAGAAAAAGAAATTAACTGATATAAATGAATCACCCGATGATGCCGTACGGCACCCACACGGTAGTATTGATTCAAATAATAATCCATCTAATTCTAATAGTGGAAGAAATAATTACTTATATATTACAATTGGATTAGTAACAGTTATTATATTATCCGGTGTAATATATAAATCAAAATTCAAATCTGATGATAAAGATGATTCCAATGACAATAAACCTATTATACCAGAAAATAAGTCAAATCATAAATCAAATGAAAATAAATCTAAAATATTATTAATGGATTAAAATATGATGAAAAAAGAACAATATTTAAGAGCGTTATATTACAACCCAGAAAGTGAAGTATCATTTTCTAACGTTTCAGAATTATGGAATAAAATTAAATCTGATAATAGCAATATAAAATATAGTGAATTAAAATCATGGTTACAAAATCAACCCACATATCAAATTCATAAAAAGATGGATAAAAAATATTTAACAAGAAAAGTAATGGTTTCATATATCGATCAACAATGGCAAGCAGATTTAATTGACATGAAGAACTTAGAAGAATATAACAAAAGATATTTTTGGATACTAAATGTTATAGATATATTCAGTAGATACGCATGGAGTATCCCGATTAAAAATAAAACTGGTATAGAAGTTACAAATTCTTTCAAATTAATATTTAAAGAAGCTATTCCAGATAAGATACAATTTGATGAAGGTAAAGAATTTTATAACAAACATTTTAAAAAACTATTAACTGATAACGATGTAGAATATTTTTCAACACATTCAGATAAAAAAGCATCTGTTATAGAAAGATTTAATAAAACATTGAAAACTAGAATGTGGAAATATTTCACCGCTAATGAAACATACAAATATATCGATGTGTTAGATGATTTAGTGAAAGGTTATAATAATTCTAAACATAGTTCTATAAATATGAAACCTATACAAGCTAGAAAAGAAGAAAATTCAGAAATAGTTTGGAATAATTTATATGGTGCGTTTGTTACACATGATTTTGGAGAACCTAAATTTAAAATAGGACAACATGTTAGAATTTCTAAATATCGAAATACATTTTATAAAGGTTATACCCCTAATTTTACAGAAGAAATATTTAAAATTAAAAAGATAATATTAACTAAACCATTTGTTTATAAATTGTTTGATTTAAAAGATGAAGAAATATTAGGTTATTTTTATGAACAAGAATTATCATTAGTACCAAATCCAGATGAAATAGAATACAAAATAGAAAAAGTATTGAAAACAAAAACTCTTAAAGGAAAAAAGTATTCTTTGGTGAAATATAAAGGATATGATGATAAATTTAATGAATGGATTTTATCTAGTAAAATTAAAAGAATAAATGAATAAAGATTTATTTATATTTGAACCTCATAATATGTTAATAACTGGAGTTACAAATTGTGGTAAAACACACTTCATATTATATTTATTAGAAACTATTTATAAGAATCATTTTGATAATATAATATTATTCTGCCCAACTTATGAAATGAATGAAACGTATAATAGAGATATAGTTTTTAAAGATAAAAAGTTTATTATATTAAATTCTAAAACAGTGAAAGATAATTTAGATAATTGTATAAAAATTGCATTAGATATTTATAAAGGATCTAATACATTATTTATTATCGATGATTGCGCAAATTTACATGATTCTAAAATTAGAGAAAGTGAGTTATGTTATTTAGCTTTCTCTGGTAGACATTTTGGGATAACAACTTGGGTTTTAAATCAGAAATATAATTCAATTGTGAAAGATTTTAGAGAGAATATAAGATTTCTAGTTTTATTCTACAACAAAGATAGAAAATCTATGCAACAATCATTGGAAGAAAATCAAATTATACCTCCTGAATTACATGATGAATATATGAATAAATTAAAGAATAATAAAGGTTCCAAATTACTTATGAGATTACAATTTCCATATGAATATAAATTTATAAAATAACTATTTGTATACCTATGTATTAGATACCCTAATACCTAATACCCCATTAGATACCCTAATACCTAATACCCCATTAGATACCCTAATACCTGATACCCTAATACCTGATACCCTATTAGATACCCTAATACCTGATACATACCCTAATACCCTATTAGATACCTTAATACTTAAAAACCCCTTTTTTATTTACTATTATTTTATACAATTTTCAACCTTTATTACTTTTTGAGTGTTAGATAATCACTTTCTGAATCACTTTCACTATAATCACTTTCAGACCCTAACAATTTATTCAAATGCTCTACCGTATCTTCATAAATAATTGGTTTATTATTTTTCACCTTTTTCACCTTTTTTACCAAATCATCAATAGTTGTTTCATTGTTATGCTTATTCATCCAATCAAATTTATTATTATTTTCTACTTTAAGTTTTATAGAATCTTTATTATCAATATGCTTATCTGTAACTATATCACCATGTGGGTGCTGTATGGTATCATTTTCATTATCATCTTTATTAGTGTTTGCTCCTAATATTTCATTTACAATATTTGATCCTAATATTTCATTAGCATCGGTTAAATCTAATTCATCTTTATTAGGTGTTGTTAATAAAAAATCTTCATATAATTCTTTACCATTTACTTTTTTATTTGAAACAAATTTTGTAACATATCTAAATGGGTGTTCTATAAATTCTCTTAAACCAACACGTTCTATAACATTAGTAATATGTGAATTTGTATTCATATGTTTATTCCAATTTGATGGAGCGTTTGAAAATTCACCATTACAATAACCACAATAATTTCTATTTTCACTAACATCTAATATTATTTTATTATTAGATGTAGAAGGTATTACATTATTTGATGTAGAGGGTATTACAGATGTAGTGGGTATTACATTATTTGATGTAGAGGGTATTACAGATGTAGTGGGTATTACAGATGTAGTAGGTATTACAGATATAGTAGGTATTACAGATATAGTAGGTATTACAGATGTAGTAGTAGGTATTACAGATGTAGTAGGTATTACATTATTATCAATTACACTATTATTAACAACACCACTTTTATTATTATTACGTTCAATTAAATATTCTTTGTATTGATTTAATTCATTTAATAAAAATGTTCCAATATATTCATTTATTCTTTTATAAGGTATTACATAATACAAATTATCATTGATTTCTTTATCAGCTTTGATTCTTTCATATACTTTACCTCCTTCCATTTATTATATATATTTTTATTAAAGTTAAAATTTTAATACATAACACTATCTAATTGTGAATTTACAATATTTAATTGCGCGTCAGATATAATATAAATGTGCATTTTAAAATTTTTGATTCCTTTATTCTTTGTCATGAATAATTGTATTCCATCTTTTGTATTTTGTAGTTTTTTTCCAGAACCATGTAATGAATTATCTTCTGTTGTTCTAAAATCTAACCATAATGCATATTTATTACCGGTATAATAATCAATTTGATTAATATTACAATTTTCAGATGATTTCACTTTTTCATTCATAAAATGTTTTTTAATTTCTACCCATTGATCAATCATTCTCATTCCTTGACAAAATATTTTATTCGCTATACCTTCGATAGTTATTTCTACTTTTGTTATTTCAGGATTATAATAATTATCAACATTTATTGCGCCATTAGTATACGTTCCAATGGTAAAAAATATTAATATACCTTTAATAGATCTTCTAGGGAAGTTAATATTCTCATTAATTATTTCATCATTTGCATTAATAGTTACAGTTTTAAATTTATCAATATAATCATATAATAATGAAAATCCTTGATTATATTTAGTTTGAATTATACTTGAAATATTTTCATCAGTTACTGTATCATATTCTAAACATATATTCGATAATTTATAACTCATATCTTTATTAACGCTAGATAATACAATTTCATTTACAGGAGCAAATGTTATCTCAAATATAATATCTTCTTGAATTGCGTATTTATATAAAGGTGCATTATTATTTATCAATTCAAAGTCTAATGGAATTTTATATTTGCTTCCATATATACTTTTTATCAATTTATCTACATCATTTGTTAATATTGCGCTATTAGCTTCTGATCTTAATTTATTTTGGTTTTCTGATTGAATTCCTTGAAATATCATATTATTTCTATTTTCTTTAGTTAACCATAAATCTTTATAATGTGAAAATAAATTATAATCATCTAATGAGAAAACTGTTTCCGGACCAATCTTTATTGTTAACTTTTTAATCAAATATCTTCCAACATTATCAACAACATAATTATTATTATTACCGATTACTTTTATATCGGCTGATAAATAAATACTATTTGGAACATAAAAAGTATTTTGTGTTAATCGAGGAATCCTCACATATAAAGTTTCATCGGGATTAATATTTGAAGGGTTATGAGTAATTATATGATGTGATCTTTCTGCTTTAATAGCATTAGATATTCTATGATTCTTCGAAGGACTTATATAACTCCCACTCATTTATTTAACAAAAAAAATTAATTATTTATTTTTTGATATCATGGTTTACTTGATATTTTTTGATATCATATTCACTAACCCAAAAATAATAGCACTTACAACTGTAATTAAAAATAAAATAATATGTTCAGCAGCAAAGTTAATAATGTTTCCTGCAGATTTCAATATAAAACCAACAATTGAAGCAATAACTCCTGGTAAAGCTGCAGCAGATTTTTTAGATAGTTCCCATAAATATTTTGCTAATTTCTTTAAACCATCTTTAACTTTATCTTGTATAGAATTATTACCTGGAGGTTTATCTGGTTTATTGGGAGTGGGAGTAGATTTCAAAGCATTTGATATTGCTAAACCAATTGTTGTAAATAACATAGTTACAGCTGTTAGAATTGAAAGAACTGTTATTCCTTCAAACTTAAATAATAATTTTATTCTGTCTTTTAATGATATTTCAGAATTTGGTTTTAGTATTAACTCTTTAACAACAACTTTTAATCTATTGATACAATAATCATATGATTTTAATAATAATTTCATTTTTTCTTTCTGAAATTCTATGTTATATTTTAAATCATCAATTTCTTTTTCTAAATATGCATTTCTTTTTTTAAATTCAATTTCTTCAATAATTTTAAATTCTCTATCTAATTTTAATTGTTCTAATTCTTTTCTGGTGTCAAATAATTTATTTTCTAAAGGTTTAATTTTATTATATCTAATATGTTTTTCGCGAGCAATTTTATCGGCGTCATTTCGTATACTTATTATTTCTCTAATTGTTTTTTTAGAAAACATACTTAAAGCTTCTATTTCTTGATCTGTTGCATCAAGTAATCCATTCGGTAAAAGTTTTTCAGTTTGAACTTCAGTGTTTGATTTAAGTTTACTAGTTTTGGAAGTTATATTCTGTTCAGAAGTTGTTTCTGTTTCTAAATTATTATCGATTGTTTCAAATAATTCATTAATTCTTTGTTTGAATTCTTTTCTATTATTATCTCTTTCTTCTTGTGTAACATCAGTTATTTCATTACTAATACTTATTCTCTTAATTCTATCTGGTTCTAACTTAAGCAAAGTTGATTCTGCTAATATTATATTTTGAGTTTTATAAGAGATATTAATATAATAATCATCTTTCAATTTATAATAATATTCACCATCTAAATATTTTAAATCATTTACTAAAAGTCTGGCGCCTCTGTAATTTATATTATATCCAGAATCTTTAAATACATCTTGAAACTTATATATAAATCCAATATTTTCTAAATCTTCCTTTTTTAAACCTTGATTTTCATTTTCAGGATTTATTCTCGATCTAGTTCTTCTATCAAATTCATCTGTTGATGGGGCTTTAGAACCACTATCTGCTAAATTAGAATTATATGCTGATTCATCATCATTATCAATATTAGTTTTTGCATCATTATAATCATCATCAATATATCCTTCATTATTATTTCCCATGTCATCCAATGGAATATCTTCTCCACCTTCTACATCCATTTACATAATAAAAAAATTAAAATTTAAAATATAATATTCCTCCGATTACAATTCCTATACAAGTTATAGCTAATTTAGTATTTTCATGGGATTTATTATCATCATTTAGTTTAATTATATCATGTTGAATTTTATCAGTTCTATTATCACCGTGTGGGTGCCGTACGGCACCATTTTCTGATGTATTGTAATCTTTTATTTTAGAATCATTATTTAATTTAATATTCTTAGTTTTAGTTTCAGTTGATTGAATGTGTTTTTTATTTTTTTCACCTTCCATTAATTTTGGAGCAGTAATAATCTTTTTATTTATATCATTTAACCCAAATGAATTATTTATTGTTGCAGTTTTAATTAGATTATTATAACCAATTATATTTCCCATCTTTAATACTAAATCATTAGAAATAATTAATAGATCAGGGCCTATACAATAATTAAGTCTTACATGAGATTTATCTAAATAATTTTGATATCTTATAATGTTTTCTGGAATCGATCTATTTTTATCATTATGAATTGAATCTTCAAATAAAACTTTAAATTGTTTTTGTGTATCGAATGATGTATTCAAATTTCCAATTATCGGTGATCTTGTTTCAACTTGAGCACCTAAAATACATATCCAATAAATTCTAATAGATTGATTTATTCTTTGTATACCTGATTTTGTAAAACCTTCACCATTTTCTAAAATGAAATTAACCCAACCATTATTATTATCAATTTTATAATTATGATAAGCTCCAATTCTATGCATATAATCAATTCTTTTTATTTCATACTGTTCACTAACACCTTGTAATTTACCATGCGCTCTGAAATCGGAATTAATATTTATATTAAATTCATTACATATTTTATAAAACTTGGATATATTAATATTATTATCTAATTCTTTAAAATATTTAGACCCGGGTAAAGGACATTCTAATTCATTTAATATTATTCTGATTTGAAAATATGAGTGAAATCTAAATATTGTGTGAATTAATTTTAAATCAGAATACTTCAAATTTTTATCTAAGTTATTTAAATGATCATTCCAACTAATTCCACATCCTGTTGTTGCACAATAAACAGCAAAATTTAATTGATTCTGCCAATATTTCATATTAGATTTTACTTTATATATATGATATTCATCTCGAGTAAAAGTAACTTCATATGTATTAAATATATTTTCCATTTTAGAAATAAAAAACTGTGATTCAGTAACATAAATTTCTAAATTAGTTAATGAATTTAAAACTATATTTCTATATATAATATTTTTCTTAAAATCTATTGCCGGAATATTATATTTAATTGATTTATTATATTGGAAAGCTTTTGGAAACCCCATTTATATAACTAAAAAATTAATAATTTATTAATTCTTTTAATAATTTATCTTGTTCTTCAACTGTTATATGACCATTTAAACTTATTATATAATCTAGTGTGTTCTTTAATTTATTAATTTCTTTTATATAAGATTTTATTTTTTCTTTATTACTTTTTATATTTAATTTTGAACTGATACCAGTTAAAACACTTGAACTTAATCCTAACACACCAATTGATATAGCTAAAGGTGTTAATGGGCTGAATATTGCTAGAAATGTTATTACAGAACTAATTGTAACCGAACCACTTATAATCAAATAATATATAATTTTACTTTTTAAATATTTTTTCTTTTTTATCTTTAAGTCACTTTCAAATTCTAATATTTGTTTTTCTAAATATGTTTTTAATTTAGTTTTATTTATATCATGAGGAATAATATCAATACTATCAACTTTATCTTCCATTTATTTAGAATAAAAATTACTAATTAGTAAATTTATAAGCAACAAATATAACAATAACTGTTCCACCTAAAATCCATATTATTTCATATTTCTGTTGTTCTTTACTTGGGGTATAATAATCTGATAATTTAGGTTTGTATAGATGTAATTTTTCTTTATTTGTTACTGCGTTATATAAACTCATTGCATCATCAACTGATTGAAAATCTCTATGTGAAATCTTCTGATCATATAATTCTTTATTGATGTAATCCATATAGTTTTGCCTCTTTTCTCTATATTCTTCTGCAGCTTTATTGTATTTCTCTAACGCTAAGTTATGTCTTCTTTGTTCTCCTAATGAACTATTTTTATCAATATGTTTAAATAAATAACCACCACCAGTAAATGCTAAAGCGTTAACAATTGCTGATCCTATAATAGTTATAATTGCAGAAGCCATTTATTTAGCAAAAAAATTATGCATTTATATGGGAGGAATATATTTTTGTTTTTCCAAATAATCAATAGTTAAATTAGATAAAGTAACTGCTAATGTTAACTTTAAAATATCATTTATATCAACATTAACACTTCCCATTTTGAATACTTTTTTTAATACCATTGAATAACCAACCGTTCCAACTGATAGTAATGCGCCATTATATAATCCAGTTATTATCCACTTATTATCACTCATTTATTTATCAAAAAAATTACTATCATCAAAATATTTAGTTAACTTATTTATGATTAATTCAACATTTATTTCATTACTAGTTTTATGATTATCATATATTTTGGTTAATATGTTTTTAATATCATCGATGATAAAATCTTCATCTAATTCATAAAATCTTAAAGACTCAGTAATCTTTTCTACATTTAAAGTTTCTTTATCTATTGTTGTTTCATACTCAAATGTTGTTTCATTAGAAAATGCAATATTTTTGATATGTGTTATTACATCATTCATGTTAAATTTCATTTCTTTCTCACGTTTAAAATCAAATCCAAAACATATACTCGGTCCAACAGTTATATTCATTTATATAGTGAAAAAAATTACTCTTTACATCTTATAACTAATTCATAAATTACAGGAAAGTTATTCAAATCAATTAAGTATCCATTATGATTTCTTATTTCTAATTTAAAATTATTAAATTGAGGAATACAATTCTGTTAAATTATAATTTATTTGCGTTCCAAATTGTTTAACATTTTTTAATGGTAAAATATTTAATAAACCAGAATTACAAATTGTATCTTTAGTTGCTTCAAATGTTTTTGTTGGGTCAATTAAATTGCAATAAATATAAAAATGTGTAAAAGGTATTATATTTGAATTACCGTCTACGTTTCCTGTAACAGTTTGTGGTTTAATTCCTAACAGTTTAGCTAAAGGTTTCCTTACCATAAATGCATGTTTGTTTTCATCATCTAACTTTATTTTAATTTTATTAGAACTATCACTTTTTATAAATCTAATTGAAAATTTATCTTCACTTTTAAGTTTTAATCGTGCTCTCCGATTAATTTCTTGTGCTAATGTATCTAAATTATATAATCCTGGTTTTAAAATTAGTTGAAACCATTTATTTATATTTCTAATATGAATTAAAAAGTCTCTATGATCAAAACTTTTATCCGATATATTATGAAAAGAATTACATAAACTTATATTTACTAATTTTAAATCTATACAATTCTTAAATTCTCTATCTAATTGTACTAATAAATTATGTGATTTATAATTTGTAAGTTTTCTAGAATCAACAAATATTCTGTATTCTTTTAATTCTACCATTTATTTTACATATTTTCTTATTCGAAATCTATTTCATGGTGCCCTTTTTCATTCTTACCTTTGTATACGAAATAGAAATCTCCAGAACATAATTCTTCTAGATCTTCACTTGATAATCTATGAAATCTATCTGGTAAATAAGTTCTGAATTTATATTCATTTCCTTTTAATCCTTCATATTCTAAATGAATTACTAATTTATCTCCATATTTATTAGTAACTGTAACAATATTTGTAATTAGATATTTCTTGTGAATTGTTAACTCAGTTAGTTTTTTAAATTTATAATCTACAGATTTGACGCTTGAAGTATCTTTAATTCTATCTAAGAATTCACTGTGTACTTGTTTACTCTCCATTTATTATACAAATTTTTATTGAAATTGATTAACACGTTAGAATCCTTTTCATAATCTCATTTTCTTTTGTTTCTTCTCTTTTGAATTTTATATATTCATCTAAATTGCAACCATAGGCGACTGTGTGGATTCCATCATCTAAAATATATCTTTTATCATCAAATGGATTCAAACTTATCTTCTCTATTTCTTCAATATACATTTCATGATCTTCAGATCTTAAACATTTCATCTTATGTTTTCTAACTTCTTCATTAAATATACAATTGATGTAATCTTTGAAATTAATATTCTTTTCAACAACGCTTTTGGTAATTCCTTTTAACTTTTTAGCTTCATGAGTTTTAGTTTTATAACTATACATTTTAGATCTAATACCAATGAACTCTATCATTTCTTCACCACCTAATTCATCCTTAAACTTCCCAGGAACTTTTTTATTATCATTGGTAAACAATTCATGATTTTTAGGATAGTTACTGAAATCAAAATGATGTTTTAATGTTTTTAAATCATCAGTTATGTTATCAGTTTTTATCTTTAATATGTAAGAATCTGTATCAAAGTATAGAATTTCTATATTCTTTTCTCCAAAATGGGGTTGTAATATGTTATAGTAAAATTTATACATTAATAACTTTGATAATTCTAAAACAGTCGAACCAATAAATATAGGTTTATTGAATTTAATAGACGTTCTCCTCATTTTAACTGCAGCTAAATTTTCATCAAATATTCTGTTACCTATAAACTTAGGATATGATTGTAAATGCCTTATCCTTTTACCATTACTAACTAACTCAATATCATTTCTATTTCTAATATTTTCACAAGTCTTACCATAGAATGCATTATTCATTAACTTAAAAAAATCTTTTTCAAAATCAGTTTTAGATTTAGTTCTCTGTGTAGTATTAAAATCTATATATTTTTTTAACCATTTAGATTGACTGAATGAAATATATCTATGTACTTTTTTTAATATCATTCCTTGTCTCAAATAAAACTTCAACATTCTATAATGTACTACATAATTATATGTATCTTCTTGAGTTACCATTAACTTTTCAGTATGAATATGATTATCGGGTTTAATTCTTTTTTGATAATTTGATAATTCTTCATGTTTAACAGTTTTATGTTCGGGACAATATGCTAGATTTCTAGATTTGAATTTAATATTTTCAGGGTATTCTAAATCTACAACAAAGAAGTAACCAGTATCTGAACCATCTGCAATATCTAGAATTCTTTTCTTCCAATCAAATTTATCAATTTGTAAAACTTCAGTTATTTCAAACATCCCATAAGGTTGTGGTTCCATCATTGCCCAACCATAAAGATTATTTGCATCTATGTATAATAATTTATATCCAGGATTATCATTTACATTGAAATATCTATCACCCAATACACCTGAAACACCTCCTCTTATAGATTTTTCAAATAATAATAATTGATCTATATTTGTTAACAAATCCATTTTTATATCTGTAAATTTTAATCCACAATCCCATGTTAATCCTGGTGATGAATAACAATGACAAGGATCAATATTGAAATATTTTAGGTTTACATCTCTAAACCTTTCGAATATATCGGTTAATAATAATACATCTGATTTTAAATATAAATCTACTAATTGCCCATGATTTTCTATTTTGAAATGATTCCAAATATTCAATGTTCTATTATAGACTTCATCTTTAACATATTCATTTTTTAATTCATCATAAAATTGTTCTTTCAATAATTCAGTTATTTTAAAATCATTATGATTTTTATTGAAAGAATATGGAATTGCGCCTTTATATCTCATTAATTGAAAATCATCATTATTTGGGTAATATTCTTTTAATATCTTCAATTCATCATCAACTAATGATTTTGATAAGTTATCTAATGAACTATTTAAAAATCTATATGAATCTATAAATCTTAGACAACCAAATTGGAATGATATATAATTCTCAGATGTTTTAGCTAACATTCTAAATTTATAAGTTGGTATTTTATCTTTTGATCTATTTGAATTTAATATTTCTATTTCATTATTGATTTCTTCTATTTTATGACATAGCTGTTTGATAAATAAATGTGCATCATATCCTGATAGGTTATGAAATATAACTGGTACAAAGTTAATTTTCTTAGCTTGTAAGTTACAATTCTCATGTGCAGCGCCTCTAAACTTTCCATTCAAATGATCATGGTCTCTTACTTTTTTATCTTTATAATTAAATATCTTTTCACAATAATAACATTTATCTGCAAACTCAAATTCTTCTTTATCTTCTTCTGTCATAATTATTTCTATATTTTTATTCAACTTTTCATTAAATTTTATTTCATATTCAATTAATAAGTCACAAAAATGATTGATAACATTTTCATTTCTGTAATTATAATATTCACTTTCAATTAGTTCTGGATAATTAGATTTAATATATAACCCGAAAGCTGCAGCTGATTGATGAATCTTTTTAATAGTATTTGTTTTTGGTGGTTCTTCTGAATAATCACTTTCATTAGATTTAATTTCTTTCTTTTATAATATATATCTTTTCTATCTTTATCTGTTAATTCTTTATTTAATGATTCAAAATCTCCATATATTACAAATGGTACTTTATTTTTGTAATCATATTTTTTGAATTCTAATATTTTATCCTTTTCATTTGGTAAAACTAATTTACAATAATCATGATTATCACATAGTTGTTTATGATTTAATAATGTACTTTCATTACTAAATTTATGTAAACATTTTCTACATAGATATATTTTATTATGGTGATCACTTTCTGTTCTAAAAAATAAATCTATTTGTTTAATCCACATATAATGATTCTCATAATATAATATATCTATAACATCATTTGAATCAGAATCTTTTGATAGGTATAAAGGTTCTAATGTATAATGTTTAATATTATTTCCTTTTGTATTTGGTAATTTGATTAAATCAATTTATCATTTATCTTTAAATTATTATCTCTTTCTATTTTTGGAATATTTTTAATTCTAACAGGATACTTATCTATCTTATAATTATTTTCAAATTGTTTATAATGAGTTAATCTAAAACTATGTTGTTTATAATCTTCAACTGGGTGTAAACAACTTATTATAGCCCATATAAAACATTTATTATCAAAATTTTGTATATTTATTACACCATTAGTTTTAAATGGTAGTTTAATATAACTTGTTCCATTTATACTATCATCTTTATAATATGATAAATTATTTTCATCTATTGGTTTTGATTTAGTTAACTTATTATATTTTGTGTTATAAACATGTAAAGTCATAAATATTATTTCATCAAATATTAAACCAGATCCTTCAAAATATTTCTCTTCTATTTTAGTTTTTATTTCATTATAACATTTATTTAATTTATCATCTATATGTTGTTTAGATATAATATGTTATGAATGAGAATTTATATTATATATTGGTTTATCTTCAGATTTTATAAACTTTACTTTAACTGATATACTTATTTTAGGATATTCAACATCTGTAATTATTTTTATTATTTCTTTCATATTTTCTAAATGTTTTTTATTTTCTTCTATTGTTTTTCCTTTATGAAATTTAAACTCGATAGCTGCTGGACCAATATCACTTTTAAATGCTTCGGTTATCTCTATATCTTTTTTATTATCTAATGAATTAATATGATTTCTTACATCTTCCATATATGGTCTTTTATTGTTTAATTTATTTTTTATTCTTTTAATTGTCTTCTGTTTCTTATCGTTATCATTATCAAAATAATCTTCACCTAAAATATCATTATTCTTATTTCTAATATGACTTATAGATTTTAAATGTTCTTTATAATATCTTTTATCACTGAATGATTGATTACATGTATCACATTTGTATGTTTCTTTTTCATCCTTTAATTCTTCTAATTTAGTTTCTAATATATCATCTTTATATTCTAGTTTCAATTTATTCTCTAAATGTGTTCTAGTTTTATTGTGTCTTGCTTTTTGGGATTTATCTATATCGATATTACATGTTGGGCAGTAGTACTTATTTGCTTCCATTTTAATACTAAATTTTTTATTAAAATTGATTTTAGAAGTTCAATGATTTAAATGAATATTTTAAGAGTAATAGGGGTAATAGGCTTTCAAGCTAAAGGTTGAACGGGCGGGTGAGTAAAAATGAAAAAACATAAAAATAATTACAATTTCTACTTGAATTAGGAGTGAAACTCATAAAATGAAAAATAAATTCGAGCGTGTGAGAATTTATTTTTCATTTTTATGAGTTTTGCGAGTAATTCAAGTAGAAATTGTAATTATTTTTATGTTTTTTCATTTTTTACGAGCTCGACCGTTCGACCTTTGGCTTGAAAGCCTATTACCCCTATTACTCAGGCTCATCTAAATGATCCATTTCAATCCTTTCTACTTCCATCTATAAAATAAAAAAATTAAAATTTAAAATATAATATTCCTCCTATTACAATTCCTATACAAGTTATAGCTAATTTAGCATTTTCATGGGATTTATTATCATCATTAGTTTTAATTATATCATGTTGAATATTATCAGTTTTTATATTTTCTGATGTATTGTAATCTTTTATTTTAGAATCATTATTCAATTTAATATTCTTAGTTTTAGTTTCTGTTGATTGAATATGTTTTTTATTTTTTTCACCTTCCATTAATTTTGGAGCAGTAATAATCTTTTTATTTATATCATTCAATCCAAATGAATTATTTATTGTTGCAGTTTTAATTAAATTATTATAACCAATTATATTTCCCATCTTTAATACTAAATCATTAGAAATAATTAATAGATTAGGGCCTATACCATTATTTAATCTAATATGTGATTTATCTAAATAATTTTGATATCTTACAATGTTTTCTGGAATCGATCTATTTTTATCATTATGAATTGAATCTTCAAATAATACTTTGAATTGTTTCTGCGCATCGAATGAAGTGTTATTTCCAACTATTGGTGATCTTGTTTCAACTTGCGCACCTAGAATACATATCAAATAAGTTCTAATAGATTGATTTATTCTTTGTATTCCAGCTTTAGTAAAACCTACACTATTTTCTAAAATGAAATTAATCCAACCATTATTATTATCAATTTTATAATTATGATAAGCTGAAATTCTATGCATATAATCAATTCTTTTTATTTCATACTCTTCACCAATACCTTGCAATTGGATTTAATATTCATATTAAATTCATTACATATTTTATAAAACTTAGATAGATTAATATTATTATCCAATTCTTTAAAATATTTAGATCCGGGTAAAGGACATTCTAATTCATTTGATATTATTCTGATTTGAAAATATGTGTGAAATCTAAATATTGTGTGAATTAATTTTAAATCAGAATAATTCAAATTTTTATCTAAGTTATTTCAATGATCATTCCAACTTATACCACAACCAGTTGTCGCACAATAAACAGCAAAATTTAATTGATTCTGCCAATATTTCATATTAGATTTTACTTTATATATATGATATTCATCTCGAGTAAAAGTAACTTCATATGTATTAAATATATTTTCCATTTTAGAAATAAAAACTGTGATTCAGTAACATAAATTTCTAAATTAGTTAATGAATTTAAAACTAAATTTTTATATGTAATATTTTTTTAAAAATCTATTGCAGGAATATTATATTTAATTGATTTATTATATTGGAAAGCTTTTGGAAACCCCATTTATATAATTAAAAAATTAATAATTAACTAATAATTTATTAATTCTTTTAATAATTTATCTTGTTCTTCAACTGTTATATGGCCATTTAAACTTATTATATAATCTAGTGTATTCTTCAATTTATTAATTTCTTTTATATTAGTTTTAATTTTTTCTTTATTACTTTTTATATTTAATTTTGAACTTATACCAGTTAATACACTTGAACTTAATCCTAATACACCAATCGATATAGCTAGAGGTGTTAATGGACTGAATATTGCTAAAATGTTATTACAGAACTAATTGTAACCGAACCACTTATAATAAAATAATATATAATTTTACTTTTTAAATATTTTTTCTTTTTTATCTTTAAGTCACTTTCAAATTCTAATATTTGTTTTTCTAAATATATTTCTAATTTAGTTTTATTTATATCATGAGGTATAATATCAATATTACCATCCATTTATTTAGCAAAAAAAGTAACTAATTAGTAAATCTATACGCTACAAATATAACAATAACAGTTCCGCCTAAAATCCATATTATTTCATATTTCTGTTGTTCTTTACTTGGGGTATAATAATCTGATAAATTAGGTTTGTATAGATGTAATTTTTCTCTATTGGTTACCGCGTTATATAAACTCATTGCATCATCAACTGATTGAAAATCTCTATGTGAAATCTTCTGATCATATAATTCCTTGTTAATATAGTTTTGCCTTTTTTCTCTATATTCTTCTGAATCTTTATTGTATTTCTCTAATGCTAAGTTATGTCTTTTTTGTTCTGTTAATGATCCATTTTTATCAATATGTTTAGATAAATAACCACCACCAGTAAATGCTAAAGCGTTAACAATTGCCGATCCTATAATAGTTATAACTGCAGAAGCCATTTATTTAGTAAAATAATTATGCATTTATATAGGAGGAATATATTTTTGTTTTTCCAAATAATCAATAGTTAAATTAGATAAAGTAACTGCTAATGTTAATTTTAGAATATCATTGATATCAAATTTATCAACATTAACACTTCCCATTTTAAATATTTCTAAATTATTTAAATCAATTAAGTATCCATTGTGATTTCTAATTTCTAATCTAAAATTATTAAAACGAGGAATGCATGGTTTGAAATCACATTCTGTTAAATTATAATTTATTTGTGTTCCAAATTCTTTAACATTCTTCAATGGTAAAATGTTTAATAAACCAGAATTACAAGTTATATCTTTAGTTGCTTCGAATGTTTTTGTAGGATCGATTAAATTGCAATAAATATAAAAATGCGTGTAAGGTATTAAGTTTGGTGTAACAGCATCAATATTTTTAAAAGATCTATCTGGAAGAATTCCTAACAGTTTAGCTATAGGTTTTTTTACCATAAATTTATGTTTTTCACTATTAGACAACCTTATCTTTATTCTATCAGAACAATCACTTTTTAAAAATCTAATACTAAACCCGGAGTTACTACCTAATTTGTGCAAGGCTTTTCTATTAATTTCTTGTGCTAATGTATCTAAATTATATAACCCCGGTTTTAAATATATATAAGACCATTCATTTTTACCTTTATCAAGAATTAAAAAGGCTCTATGTTCAATAGTTCTATTCGATATATTATAAAAAGAATTACATAAACTTATATTAACTAATTTTAAATCAACACAATTCTTGAATTCTCTATCTAACTGTACAAGTAAATTATGTGATTTATAATTTGTAAGTCTTCTAGAATCAACAAATATTCTGTATTCTTTTAATTCTACCATTTATTTTACATATTTTCTTATTCGAAATCTATTTCATGGTGCCCTTTTTCATTCTTACCTTTGTATACGAAATAGAAATCTCCAGAACATAATTCTTCTAAATCTTCACTTGATAATCTATGAAATCTATCGGGTAAATATGTTCTGAATTTATATGTATTTCCTTTTAATCCTTCATATTCTAAGTGTATAACTAATTTATCTCCATATTTGTTAGTAACTGTAACAATATCTGTAATTAGATATTTCTTATGGATTGTTAATTCTTTTAACTTCTTAAATTTATAATCTACTGATTTGACATTTGAAGTATCTTTTATTCTATCTAGAAATAATTTGTTGTTCTCACTGTGTGTTTGTTTACTCTGCATTTTAATAACATATTTTTATTAACATTTGATTAACACGTTAGAATCCTGTTCATAATCTCGTTCTCTTTTGTTTCTTCTCTTTAAAATTTTAAGTATTCATCTAAATTGCAACCATAATCAACTGTATGAATTCCATCATCTAAAATATATCTTTTATCATCAAATTGATTCAAACTAACCTTTTCAATTTCTTCAATAAACATCTCGTGATCTTCTGATCTTGAACATCTCATCTAATGTTTTCTAACTTCTTCATTGAATATACAATTGATGTAATCTTTGAAATGAATATTCTTTTCTACTACACTTTTGGTTATTCCTTTTAACTTTTTAGCTTCATGTTCTTTAGTTTTATATGAATACATTTTAGATCGAATACCAATGAATTCTATCATTTCTTCACCACCTAATTCATCTTTGAATTCACCGGGTCGCTTTTTATTATCATTGCTAAAGAATTCATGATTTTTAGGATAATTACTGAAATCAAAATGATGTTTAAATGTTTTTAAATCATCAGTTATGTTATTAGTTTTTATCTTTAATATGTAACTGTCAGTATCAAAATATAAGATTTCTATATGTTTTTCTCCAAAATGAGGTTGTAATACATTATAATAGAATTCATACATTAGTAATTTTGATAATTCTAAAACTGATGCTCCAACATAAATTGGTTTATTAAATTTCATAGATGTTCTTCTCATTTTAACTGCAGCTAAATTTTCATCAAATATTCTGTTACCTATAAATTTAGGATATGTTTGTAAATGCCTAATTCTTTTACCATTACTAACTAACTCAATATCATTTCTATTTCTAATATTTTCACAAGTCTTACCATAGAATGCATTATTCATTAACTTGAAGAAATCCTTCTCGGAATCAGTTTTAGCTTCAGTTCTCTGCTTGGTGTTAAAATCTATATATTTTTCTAACCACTTAGATTGACTAAATGAAATATATCTATGTACTTTTTTTAGAATCATTCCTTGATCTAAATAAAACTTCAACATTCTATAATGTACTACATAATTATATTTATCTTTTTGAGTTACCATTAACTTTTCTGTATGAATATGATTTTCGGGTTTAATTCTTTTTTGATAACTTGATAATTCTTCATGTGTTACAGTTTTATGTTCTGGACAGTATGCTAGATTTCTAGATTTAAATATTTTATCTTCAGGATATTCCAAGTCTACAACGAAGAAGTAACCAGTATCTGAATCATCTGCAATATCTAGGATTCTTTTCTTCCAATCAAATTTATAATTTTTTGATGCTGTAAAACTTCACTTATTTCAAATACTCCATAAGGTTGTGGTTCCACCATTGCCCAACCATAAAGATTATTTGCATCTATATATAATAACTTATATCCAGGGTTATCATTTACATTGAAATATCTATCGCCTAATACACCTGAAACTCCTCCTCTTATAGATTTTTCAAATAATAATAATTGATCTATATTTGTTAACAAATCCATTTTTATATCTGTAAATCCCATGTTAAACCTGGAATAGAATAACAATGACAAGGATCAATATTGAAATGTTTTAGGTTTACATCTCTAAACCTTTCGAATATATCCGATAATAATAATACATCTGATTTTAAATATAAATCTACTAATTGTCCATGATTTTTCATTCCAAAATGATTCCAAATATTCAATGTTCTATTATATACTTTGTCTTTAACATATTCATTTTTTAATTCATCATAGAATTGTTCTTTCAATAATTCAGTTATATTGAAATCATTATGATTTTTATAGAAAGAATATGGAATCGCTCCTTTATATCTCATTAATTGAAAATCATCATTATTTGGATAATGTTGTTTTAATATTTTTAATTCATCATCAACTAATCATTTTGATAAGTTATCTAATGAACTATTTAAAAATCTATATGAATCTATAAATCTTAGACAACCAAATTGGAATGATATATAATTCTCAGATGTTTTAGCTAACATTCTAAATTTATAAGTTGGTATTTTATCTTTTGATCTATTTGAATTTAATCTTTCTATTTCGTTATTAATTTCTTCTATTTTATGGCATAACTGTTTGATGAATAAATGTGCATCATATCCTGATAGATTATGAAATATAACTGGTACAAAATTAATTTTCTTAGCTTGTAAGTTACAATTCTCATGTGCAGCGCCTCTAAACTTTCCGTTCAAATGATCATGGTCTCTTACTTTTTTATCTTTATAATTAAATATCTTTTCACAATAATAACATTTATCTGCAAACGCAAATGCTTCTTTATCTTCTTCTGTCATTATAATTTCTATATTTTCATTTAACTTTTCATTAAATTTTATTTCATATTCAATTAATAAGTCAAAAAAATGATTGATAACATTTTCATTTCTATAATGATAATATTCACTTTTAATTAGTTCTGGATAATCAGATTTTATATATAATCCAAAAGCAGCAGCTGATTGATGAATCTTTTTAATTGTATTTGTTTTTTGTGTTTCATCTGAAAAATCATTTTCATTAGAATTTAATTTCTTTCTTTTACAATATATTTCTTTTCTATCTTGATCAGTTAATTCTTTATTTAATGATTCAAAATCTCCATATATAACAATTGGTACTTTATTTTTGTAATCATATTTTTTTAATTCTAATATTTTATCCTTTTCATTTGGTAAAACTAATTTACAATAATCATGATTTTCACATAATTGTTTATGATTTAATAATGTACTTTCATTACTGAATTTATGTAAACATTTTCTACATAGATATATTTTATTATGGTGATCACTTTCTGTTCAAAAAATAAATCTATTTGTTTAATCCACATATAATGATTCTCATAATATAGTATATCTATAACATCGTTTGAATTATAATCTTTTGATAGGTATAAAGGTTCTAATGTATAATGTTTTATATTGTTACCTTTTGTATTTGGTAATTTGATTAAATCAAATACATTTATTCTTAGATTATTATCTCTTTCTATTTTTGGGATATTTTTAATTCTAACAGGATAATTATATATCTTATAATTATTTTCAAATGGTTTATAATGTGTTAATCTAAAACTATGTGTAATATCTTCTGTTGGATGTAAGCAACTTATAATTGTCCATAGAAAACATTTATCATCAAAATTTTGTACATTTATTACAGCATTAGTTTTAAATGGTAGTTTAATATAACTTGTTCCATTTATACTATCATCTTTATAATATTATACATTATTTTCATCAATTGGTTTTGATTTAGTTAACTTATTATATTTTGTGTTATAAACATTTTAAGTCATAAATATTATCTCATCAAATATTAAACCAGACCCTTCAAAATATTTCTCTTCTATTTTAGTTTTTACTTCATTATAATATTTATCTAATTTTTCATCTATATGTTGTTTAGATATAATATGTTGTGAATGAGAATTTATATTATATATTGGTTTATCTTCAGATTTTATAAACTTTACTTTAGAAGATATACTAATTTTAGGGTATTCAACATCAGTTATTTATTTTTTTAATATTTTTCATATTTTCTAAATGTTTTTTATTTTCTTCTAATGTTTTTCCTTTATGAAATTTAAACTCAATAGCAGCTGGACCAATATCACTTTTAAATGCTTCGGTTATTTCTATATCTTTTTTATTATCTAATGAATTAATATAATTTCTTACATCTTCCATGTATGGTCTTTTATTGATTAATTTATTTCTTATTCTTTAAATTGTCTTATGTTTCTTATCATTGTCAAAATAATCTTCACCTAAAATATCATTATTCATATTTCTAATATGGCTTTTAGATTTTAAATGTTCATTATAATATCTTTTATCACTGAATGATTGATTACATGTATCACATTTGTATGTTTCTTTTTCATTCTTTAATTCATCTAATTTAGTTTCTAATATATCATCTTCATATTTTAACTTTAATTTATTTTCTAAATGCGTTTTAGTTTTATTGTGTCTTGCTTTTTGGGATTTATCTATATTGATATTACATGTTGAACAGTAGTACTTATTTGCTTCCATTTTAATACTAAATTTCTTTTAAAAATTGATTTTAGAAGTTCAATGATTTAAATATGAATTATTTCAATCACACTTTACTCACACTTTTTATGTTTAAAAATCTAACTCATACAAATATAAATATTGAAATATGTTTAAAATATATCTATATATCTATTTTATAAGAGCTCGTACTCTCGTACTCTGATCTGAAAGCCACAATTTCTAATTACTTATATATGTTATTCATTTATATTTTATTCATGTATATGAATATTTTAAGAGTAATAGGGCTTTCATATCAATGGTTGAGAGGTTGAGAAATTTTCCAAAAGTTAAAATAATAATAATTTCTACTTGAATTAGGAGTGTACGCGACTAATTCAAGTAGAAATTATTGTTATTTTCACATTTGGAAAATTTCTCGACCTTTCGACCTTTGGTATGAAAGCCTATTATCCCTATTACTAACAATGTTTAAGGTCTAGATTAACACAATTTTTTAATAATATATTTTTGGATAATATATCAATTCGACAATAAAATGAATATAGATAATTATGGTGAATACTCTCATATTGATCACGTGTTGCCGATTTCTAAATTTGACATGAGTGATGATTATAATAAGAAGCTAATATGGAGCTGGAGAAATTTAAGACCTTTAGAAAAGAAGGAAAACATAATTAAATCTAATAAACTAGATTTACAGTTATATTTAGATCAACTGGTTAAAGCAAAGACATTTGTTGAATTATGGAACTCAACACATAATGAAAAATACGTTGAAGCTTAAGCGCTTAGAAAACCGGTTACTCTCAATCTATGTCAAACTGCCTATATGTAATTGTAATAGGTTAGCTGTACAAAAAAACATCTGTGCCGCATTTTATATTCAGTTGAATGGGGTGTACCTCATTTGAATATTGATCGAATGTGCTATTTCAGTTGAAAAGGATTAATCAATTACATCACAAAGGAACATCTGTTGCTTAGACAGACAGTGCCTGGGCGTATTGAGCGCAAACGCATTACAACATCCGAACTGAACAGACGGAATATATAGAACGTATAAGATTTTTCTCTAGAAACACAATTAGGAGTTTACAGTTATAAATGTAAGTACTATTTTTGTTGTTATTAAGACGCCGGGAAACGTTAAACATGTTTAAGTGTATTAATCTTATTTGAAAACTACAACTTCAAGTTAGTTTTATTCTTCATTCTAGATATTTGGTAAAAAAAATGTCATACAGATCAAGAACTCCACCATCTACTCCAAATCTAACGCAAGAAAGTGAGGAGCCAGAATGTATGGATGTCAACACACCATCACAAGAGACTGTAATAGATATAGAAGCCAAAAATATCGAAAAAATCAGGAAACATATGGATTATTATAAACAATTAGTGTCAATTTTGGACGAAGTAATTACAACCAAACAATCAAAGATACAAGAATTACCAAAAATACCAACACCAAGTTTAAAAACATTATTAGGACTTAAAGAAAATAGAATCAAATTGAGCGGTTGTGAACTACACGAATATTTAAAATCAAAATTACTGGATCATAGAGATTTATCGAACTTTAGTGAAATAGACGCGCATTTATTTTCAGAAATTAGTGGCTTACTGGTAATCGAGTATGAAAAATTGTTAACGAAACAAACAAATCATCTTTGGGATTTTATAATTTTTGGGAATTCCTTGAATAAAGGGTTTGTTCTTTTTCATTCGACTCAAGCTATAAATATTTCATGGGCTAATTGGGTTAAAGAAAATATACATATTAGTGTCGGGTATGAAAGAAAACTTAGAGGGATTGGGAAATTAAATTCATTTTGAAAATTTCAATTATTGGGTCTACCGTTATTAATCATTTGGCAGAAATCGAAAAAATGTTTGAAAATTACCCCGAAATCAAAGAATTCTGGTCGGAATTATAAAATCCCAATGATGATTTGTTTGTTTAGTTAACAATTTTTCATACTATATAGATTTTTTGTATTTGTATTATATTTACCCTAATTGCATTTTCTATTATTCTATATTCAGCTATTGTTAATATCGCAGTGACAGATGTTGTATTGTACTTTATTGATTCCTGCATTCCACGCATGCCTTACCGCTCCTCTCAGGAGCGGCTTGGAATGTGGAAATCGATAATGATTGTAGAATAATATATATGTGTTTATGAAATAGTATTTCCACCAGTCGTTTCTTTGAATTTATTTTCAGTTTGAGGATTTATTATCGAGAATCCGAAATGACTTATCTGGACAGTTATAATTACTGCTCCTAATAGATAAACAATAGTAGTGAGATATTAAATCCTAATTTAAATAAAAAGTATTTAAAAAACAATTACTTCAACTAGCTAGTGAATTCTATTATAATTTTAATATTTCCTTTTGGTAATTCTAATTGACACTAGATTGAATAGAAATTCTTTAACTTTAACTAACCTAGTCAATTTAGTATTAAGCTAAAGAGATACTAGTATCATTTTATAATACTTATAATATTTTTCTTATTAAATTTCTCTAATATAAATGTCAAAGAAATCGAGTAAGAATAGTATTGATATTGAAAAAACAATAGATGATTTGGGTATAAGTGATAATAAGGATCCAGTTGTTTCTAATTCTATTCAAGTTAATAACAATATTGATTATGAATACTACTTATATTGTAAGCACCATCTAGAATTATTAATTGCTAGTGGTAAATGTAATCAGTTTATCGGGAAAATAATAACTTTTCAAGAATTAGATTCTATGAAACCAGATAAAGTAATAAAATATTTTAAGATTTATGAAGCTAGATTAGCTAGAGTAAATGATTCTATTTCAGATGGTATTGTCAAATGTTATTCTAAGTTATGTAACCGGTTAATGTCAATTGATGATGAAAATGAATTATCTACTGATTTGAAAAATGACTATTTAGTTATGACTGAATTACAAAAATGGGTCGGATATGCTTCATTCCAATTAGGAACGGTTATGACATTAATTTCTAATGGTGTCATAACATTTTCGAATATCAAACCTATGGAATATAAATCAGGTAAGAACGAAGCAGATGGCGCTGTACTACAACCAAACGGCGAAACAGAAAATGAATCGGAACAAAAATTAACTAAAATAAATGAGTGATGGCGTTAAGAATAAGCCTAGATCCGAGAAACAAATTAAATGGGCAAGGGAATTAGGTAAAAGATCTGCAGAATTAAAAAAAAGCTAAGAAAAAGAAATTAACTGATATAAAGGAATCACAGAAATTATCTGATATTGATTCAAATAACAATCCATCTAATTCTTCTAATGCTGGAAGAAATAATTACTTATATATTACAATTGGGTTAATCACAATTATTATATTATCTGGTGTAATATATAAATCAAAATTCAAATCTGATGATAAAGATGATTCCAATGATAATAAACCTATTATACCAGAAAATAAGTCAACTCATAAATTCTAAATTAAATCTAAATTATTATTAATGGATTTAAATAAGATGAAAAAAGATCAATATTTAAGAGATTTATATTATAACCCAGAAAGTGAAGTATCATATTCTAACGTTTCAGAATTATGGAATAAAATTAAATCTGATAATGAAAATATAAAATATAGTGAATTAAAATCATGGTTACAAAATCAACCAACATATCAAATCCACGCGAAAATGGATAAAACTTATTTAAAGAAAAGTTATGGTTTCATATAGCGATCAACAATGGCAAGCTGATTTAATTGACTTGAAGAACTTAGAAGAACACAACAAAGGATATTTCTGGATATTAAATGTTATAGACATATTCAGTAGATACGCATGGTCAATTCCAATCAAAAATAAAACTGGTATAGAAGTAACAAATGCTTTTAAATCAATATTTAAAGAAGCTCTTCCAGATAAGATACAATTTGATGAAGGTAAGGAATTCTATAATAAACATTTCAAAAAACTATTATCTGATAACGATGTAAAATATTTTTCAACACATTCAGATAAAAAAGCATCTATTATAGAAAGATTCAATAAAACATTGAAAACTAGAATGTGGAAATATTTTACTGCTAATGAAACATATAATTATATCGATGTGTTAGATGATTTAGTGAAAGGTTATAATAATTCTAAACATAGTTCTATAAATATGAAACCTATACAAGCCAGAAAAGAAGATAATTCAGAAATAGTTTGGAATAATTTATATGGTGCGTTTGTTACACATGATTTCGGCGAACCTAGATTTGAAATTGGACAACACGTTAGAATATCTAAATATCGAAAAACCTTTTACAAAGGTTATACCCCTAATTTTACTGAAGATATATTCAAGATTAAAAAGATAATATTAACTAAACCTTTTGTTTATAAATTAGAAGATATAAAAGATGAAGAAATATTAGGTTATTTCTATGAACAAGAATTATCACTTGTACCAAATCCAGACGATATAGAATATAAAATAGAAAAAGTATTGAAAACAAAAACTCTTAAAGGAAAAAAGTATTCTTTGGTGAAATATAAAGGGTATGATGATAAATTTAATGAATGGATTTTATCTAGTAAAATTAAAAGAATAAATGAATAAAGATTTATTTATATTTGAACCGCATAATATGTTTGTTACTGGGGTAACCAACTGTGGTAAAACACATTTCATATTAGATTTGTTAGAAACTATTTATAAGAATCATTTTGATAATATAATATTATTCTGTCCTACATATGAAATGAATAAAAAATATAATAGAGATATTGTTAAGATAAAAAAGTTTATTATATTAGATCCTAAAACAGTAAAAGAAAATTTAGATAATTGTATTAAAATAGCAATTGATACTTATAAAGCATTAAATACATTATTCATTATAGATGATTGCGCAAATTTACATGATTCAAAAGTGAGAGAAAGTGAGTTATGTTATTTAGCTTTCTCTGGGAGACATTTCGGGATAACAACATGGGTTTTAAATCAAAAATATAATTCAATTGTTAAAGACTTTAGGGAGAATATAAGATTTCTTGTTTTATTTTATAACAAAGATAGAAAATCTATGCAACAATCATTAGAAGAAAATCAAATTATACCTATTGAATTACAGGATGAATATATGAATGAATTAAAGAATAGTAAAGGTTCAAAATTATTACTGAGACTACAATTTCCATATAAATATAAATTTATAAAATTACTATTTATATACCTATGTATTAGATACCCTAGTAGATACCCTATTAGATACCCTAATACATAAAGCCCTTTTTTATTAACTATCATTTTATACAATTTTCAACCAACATTATTATTTGAGTTAAATATAATTAATATCTGAATCACTTTCACTATCAGGCCCTAACAATTTATTCAAACTCTCTACCGTATCATCATCAATAGTTGTTTTATTGATATACTTATTCATCCAAACTGTATCTTTATTTTCTACTTCACGTTTCATAGAATCTTTATTATCAATACGCTTTCCCGTAACTATATTTTCATAATCATCTTTCTTAGTGTTTGACTCCAACATTTCATTTACAATGTTTAATCCTAATATTTTATTAGCATCGGTTAAATCTAATTCATCTTTATTAGGTGTTGCTAATAATAAATCTTCATATCAATCTTTACCATTTACTTTTTTATTTGAAACAAACTTTGTAACATATATAAATGGGTGTTCTATAAATTCTCTTAAACCAACACGTTCTATTACATTAGTCATATGTACCTTTGTATTCATATGTTTATTCCAATTTGATGGAGCGTTTGAAAATTCACCATTACAATATCCACAATAATTTCTATTTTTACTAATATTTAATATTATTTCATTATTAGATGTAGAAGGTTAAACATTATTAGATGTAGAAGGTATTATATTATTAGATGTAGAAGGTAAAACATTATTAGACGTAGAAGGTATTACATTATTAGATGTAGAAGGTATAACATTATTAGATGTAGAAGGTATTACATTATTATCAATTACATTACTTAAATTATCAACAACACCACTTTTATTATTATCGATTTCTATTAGTTTAGTTTTATAAATTTTGAAAATAGGATCAAATATCAAAGCTATATTACAAGGTATTACATAATATAAGCCATCATTATTTTCATGTGTATCGATGTATGGAATATGTTTATATACTTTAACTCCTTCCATTTATTATATAAATTTTTATTGAAATTAAAATTCTAATACATAACACTATTTAATTGAGAATTTACAATATTTAATTGTGCGTCAGATATAATATAAATGTGCATTTTGAAATTTTTGTCTCCTCTTTTCTTTGCCATGAATAATTGTATTCCATCTTTATTGTTCTGTAGTTTTTTTCCAGAACCATGTAATGAATTATCCTCTGTTGTTCTAAAATCTAACCATAATGCATATTTATTGCCGGTATAATAATCAATTTGATTAATATTACAATTTTCAGATGATTTTACTTTTTCATTCATAAAATGTTTTCTAATTTCTGGCCATTGATCTATCATTCTCATTCCTTGACAAAATATTTTATTTGCTATTCCTTCGATAGTTATTTCTACTTTTGTTATTTCAGGATTATAATACTTATCAACCTGTATTGCGCCATTAGTATATGTTGCAATGGTAAAAAATATTAATATACCTTTAATAGATCTTCTTGGGAAGTTAATATTCTCATTAATAATTTCATCACTTCCATTAATAGTTAGAGTTTAAAATTTATCAATATAATCATATAATAATGAAAATCCTTGATTGTATTGAGTTTGAATTGTGTTAGCAATATTTTCATCAGTTAACGTATCATATTCTAAACATATATTCGATAATTTATAACTCATATCTTTACTTATACTTGATATTAAAATTTCATTAACAGGAGCAAAAGTTATCTCAAATATAACATCTTCTTGAATTGCGTATTTATACAAAGGTGCATTATTATTTATCAATTCAAAATCTAATGGAATTTTATATTTGCTTCCATAAATCTTTTTTTTTTCAAATTATCTACATCATTGGCTACTACTGCATTATTGACTTCTGATCTTAATTTATTTTGGTTTTCTGATTGGATTCCTTGAAATATCATATTATTTCTATTTTCCTTTGTTAACCATAAATCTTTATAATGCATAAATAAATTATAATCATCTAATGAGAAAACTGTTTCTGGACCAATCTTTATAGTTAATTTTTTAATCAAATATCTTCCAACATTATCAACAACATAATTATTATTACCGGTTACTTTTATATCAGCTGATAAATAAATACTATTTGGAACATAAAAAGTATTTTCTGTTAATCGAGGAATTCTAACATATAAAGTTTCATCAGGATTAATATTAGAAGGGTTATGAGTAATTATATGATGTGATCTTTCTGCTTTAATAGCATTAGATATTCTATGATTCTTAGAAGGATTTATATAACTTTCACTCATTTATTTAACAAAACATTTAATTATTTATTTTTTATCATGTTTACTTGATAATTTTTTGATATCATATTCACTAATACAAAAATAATTGCACTTACAACTGTAATTAAAAATAAAATAACATGTTCAGCAGCAAAGTTAAGAATATTCCCTGCAGATTTCAATATAAAACCAACAATTGATGCAATAATTCCTGGTAAAGCTGCAGCAGATTTTTTAGATAGTTCCCATAAATATTTTGCTAATTTCTTTAAACGATCTTTAACTTTATCTTGTATAGAATTATTATCATTCGGGGGTTTATCCGGTTTATTGGGAGTAGGCGTAGATTTCAGTGAATTTGATATTGCTAAACGTATTGTTGTGAATACCATAGTTACAGCTGTTAGAATTGAAAGAATTGTTATTGTTAAAAAATATGCATTTCTTTTTTTAAATTCAATTTCTTCAATAACTTTATTATCTCTATCTAATTTTAGTTGTTCTATTTCTTTAATTTTATCAGTTCTATCTTTTTCTAAAAATCTAATTTTAATATCTCTTTTACTTTTTTCATGCGCAATTTTAACAGCTGATTCTTGCATACCTTTAATTTCCCTACGCGCTTGTTCAGGAAATGCTTCTAATTCATCATCATTTAAATCAAATAATCCTTTTTCTAGTAAAGATTGTATTCGATTTATTCCAGTTTCAGCACCGGGTGTATCTAAAGCACTATTCATCTCTACTTCAAATGAATGAATTATATCTAACATGCTATCAAAATGTTTTACTAATTGTAATTGACTTGGATCATTATCAATTTGTTGAATATCTCTTCTCGATGTTTCGGGTGTTGAAGATCTTAATTTATCTAATCGATCTCCATACTCTTCCATTTCTGGATCATCATCAGGAGGATTTAAATTTGGATTTTTAAATGGTGAATATTTGTTAATATCAATTTTAGGAATTGGTTCTTCTTCATTTATTCTATCGATTGCATTCCATATAATTCTGAGAAATTCTCTACCACCTTTTGAACGTTCAATTGAAGATCCTGCACGCATTTCAGGATGGTACCGACCTTCTTGTCCCATTTTAGATAATTGAATTGATACAGTTTCGTTATTTAATTCAACTTTATAAAACCATGAATCATCTTCACCTAAATTAGTATTATATGCTGATTCATCATCATTATCAATATTAGTTTCATTAAAATCAGGTTGTGGTTCATCACTTATACCGGGGGCGTCACCAAAAGTATCCATTGGAATATCTTATCTTCTTCCATTTATATAATAAAAAATTAAAATTCAAAATATAATATTCCTCCTATAACAATTCCTATACAAGTTAAAGCTAATTTAACATTTTCATGGGATTTATTATCATCATTAGTTTTAATTATATCATCTTGAATATTATTAGTTTTTATATTTCCTGATGTATTGTAATCTTTTATTTTAGAATCATTATTTAATCTAATATTCTTAGTTTTAGTTTCTGTTGATTGAATATGTTTTTTATTTTTTTCACCTTCCATTAATTTTGGAGGAGTAATAATCTTTTTATTTATATCATTTAATCCAAATGTATTAATTATTGTTGCAGTTTTAATTAGATTATTATAACCAATTATATTTCCCATCTTTAATACTAAATCATTAGAAATAATAAATAGATTAGGGCCTATAGAATAATTTAGTCTTACATGAGATTTATCTAAATAATTTTGATATCTTACAATGTTTTCTGGAATCGATCTATTTTTATCATTATGAATTGAATCTTCAAATAATACTTTGAATTGTTTCTGTGTATCAAATGATGTATTTAAATTTCCAATTATTGGGGATCTTGTTTCAACTTGCGCACCTAAAATACATATCAAATAAGTTCTAATAGATTGATTTATTCTTTGTATACCTGATTTTGTAAAACCTTCACTATTTTCTAAAATGAAATCAACCCAATCATTATTATTATCAATTTTATAATTATGATAAGCTCCAATTCTATGCATATAATCTTTTCTTATATCATCAATTCTTTTTATTTCATACTGTTCACCAATACCTTGCAATTTACCATGCGCTCTAAAATCGGATTTAATATTTATATTAAATTCATTACATATTTTATAAAACTTAGATAGATTAATATTATTGTCCAATTCTTTAAAATATTTAGATCCGGGTAAAGGACATTCTAATTCATTTAATATTATTCTAATTTGAAAATATGTGTGAAATCTAAATATTGTGTGAATCAATTTTAAATCAGAATAATTCAAATTTTTATCTAAGTTATTTAAATGATCATTCCAACTTATACCACAACCAGTTGTTGCACAATAAACAGCAAAATTTAATTGGTTCTGCCAATATTTCATATTAGATTTTACTTGATATATATGATATTCATCTCGAGTAAAAGTAACTTCATATGTATTAAATATATTTTCAATTTTAGAAATAAAAAACTGTGATTCAGTAACATAAATTTCTAAATTAGTTAATGAATTTAAAACTACATTTTTATATGTAATATTTTTGTTAAAATCTATTGCAGGAATATTATATTTTATTGATTTATTATATTGGAAAGCTTTTGGAAACCCCATTTATATAATAAAAAAATTAATAATTTATTAATTCTTTAAATAATTTATCTTGTTCTTCAACTGTTATATGGCCATTTAAACTCATTATATAATCTAGTGTATTTTTTAATTTATTAATTTCTTTTATATTAGTTTTAATTTTTTCTTTATTACTTTTTATATTTAATTTTGAACTTATACCGGTTAAACCACTTGAACTTAATCCTAATACACCAATTGATATAGCTAAAGGTGTTAATGGACTGAATATTGCTAGAAATATTATTACAGAACTAATTGTAACCGAACCACTGATAATAAAATAATATATAATTTTACTTTTTAAATATTTTTTCTTTTTAACTTTTAAATCATTTTCAAATTCTAATATTTGTTTTTCTAAATATATTTTTAATTTAGTTTTATTTATATCATGAGGAATCGTATCAATATTATCAACTTTATCATCCATTTATTTAGCAAAAAATTACTAATTAGTAAATTTATATGCTACAAATATAACAATAACTGTTCCGCCTAAAATCCAAATTATTTCATATTTCTGTTGTTCTTTACTTGGGGTATAATAATCTGATAATTTAGGTTTGTATAGATGTAATTTTTCTTTATTGGTTACCGCGTTATATAAACTCATTGCATCATCAACTGATTGAAAATCTCTATGTGAAATCTTCTGATCATATAATTCTTTGTTAATATAATCCATATAGTTTTGTCTCTTTTCTCTATATTCTTCTGCAGCTTTATTGTATTTCTCTAATGCTAAGTTATGTCTTCTTTGTTATCCTAATGAACTATTTTTATCAACATGCTTAAATAAATAACCACCACCAGTAAATGCTAAAGCGTTAACAATTGCCGATCCTATAATAGTTATAATTGCAGAAGCCATTTATTTACTAAAATAATTACGCATTTATATGGGAGGAATATATTTTTGTTTTTCCAAATAATCAATAGTTAAATTAGATAAAGTAACTGCTAATGTTAATTTTAAGATATCATTTATATCAAATCTATCAACATTAACACTTCCCATTTTGAATACTTTTTTTAATACCATTGAATAACCAACAGTTCCCACTGATAATAATGCTCCATTATATAAACCAGTTATTATCCACTTATTATCACTCATTTATCTATCAAAAAAATAACCTTCTTCAAAATATTTAGTTAACTTATTTATGATTAATTCAACATTTATTTCATTACTAGTTTCATTTGTATATATTTCAATTATTATTTCTTTAATATCATCGATGATAAAATCTTCATCTAATTATATAAAATCTTAAAGATTCTCTAATTAAATTAGTAATCTTTTCTACATTTGAAGTTTCTTTATTTATTGTTTTTTCATACTCAAATGTTGTTTCATTAGAAAATGCAATATTTTTAATATGTATAATTACATCATTAATGTTAAATTTCATTTCTTTCTCACGTTTAAAATCAAACCCAAAACATATACTCGGTCCAACAGTTATATTCATTTATATAATAAAAAAATTACTCTCTACATCTTATAACTAATTAATAAATTACAGGAAAGTTATTTAAATCAATTAAATATTCATTATGATTTCTTATTTCTAATTTAAAATTATTAAATTGTGGTATACAAGGTTTAAAATCACATTCAGCTAAATTATAATTTATTTGAGTTCCAAATTGTTTAACATTCTTCAATGGTAAAATATTTAATATACTAGAATTACATGTTGTATCTTTAGTTGCTTCAAATGTTTTTGTAGGATCAATTAAATTGCAATAAATACACAAATGTGTAAAAATGTGCATTATATTTGGTGTAGAATCAACATTTGAATAAAGTTTATTTGGTGTAATTCCTAACAGTATCGATAATGGTTTTCTCACTATAAATTTCTGTTGTTCTTCATTAGCTAACTTTATTCTTAATTTATTATTATTATCACTTTTTAAAAATTTAATTCAAAATCCAGCAGCCGCGCTCATTTTTGTTTTAGCTTTTCTATTAATTTCTTGCGCTAAAGTCTCTAAATTATATAATCCTGGTCTTGAATATAGATGATACCATTTATTATTTCTCCTTACATGAATCATAAAAGAATTATGATCAAGACTTTTATCCGATACATTATAAAAAGAATTACATAAACTTATATTAACTAATTTTAAATCTACACAATTCTTAAATTCTCTATCTAATTGTCCTAGTAAATTATGTGATTTATAATTTGTAAGTCTTCTAGAATCAACAAATATTCTGTATTCTTTTAATTCTACCATTTATTTTACATAATTTATTCGAAATCTATTTCATGGTGCCCTTTTTCATTCTTACCTTTGTATATGAAATAGAAATCTCCAGAACGTAATTCTTCTAAATCTTCACTTGATAATCTATGAAATCTATCTGGTAAATATGTTCTGAATTTATATGTATTTCCTTTTAATCCTTCATATTCTAAGTGGATAACTAATTTACTACCATATCTATAAGTAACTTTATCAATATTTGTAATTAGATATTTCTTATGGATCGTTAATTCTTTTAACTTCTTAAACTTATAATCATCTGATTTGACATTTGAAGTATCTTTTATTCTATCTAGAAATATTTTGTTGTACTAACTGTGCGCTTGTTTACTCTCCATTTTGATAACATATTTTTATTAAAATTTGATTAACACGTTAGAATCCTGTTCATAATCTCGTTCTCTTTTGTTTCTTCTCTTTTAAATTTTAAGTATTCATCTAAATTGCAACCATATGCAACTGTATGAATTCCATCATCCAGAATATATCTTTTATCATCAAATGGGTTTAGACTTATCTTTTCTATCTCTTCAATAAACATTTCATGATCTTCAGATCTTAAACACCTCATCTTATGTTTTCTAACTTCTTCATTGAATATACAATTGATGTAATCTTTGAAATGAATATTCTTTTCAACAACGCTTTTGGTAATTCCTTTTAACTTTTTAGCTTCATGTTCTTTAGTTTTATATGAATACATTTTAGATCTAATACCAATGAATTCAATCATTTCTTCACCACCTAATTCATCTTTGAATTTACCAGGAACTTTTTTATTATCATTGCTAAACAATTCATGATCTTTAGGATAGTTACTGAAATCAAAATGATGTTTTAATGTTTTTAAATCATCAGTTATGTTATTAGTTTTTATCTTTAATATGTAACTGTCAGTATCAAAGTATAAGATTTCTACATGTTTTTCTCCAAAATGAGGTTGTAATACATTATAATAGAATTCATACATTAATAACTTTGATAATTCTAAAACTGAAGCACCAACATAAATTGGTTTATTAAATTTCATAGATGTGCTTCTCATTTTAACTGCAGCTAAATTTTCATCAAATATTCTGTTACCTATAAATTTAGGATATGTTTGTAAATGTCTAATTTTTTACCATTACTAACTAACTCAATATCATTTCTATTTCTAATATTTTCACAAGTCTTACCATAGAATGCATTATTCATTAACTTGAAGAAATCTTTCTCAAAATCAGTTTTAGCTTCAGTTCTCTGTTTGGTGTTAAAATCTATATATTTTTCTAACCACTTAGATTGACTAAATGAAATATATCTATGTACTTTTTTAGAATTAGATAGTGTTGCTTTAATATTTTTAATTCATCATCAAGTAATGATTTTGATAAGTTATCTAATGAACTATTTAAAAATCTATATGAATCTATAAATCTTAAACACCCAAATTGGGATGATATATAATTCTCAGATGTTCTAGCTAACATTTTAAATTTATAAGTTGGTATTGTATCTTATGATCTATTTGAATTTAATCTTTCTATTTAATTATTAATTTCTTCTATTTTATGACATAACTGTTTGATAAATAAATGTGCATCATATCCGGATAGATTATGAAGTAAAACTGGTATAAAATTGATTTTCTTTCCTTGCAAATTACAATTCTCATGCGCAGCGCCTCTTAACTTTCCATTCAAATGATCATGGTCTCTTACTTTTTTGTCTTTATAATTAAATATCTTTTCACAATAATAACATTTATCTGCAAACTCAAATTCTTCTTTATCTTCTTCTGTCATTATAATTTCTATATTTGTATTCAATAATTTACTAAATCTTATTTCATATTCAATTAATAAGTCACAAAAATGATTGATAACATTTTCATTTCTGTAATTATAATATTCACTTTCAATTAGTTCTGGATAATCAGATTTTATATATAACCCGAAAGCAGCAGCTGATTGATGAATCTTTTCAATTGTATTTGTTTTTGGTGGTTCATCTGAAAAATCATTTTCATTAGAATCTAATTTCTTTCTTTTATAATATATTTCTTTTCTATCTTGATCAGTTAATTCTTTATTTAATGATTCAAAATCTCCATATATAACGAATGGTACTTTATTTTTGTAATCATATTTTTTAAATTCTAATATTTTATCTTTTTCATTTGGTAAAACTAATTTACAATAATCATGATTATCACATAATTGTTTATGATTTAATAATGTACTTTCATTACTGAATTTATGTAAACATTTTCTACATAGATATATTTTATTATGGTGATCACTTTCTGTTCTAAAGAATAAATCGATTTGTTTAATCCACATATAATGATTTTCATAATATAGTATATCTATAACATCATTTGAATCATAATCTTTTGATAGGTATAAAGGTTCTAATGTATAATGTTTTATATTGTTACCTTTTGTTTTTGGTAATTTGATTAAATCAAATACATTTATTCTTAAATTATTATCTCTTTCTATTTTTGGGATATTTTTAATTCTAACAGGATAATTATATATCTTATAATTATTTTCAAATGGTTTATAATGTGTTAATCTTAAACTATGTTCTTTATAATCTTCAACTGGGTGTAAGCAACTTATTATAGCCCATAGAAAACATTTATCATCAAAATTTTGTACATTTATTACAACATTAGTTTTAAATGGTAGTTTAATATAACTCGATGTTTCAATATCTGGTTCTTTATAATATGATACATTATTTTCATCTATTGGTTTTGATTTAGTTAACTTATTATATTTTGTGTTATAAACATGTAAAGTCATAAATATTATCTCATCAAATATTAAACCAGACCCTTCAAAATATTTCTCTTCTATTTTAGTTTTTACTTCATCATAACATTTATCTAATTTATCATCTATATGTTGTTTTGAAATAATATGTTGTGAATGAGAATTTATATTATATATTGGTTTATCTTCAGATTTTATAAACTTTACTTTAGAAGATATACTAATTTTAGGGTATTCAACATCAGTTATTATTTTTATAATATTCTTCATATTTTCTATCTAAATGTTTCTTATTTTCTTCTAACGTTTTACCTTTATGAAATTTAAACTCAATAGCTGCTGGACCAATATCACTTTTAAATGCTTCGGTTATTTCTATATCTTTTTTATTATCTAATGAATTATAATAATTCTTACATCTTCCATGTATGGTCTTTTATTGTTTAATTTATTTCTTATTCTTTTAATTGTCTTCTGTTTCTTATCATTATCATTATCAAAATAATCTTCACCTAAAATATCATTAATCTTATTTCTAATATGGCTTTTAGATTTTAAATTTTCATCATAATATCTTTTATCACTGAATGATTGATTACATGTATCACATTTGTATGTTTCTTTTTCATTCTTTAATTCATCTAATTTAGTTTCTAATATATCATCTTTATATTTTAACTTTAATTTATTTTCTAAATGCGTTTTAGTTTTATTGTGTCTTGCTTTTTGAGATTTATCTATATTGATATTACATGTTGAACAGTAGTACTTATTTGCTTCCATTTTAATACTAAATTTTTTTCTTAAATTGATTTTAGAAGTTCAATGATTTAAATATGAATTATTTCAATCACACTTTACTCACACTTTTTATGTTTAAAAATCTAACTCATACAAATATAAATATTGAAATATGTTAAAAATATATCTATATATCTATTTATAATGGCTCGTCCTCCGTCCTCTGATCTGAAACCCCACTTTTCCTATTACTTTTATATGTTATTCATATATATTTTATTCATGTATATGAATATTTTAAGAGTAATAGGGATAACAGGCTTTCAAGCTAAAGGTTGAGAGGTTGAGAAATTTTACAAATATGAAAAAACTACAATAATTTCTAGTTGAATTATGAGTGTGCGCGACTAATTCAACTAGAAATTATTGTTATTTTCATATTTGGAAAATTTCTCGACCTCTCGACCTTTGGCTTGAAAGCCTATTATCCCTATTACTAGAGTAATATCAAAATCGCAAAGGAATGATTGATTACAGTAAATCAGCTGATAATCTATGAATTATAAATGTACATTATGAGAATGCCGGTTTGCTAGCGTATCTATTTAACACCCGTATTGCTCGGGTTAGTTTTACTACCAACGGGTGGCGCTGTATGTAAATTTCACATAAATCAACGACTTTCGGCTATTAGCGGTACTTAAGACCACTTGAAAACATCATAGTCAATTACGGTAGTAGTGAAAATAAAAAGATACAGTACAAAGATACAGTACGGTGTACAGTTAAGGACCTGATTCCAAGCACCATAGCACCCATACCAGAGACATTTATTCAGAATAAGGACTATTAGTTAAACACTGATCTTCATTTCCATTGATTAATGATCTGTTGAATTAATTAGTAATTTAGTCTTTCGGTGTTCGAGATAAAATGCCGGCAAAATAAGAACCTCACGAACCAGGGCAGACCACAGTCAAATTGCCCAACAGATAAATTTTCGAAACGACACAATCCAATCATGTTTGGTATCAAATAACTCGTGCCGTGGACCTTGTCTATTAACTGGCCAATGCATGACCAGTACCCGGTACTAGCCATATAGTAAATTATTTGTTTTGCAATCAATATATTTGTTTGGTGTCAATAACTAGATATGATGTGGACATTAATCTAAAAATTGTTTAACTGACCAATGCTTCACCAATACTGACCAGTTACCAGTGCTAACCAGAGCCCACCATAAGTAATTTATATGTTTAGTAAAGCCATAAAATCGTGTTTGGGCGTCGAGCGACTAGATATGGTGCGGGCTATGATCAAACAACTATTTAACTGACCAATTTTTGACCAATACTGACCACATAGCTATATGGATCTGTTTCGGAAACAACTTAGTCGTGTCTGGTATCAAATGATTTCATTTGGCCTGAACGTAAATATAACAACTCTTCTTTTTACCTGTACAAGCTACATCAGTTCTGTCTATTTACCGGTTGAATGTTTTAGAAATGACACGGGTATTGCCTGAATCCTTTGTTAGTACTACTAGCTCTTACATTTAACTTTGTCGCTTGAAAAGTCTTGTCCGATTTTTGTTGTAGGTAGCGAGCGAACTTTGAAACTTTGAAATTTCTCACTAAATGCATAAGATTTTTATGTAGGGTTTTAAACGAACAACGTTTCGATTTGTTATTGTAACGTGCGCATTTGAGCCTGTAACGTGCACATTTCACTCGCATGAACGTGCGTATCGGTACCAACATGCGAAACTTATCGAACTTTTACGTTCAAGACTTTTAAACGGAAGATTAAAGAAGATATCATATCATATCATATATATGAATATAGATGGAATGATAATGTAGTAGTTTTAAATGTTTCGTAGCTGCTGTCCACTGACCACAGATCAAAGGTTATCACAACGCTGACAGTAATTGGAAGATGTGGGTTTCATACCAGAGTACGAGAGTACGAGACACCACTCATCACCACAAGTAATTTTTTTCCCTAATAAATGGGGGAGAATGAACAACATATAGAAAACAATAATGTCAATAAAAATCAATATTATTGTCCATATTGTAAAAAATACATCGATAAATCTAATAAATCTAAACACGAAAAATCTGCAAATCATATAAATAATGTAATAGATTTTGAAACTCCAGAAAATTCCAATGAAAGAAAAGAACGATTAGATGATATGATTGTGGATGAAATAAAATGTGAAGTTTGTAATGAATTTATAGTAAAATGGAATTATAAAAGACATCTCGAATCACAAAAACACCATCAAAATTTGAGTAATAATGTTTTAGGAAAAGATTATTTTGATGATAAACCTCAACAAGTAAAAAAATCAACTTCAAAAACTAAATCCATTTCAAATAAACCTTACATGGAAAATGTTAGAAATTATATCGATTCACTAGAAATAAAAGATACAATTGAAATATTAGAAACATTACGTAGTAAAATTGGTCCTGCAGCTATTATATTTAGATTTTTTAAAGGTACAACAATAGAAGATTATAGTAAATTTAATGAAATAATAGAAAAAATACTAGATTTGATAACAGATGTTGAATATCCAAAAATTAGTATCTCTGGGAAAGTAAGATTTTTAAAGTCAGAAGATAAAATGGATTATAATATTCAAACACACTCTGAAGAAATAATTTCAAAAACACAAATAAAAGAGAAGTTAGAAAAAATATTTAATGAATTTAAACGTCATATTGAAGAAAGATATTTTGAAGGTTCTAGCTTATCATTAAATGAAATTATATATTTAGATTTAAATGTTTATAATACAAAAAGAAATAAAACATCAAAAAGTAATAAAATGTTTAAAAATGATTCCAACTTTACAACAGAAAAGGATATTAAAGCATCAAGTTATATTAAATTGCCATTTACAACAAAAGCAGTAATAAATGATCAAAATGAAGATAATAAATGTTTTCTATGGACAATTATTACTTGTTTACATCCAACAGAAGATATTACACATAGTTTTAGAATAACAAATTACCGGAAATATGAAACATTATATAAAATTGATCAATATCCAGTAACTATAATAATGATTCCTAAAATAGAAAAAGTTAATAATTGAAAAATAAATGTATTCGAATTAATGCAATTACCAAAGACAAAAGGTGAAAATATTAAAGATTATACATTGGAAGCTTTATATTTAACAGAATATTATGATGATGAAAATGCTATAGATTTTTTATGTTACAAAAAAAGATGAAAATGAACATTATATGTGGTTAAAACAAATTGATTTATTCTTTAGAACAGAAAGTGATCATCATCTTAAAATTTATCGTAGAAAATGTTTATCTAAATTTATGACTGAGAATACATTATTAAAACATAAAGAATTATGTGATAATAAAGATTTTTGTAAATCAATAATACCAACAGAAAAAGATTATAAATTGAAATTTAATAATCATAAATTTAAGAATATTGTTCCATTTGTAATTTATGGGGATTTTGAATCGTTGAATAAAGAATTAACTGATCAAGATAGAACAGAAATATATAACAAAAAGCAATTATTAAAATCAATGGATAAAGGAAATGAATTAAATGAAGACACAATACAAGACCCGCCAATTATAAATACAATTAAAAAAGTTCATCAAAGAGCTGCTGCTTACGGAATTTATATAAAATCAAATTATCCTGAATTATATGAAAGTCAATATATTTCTTTTAGAGGTGAAGACGTAGTTAATAATTTTTGTAACAAAATAATTGAATTAGAAAGTGATTTTGCAGAATTATTAAACAAAAATAAAAGAATAGTTATGACAAAAGAAGATGAAATTGATTTTAATTATGCAACTCATTGTTGTTATTGTGAAAAACGTTTTTATTCATTTGATAAAAAAGTTAGAGATCATGATCATTTAAATTCAAAATACCGCGGAGCTGCTCATGAAGATTGCAATTTACAAGCTAAAAAAGTTAATTTCGTACCAATGATATTTCATACAATTTATCGGGCTATGATACTCATCTATTTATAAAACAATTATCAGGAAAATTGGGCTCAATTAATCAAGAAATAGAAGAATATAATGCTATGAATAGTACAAATGTAAGAAAATATGATTTAAAAATATTAGCTAAGACATCCGAAAATTATATTTCATTTCAATTTGGTTGCATTAGATTTTTAGATTCTTATAGATTTCTAGCAAGTTCATTAGATAATTTAGCAAAAAGTTTAGTTGACAATGATTTTGTTATAACTCGATATTATTATTCAAATGAACAAGATTTTAAATTATTGAGATATAAAGGTGCAATTCCTTATTCATTTTATAAAACACACAATGATTTTAATGTAACAGAATTATTAAAAGATCAATTTTATGATCAATTAAAAGAGGAGTATGTGAAAGATGAAGTGTTTAATAGAAGATTAAATATTTGGAACCATTTTAAGATGAAAAATCATGGTGAATTAGTTGATTTATATTTAAAATCAGATGTTATGATATTGGCTGACATATTTGAAAAATTTAGAGAAGTTAATTTGAATCATTTTAATGTTGATCCTTGTTATTGCTACTCTAGTCCTGGTTTAACCTGGCAATGTGGTTTAAAATACACAAATGTAGAATTAGATTTATTAAAAGAACCAGACATGGTTTTAGTATTTGAAAAATCAATTAGAGGTGGAATTAGTGGTGTTATGGGAGATAGATATTTTAAAGCAAATGATGAATATAAATTATTATATATTGACGCCAATAATTTATATGGTTGGGCAATGATGCAACCTCAACCATACAAACATTTTATATTAACAGAAGTTGAAAATGGCGATAAAACTGATTGGGAAAGCGCAATTACGAGTTTAAAAGATGAAACACCAATTGGTTATTTCTTTGTAGTTGATTTAGAATATCCTGAAAATATAAAGTTTAAAACAAGAAACTTACCTTATTGCCCAGAACATTTAACCGTAGATGATAGTTATTTAAGTGAATACCAGAAGAAAATAAAACCGAAAGATCGTGTTTTTACAGAAAAATTAATACTAACTCAAAATAATAAATACAATTATATCGTTCATTATAGAATGTTAAAATTTTATCTAAAACAAGGAATGAAATTAAAGAAAGTACATAGATATATTGAATTTAATCAATCGAAGTGGTTAGAAAAATATATAGATTTCAATACTCAACAGAGAACCATATCAAAAACAGATTTGAAAAAGATTTCTTCAAATTAATGAATAATAGTTTTTATGGTAAAACATGTGAACATATTAGAAATAGAAATGATATTGAATTAGTAAATAATTCTGAAAGATTAAGACACCTACATTCAAGTCCTAGACACCTAGGAAATAAAAGATTTACGATTATTTAAGATTATTTAACAGCAGTTAAATTAAAAAGAACGTCAATGAAATTTAATAAACCTATATTCATTGGTTCAACTGTTTTAGAAGTAACAAAATTATTAATGTATGATTTTTATTATAATGTTTTACAACCAATTTTTGGGGAAAAGCATATTGAAATATTATATTTTGATTCTGTAACAGCTGACACCCCAATATTATTAAAAATGTAATAATAAAATATTGATAAGAAGAATTTCAGAAATAATTCCAAAACAAAACGAACTATATATTTCGTATGGTGAAAAAGAATTAATACAAATAAATGGTCTAATGGATGTTTGGACAAGAAATGGATGGAAAAAATTAAAGAATATTATTAGGCATAAAACAAATAAGAAAATCTATAGAGTTAGAACTAAATTAGGGTTTGTAGATGATACAGAAGATCATAGTTTAATTAAACGAAATGGTGATGAAATAAAACCAACTGATATAAAAATTGGAGATAAATTATTACATAAAAGATTTTTCCAAAGAATGAATCATATGTCATTCGACGAAATTATTGATAATATTTATAATATAGAACCTGAAACATTAGAAGAAAAAGAATATTTTATCAAAGGATTTTTCATGGGTGATGGTTCAGCAGGTGTGTATAATTACGTTTGGGGTAATAAATATTGTTGGTATTTATGCAATCAAGACTTGAAATTATTAGAAAGAATTAAGAAATTTTGTGAAGAAGTTTATTCACAAAAAACATTTAGAATCATGGATGTTATGAAATCATCAGCAGTTTATAGATTACTTGTAAATAATCCTAAAGATTTTGCTATAAAATATAATGATGAATTCTATATTCATGCAATAGTGAAAAGTAATACTTCAACAAAAGAAAAGATAGTTCCAGATTATGTATTAAATGCAAAAGATAATTTAAGAAAATGGTTCTTCATTGGATTCTACGCAGCAGATGGTACTAAAAAATTTATTAAGTATAAAAAGATAACCTTTGCACAAAAAGGAAAAGTTGCTATATCAGGATTGAATATATTATGCAGTTCATTAGGATTTAATATGAATATAGAATTAATTAAATCTAAGCCAAATTGTTTTAATTTAAGGCATACAGAAAAAGATTTAACTGAAGAAGTTAAAGATTTATTTGAAATATGTAACCCAACAGATTATGTTTATGATTTATCAACTGAAGATGGCACATTTAACTGTGGATTTCCATTAATAGCCAAAAATACTTACCGTTACATACTAAAAATCAAGACAAATGACATAACAAAAGACTTAAAAACATTAAAACATCATTTTGATTTTAGCAATTATCCTAAAGATCACGAACTATTTAGCAATGATAATAAAAAGATTCCTGGTAAATTTAAAGATGAATTAGGGGGTGATGAAATGATTGAATTTGTTGGGATAAGAAGTAAAATGTATAGTTACAGAACAAAAGATCATGAAGCTAAAAAGTTAAAAGGAATAACAAAAAATGTGGTTGATAAACATATAGAATTTCAAGATTATATTCAGTGTTTATACAACTCAATTGTAATGAAACATAAAATGAATTGTTTAAGATCAAAAGATCACGAGATGTACATTAATGAAGTTGAAAAAACTAGTTTGAATCCATTTGATGATAAAAGGCATATTTTAGATGATGGTATAAAAACATTACCTTATGGTTATTAAGACATAAAATCAATGTCATCAAACTCGAAATCACTATTGGTTTCTTCTTTTTTATTTAATTGTTCTTGTATAATTTGTTTAGGTTCTTCCATTTCATTTTTCTCATTTAAATAAAGTTCTATCTTGTACCATATTTCATCTCGCTCTCTTTGTTTCTTTTTGTTTGTTAATTCATCAAATGGAATTATAATATCGATGTTTAAATAATTTACAATCTTATTTAAAAAGAATTCATAATTAATTGAATCTGTTATTCTATTATCCACATAATATCTTAATATTTGTTTAAATATGTATTTTATATTTTCCATATCTTTTTCTGTTAATTTAGGTTTTTTATAATAATCGTTAAATAATAAATATAAATACATTTTCTTTTCTTGTGTGTTAAATGTTGATGGAATAATTAGGGTTTTCTGTTACATCACAGAAAACCCCATTGAGATTCGCATGTTTCTTATTAGGGTTTTCTGTTACATCACAGAAAACCCTATTGAGATTCGCGTGTTTCTTATTAGGGTTTTCTGTTATTTCTGTTATAGCCCGCGTTTTTTTTCACGAATCATCGTTACAAAAGCACTGTCGGGCCGTAAACATCGAAAATTTAGCCCCATTCACAGGGGCGACATGTTTTTCGAGTCGTCATCCCGAAATCAACCCGCAGGCCGACTGTCACTTCGATTATCAATTCAAGTATAAATGAACTAATTTATTGCCGCAGACTTCACATTCAGTCGCGGTCTTCAAACAGTGATTTTAACAATAGCCCACTTTCCTCATCAGATCATATTACCGATACACTGGAAATTTACTACTTTAGATTTTAAAAGCACTGTCGAGCCGTAAACATCGACGAATCGACGTGTGTTACTACATCGTCGTTCCGGGGATCAGCTGCGAGTTTCTCCTCATCATGAGAATCGAATCGAGTACAAATTAATTTATTACTACCAGTGATTTGGCTGCGGGTTTCAAGGAGTTAGTTTAACAATACCTCTTTTTCTTTACCGAATTAACCGTGTATTTACTAAGATAAATCTTTAGTGTACCGGGGAGTCGTAGGCCTAAACTAAACACGCCGAAGAGATATAGCGGAGAAAAGCTGTTATGTCGACGAGGTATCAAAATAAAAGAATATATTACTTTATTCGGCCGCGGGCCTCTATATCAATACTCTATATTTCCTACAGTACATACCGATCATTGTCAAATGCACAAGGTATTTACTAAATACAAGTATATAACACACTCCTATCCGTATGCTGGACTCACACTTGACATTCGGAGTAAGCGTTCGCTGTGGGGGAAAGGAGATCGTTCGCTGTGTCGCTTGAAGTGTTTATCGAGTTTTACGCGACCTTAAGGCTTTAGTATGGTGGCTGATAAGATTATGCAAATGAGGGCGACATGACGACAAAACTAAAATAACGCGAGAAAACAATGATTTTGATTTTGTCACACGCGAGAATTCAATATTTTGGTTTTATAGCCCGCGACAATTCATTATTTTGCTTTTATCGCTTGCGACAATTCATTATTTTGGTTTTGTCGCCCGCGAAAATTCAATATTTTGGTTTTATCGCCCACGACAATTCACTACTTTGGTTTTATCGCCAGCGACAATTCATTATTTTGGTTTTGTCGCCCGCGACAATTCTTCTTTTTTGTTTTGTCGCCCGCGACAATTCATTATTTTGGTTTTGTATAAGTAATAGGGATAATAGGCTTTCAGATCAAAGGTCGAAGGGTCGAGCTCGTAAAAAAATGAAAATGATAATAATTTACAGTTGAATTAGTCGCGCACACTCCTAATTCAACTGTAAATTATTATTATTTTCATTTTTTACTCACTCGCCCCTTCAACCTTTAACCTGAAAGCCTATTATCCCTATTACTCTTAAAATATTCATATATATGAATTAAATATAAATGATTAACTTCTAAAATCAATTTTAATAAAAAATTTGATATTAAAATGGAAACAAATAAGTACTACTGTCCAACATGTAATATCAATATAGATAAATCCCAAAAAGCAAGACACAATAAAACTAAAACACATTTAGACAATAAATTGAAACTAGAATATGAAGATGATATATTAGAAACTAAATTAGATGAATTAAAGAATGAAAAAGAAACATATAAATGTGATACATGTAATCAATCATTCAGTGATAAAAGATATTATAAAGAACATTTAAAATCTATAAGTCATATTAGAAATATGAATAATGATATTTTAGGTGAAGATTATTTTGATAAAGATAATGATAAGAAACAGAAGACAATTAAAAGCATACAAAATAAATTAAACAATAAAAGACCATACATGGAAGATGTAAGAAAATATATTAATTCATTAGATAATAAAAAAGATATAGAGATAACCGAAGCATTTAAAAGTGATATTGGCCCAGCAGCTATCGAGTTTAAATTTCATAAAGGAAAAACATTAGAAGAAAATAAAAAACATTTAGAAAATATGAAAGAAATAATAAAAATAATAACTGATGTTGAATATCCTAAAATAAGTATTTCATCAAAAGTTAAATTCATAAAATCTGAAGATAAACCAATATATAATATAAATTCTCATTCACAACATATTATTTCAAAACAACATATAGATGATAAATTAGATAAATGTTATAATGAAGTAAAAACTAAAATAGAAGAGAAATTTTTTGAAGGATCTGGTTTAATATTTGATGAAATAATATTTATGACTTTACATGTTTATAACACAAAATGTAATAAGTTAACTAAATCAAAACCAATTGATGAAAATAATGTATCATATCATAAAGAACCAGATATTGAAGCATCGAGTTATATTAAACTACCATTTAAAACTAAAGCTGTAATAAATGTACAAAATGAAGATGATAAATGTTTTCTATGGGCTATAATAAGTTGTTTACATCCTGCAACTTATAATATTTGTAGATTAACTCATTATAAACCATTTGAAAATAATTATAAGATAGATAAGTATCCTGTTATAATCAAAAACATCCCAAAAATAGAAAGAGATAATAATTTAAGAATAAACGTATTTGATTTAATCAAATTACCAAATACAAAAGGTAACAATATAAAACATTATACATTAGAACCTTTATATCTATCAAAAGATTATGATTCAAATGATGTTATAGATATATTATATTATGAGAATCATTATATGTGGATTAAACAAATAGATTTATTCTTTAGAACGGAAAGTGATCACCATAATAAAATATATCTTTGTAGAAAATGTTTACATAGATTCAGTAATGAAAGTACATTATTGAATCATAAACAATTATGTGAAAATCATGATTATTGTAAATTAGTTTTACCAAATGAAAAAGATAAAATATTAGAATTCAAAAAATATGATTACAAAAATGAAGATCCATTTGTTATATATGGAGATTTTGAATCATTAAATAAAGAACTAACTGATCAAGATAGAAAAGAAATATATTATAAAAGAAAGAAATTAAATTCTAATGAAAATGATTTTTCAGATGAACCACCAAAAACAAATACTATTAAAAAGATTCATCAATCAGCTGCTGCTTTCGGGTTATATATTAAATCTGATTATCCAGAACTAATTGAAAGTGAATATTATAATTACAGAATTGAAAATGTTATCAATCATTTTTGTGACTTATTAATTGAATATGAAATAAGATTTAGTAAATTATTGAATACAAATATAGAAATTATAATGACAGAAGAAGATAAAGAAGCATTTGCGTTTGCAGATAAATGTTATTATTGTGAAAAGATATTTAATTATAAAGATAAAAAAGTAAGAGACCATGATCATTTGAACGGAAAGTTTAGAGGCGCTGCACATGAGAATTGTAACTTACAAGCTAAGAAAATTAATTTTGTACCAGTTATATTTCATAATCTATCAGGATATGATGCACATTTATTCATCAAACAGTTATGCCATAAAATAGAAGAAATTAATAACGAAATAGAAAGATTAAATTCAAATAGATCAAAAGATAAAATACCAACTTATAAATTTAGAATGTTAGCTAAAACATCTGAGAATTATATATCATTCCAATTTGGTTGTCTAAGATTTATAGATTCATATAGATTTTTAAATAGTTCATTAGATAACTTATCAAAATCATTAGTTGATGATGAATTGAAAATATTAAAACAACACTACCCAAATAATGATGATTTCCAATTAATGAGATATAAAGGAGCAATTCCATATTCTTTCTATAAAAATCATAATGATTTTAACATAACTGAATTATTAAAAGAACAATTCTATGATGAATTAAAAAATGAATATGTTAAAGATGAAGTCTATAACAGAACATTGAACATTTGGAATCATTTTAAAATAACAAATCATGGACAATAAGTAGATTTCTAAAATCAGATGTATTATTATTAACCGATATATTCGAAAGGTTTAGAGATGTTAACCTAAAATATTTTAATATTGATCCATGTCATTGTTATTCATCACCAGGTTTAACATGGGATTGTGGATTAAAATTTACGGATATAAAAATGGATTTGTTAACAAATATAGATCAATTACTATTATTTGAAAAATCTATAAGAGGAGGTGTTTCAGGTGTATTAGGGGATAGATATTTCAATGTAAATGATAACCCTGGATATAAGTTATTATATATAGATGCAAATAATTTGTATGGTTGGGCAATGATGGAACCACAACCTTATGGAGTATTTGAATTAACTGAAGTTTTACAGAATGAAAATAATGATAAATTTGATTGGAAGAAAAGAATTCTAGATATTGCAGATGATTCAGATACTGGTTACTTCTTTGTTGTAGATTTAGAATATCCTGAAGATAAAAAATTTAAATCTAGAAATCTAGCATACTGTCCCGAACATAAAACTGTAACTCATGAAGAATTATCAAATTACCAAAAAAGAATTAAACCCGAAAATCATATTCATACAGAAAAGTTAATGGTAACTCAAAAAGATAAATATAATTATGTAGTACATTATAGAATGTTAAAGTTTTATTTGAATCAAGGAATGGTTCTAAAAAAAGTACATAGATATATTTCATTTAGTCAATCTAAATGGTTAGAAAAATATATAGATTTTAACACCAAACAGAGAACTGAAGCTAAAACTGATTTCGAAAAAGATTTCTTCAAGTTAATGAACAATGCATTCTATGGTAAGACTTGTGAAAATATTAGAAATAGAAATGATATTGAGTTAGTTAGTAATGGTAAAAGAATTAGACATTTACAATCATATCCTAAATTTATAGGTAACAGGATATTTGATGAAAATTTAGCTGCAGTTAAAATGAGAAGAACATCAATGAAATTTAATAAACCAATCTATGTTGGCGCATCAGTTTTAGAATTATCAAAATTACTAATGTATGAATTCTATTATAATATATTACAACTACTTTTTGGAGAAAAACATATAGAAATATTATATTTTGATACTGACAGTTACATATTAAAGATAAAAACTGATAACATAACAGATGATTTAAAAACATTAAAACATCATTTTGATTTTAGTAACTATCCTAAAGATCATGAATTTTTTAGCAATGATAATAAAAAAGTTCCCGGTAAATTCAAAGATGAATTAGGTGGCGAAGAAATGATTGAATTCATTGGTATTAGATCTAAAATGTATTCATATAAAACTAAAGAACATGAAGCTAAAAAGTTAAAAGGAAAAACCAAAAATGTGGTAGAAAAGAATATTCATTTCAAAGATTACATCAATTGTATATTCAATGAAGAAGTTAGAAAACATAAAATGAGATGTTTAAGATCTGAAGATCATGAAATGTTTATTGAAGAAATTGAAAAGATAAGTCTAAACCCATTTGATGATAAAAGATATATTTTAGATGATGGAATTCATACAGTTGCTTATGGATGTAATTTAGATGAATACTTAAAATTTAAAAGAGAAGAAACAAAAGAGAACGAGATAATGAAAAGAATTCTAACGTGTTAATCAAATTTTAATAAAAATATGTATTATAAATGGAGAGTAAACAAACACACAGTGAGAACAACAAATCATTTCTAGATAGAATAAAATATACTTCAAATGTCAAATCAGTAGATTATAAATTTAAGAAGTTAAAAGAATTAATAATCCACAAGAAATATCTAATTACAAATATTGATAGAGTTACTAACAAATATGGAGATAAATTAGTTATACACTTAGAATATGAAGGATTAAAAGGAAATACATATAAATTCAGAACATATTTACCCGATAGATTTCATAGATTATCAAGTGAAGATCTAGAAGAATTATGTTCTGGTGATTTCTATTTCGTATACAAAGGTAAGAATGAAAAAGGGCACCATGAAATAGATTTCGAATAAGAAAATATGTAAAATAAATGGTAGAATTAAAAGAATACAGAATATTTGTTGATTCAAGAAGACTTACAAATTATAAATCTCATAATTTACTAGTACAATTAGATAGAGAATTTAAGAATTGTGTAGATTTAAAATTAGTTAATATAAGTTTATGTAATTCTTTTTATAATATATCGGATAAAACTCTCGAACATAAAGTCTTTTTAATTCATATTAGAAATGTAGATAAATGGTTTCATCTCTTTTTAAAACCAGGGTTATATAATTTAGAAACATTAGCCCAAGAAATTAATCGGAAAGCACGATTAAAACTTGAAAGTGAAGATAAATTTTCAATTAGATTTATAAAAAGTGATAGTTCTGATAAGATTAAAATAGAGTTAGGTGATGAAAGCAAACATGCATTTATGGTAAGGAAACCTTTAGCTAAACTGTTAGGAATTAAACCACAAACTGTTACAGGAAACGTAGACGGTAATTCAAATATAATACCTTTTACACATTTTTATATTTATTGCAATTTAATCGATCCTCCAAAAACATTTGAAGCAACTAAAGATATAACTTGTAATTCTGGTTTACTTAACATTTTACCATTGAAGAATGTTAAACAATTTGGAACGCAAATAAATTATAATTTAGCTGAATGTGATTTTAATCCTTGTATTCCACATTTCAATAATTTGAAATTAGAAATCATAATGGTTATTTAATTTATTTGAATAACTTTCCTGTAATATATGAATTAGTTATAAGATGAAAAGAGTAATTTTTTTCACTATATAAATGAATATAACTGTTGGACCGAGTATATGTTTTGGATTTGATTTTAAACGTGAGAAAGAAATGAAATTTAACATTAATGATGTAATTACACATATCAAAAATATTACATTTTCTAATGAAACAACAATAGATAAAGAAACTTTAAATGTAGAAAAGATTACTAATTTAATTAGAGAATCTTTAAGATTTTATGAATTACATGAAGATTTTATCATCGATGACATTAAAAAAATAATAATTGAAATATATACAAATGAAACTAGTAATGAAATAAATGTTGAATTAATCATAAATAAGTTAACTAAATATTTTGATGATAGTAATTTTTTTGATAAATAAATGAGTGATAATAAGTGGATAATAACTGGATTATATAATGGAGAATTACTATCAGTTGGAACCGTTGGTTATTCAATGGTATTAAAAAAAGTATTTAAAATGGGAAGTGTTAATGTTGATAGATTTGATATAAATGATATTTTAAAATTAACATTAGCAGTTAGTTTATCTAATTTAACTATTGATTATTTAGAAAAACAAAAATATATTCCTCCCATATAAATGCGTAATTATTTTAGTAAATAAATGGCTTCTGCAATTATAACTATTATAGGATCGGAAATTGTTAACGATTTAGCATTTACTGGTGGTGGTTATTTATTTAAACATATTGATAAAAATGGATCATTAACAGAACAAAAAAGACATCACTTAGCATTAGAGAAATACAATAAAGCAGCAGAAGAATATAGAGAAAAGAGACAAAACTATATGGATTATATTAACAAGGAATTATATGATCAGAAGATTTCACATAGAGATTTTCAATCAGTTGATGATGCAATGAGTTTATATAACGCAGTAACAAATAAAGAAAAATTACATCTATACAAACCTAAATTATCAGATTATTATACCCAAAGTAAAGAACAACAGAACTGTTATTGTTATATTTGTAGCATATAAATTTACTAATTAGTAATTTTTTTCTAAATATATGGAAGATAAAGTTGATAATATTGATATTATTCCTCATGATATAAATAAAACTAAATTAAAAACATATTTAGAAAAACAAATATTAGAATTTGAAAGTGACTTAAAGATAAAAAAGAAAAAATATTTAAAAAGTAAAATTATATATTATTTGATTATAAGTGGTTCGGTTACAATTAGTTCTGTAATAACATTTCTAGCAATATTCAGTCCATTAACACCTTTAGCTATATCAATTGGTGTATTAGGATTAAGTTCAAGTATTTAAACTGGTATAAGTTCAAAATTAAATATAAAAAGTGATAAAGAAAAAATTAAAACTAATATAAAAGAAATTAATAAATTAAAGAACACACTAGATTATATAATAAGTCTAAATGGCCATATAACAGTTGAAGAACAAGATAAATTATTAAAAGAATTAATAAATTATTAATTTTTTAATTATATAAATGGCAGATAGTTTTCCAAAAGCTTTCCAATATAATAAATCAATTAAATATAATATTCCCGCAATAGATTTTAATAAAGATATTACATATAGAAATGAAGTTTTAAATTCATTAATTGATTTATATATTTATGTTACTGAAAGTAATAATTTTCCATGTAAAGGTGGAAAATATATTTCATGTGTATACAATTAATTTCAAAAATTTAAATGAGGCAAAACAATGGTTATTAAAATCTAATATGAAGTATTGGCAGAACCAATTAAATTTTGCTGTTTATTGCGCAACAACAGGTTGTGGAATAAGTTGGAATGATCATTTAAACAAACCAAGTTTACCATTGATGTTATCACTTTTTAGATTTCATACTTATTTTCAAATACAATTAATATTAGATGAATTAGAATGTCATTTACCAGGTTCAAAATATTTTAAAGAATTGAATAATAATATTAATTTTTCTAAGTTTTATAAAATATGTAATGAATTTGATATTAATTTTAAATAAAGATTTTAGAGCAAAAATTGGAACAATGGGTGGATTAGGAATATTATATACTAAAGAATTTGGAAAAAATTCAGATATAAGAACACTAAATTGGAATGAATTACCAAAATATTATAATAATATACAACAACAAAACAATAATGGTTGGGTTAATTTCATTTTAGAAAATAGTGAAGGTTTTACTAAAGCTGGTATACAAAGAATAAATCAATCTATTAGAACTTATTTGATATGTATTCTAGGTGCACAAGTTGAAACAAGATCCCCAATAGTTGGAAATGATAACACTTCATTTGATGCGCAGAAACAATTTAAAGTATTATTTGAAGATTCAATTCATAATGATAAAAATAGATCGATTCCAGAAAACATTGTAAGATATCAAAACTATTTAGATGAATCACATATTAGATTAAATTATTGTATAGGCCCTAATCTATTAATTATTTCTAATGATTTAGTATTAAAGATGGGAAACATAATTGGTTACAATAATCTAATTAAAACTGCAACAATACATAATTCATTTGGATTGAATGATATAAATAAAAAGATTATCACTGCTCCAAAATTAATGGAAGGTGAAAAAAATATAAAACATATTCAATCAACAGAAACTAAAACTAATAATATCAAATTAAATAATGATTCTAAAATAAAAAGATTACAATACATCAGAAAATATTAGAACTGATATTATTCAACATGGTATAATTAAACTAAATGATGATAATAAATCCCATGAAAATGCTAAATTAGCTTTAACTTGTATAGGAATTGTAATCGGAGGAATATTATATTTTAAATTTTAATTTCTTTATTAAATAAATGCATGTAGAAGGTGGAGAAGGTTTTCCATTGGATCCTTTAGATGAACCTGGTATAAGTGATGAACAACAACCTGATTTTAATGAAACAAGTTTTAATGACGGTAATGAGCCAGGACGTAATTCTAATTTAAATACACCTCCATATATTGATAAAACACGTTCAAAGATAAGTATTGAAAATGAAGTACCAGAAATAACAGAAAAAGAATACAAATATAATGAAATTATTCATGAATTTAAACCAATGTTTAAAAGATCTGGTTTCAATATAACAAATAAAGGTATGAATTATTTAGTAAAAGATTTGAAATATTTTAATGGTGATTATTATTGGAAATTGAAAGGCGACTATTATTTTAAGATTTCAAATCTTAAAAGTAACGATAAAATAATAACACAATCAACTTTTAATTTATTTAAACCAGATAGAATTAAGAAAATCATTAATGATGTTATAACTGATGTTACAGAAAAAGAGATAGTTGATAATAGAAGAGAATTTAAACAAAGAAATGCTAAATTTTTTAAGATAATTAATGAAAATTTAAGACAAAAAAAATTCCTAAAGAAGTTATTAATTCCAAAACTAGTAAACCTAATTCAAGAGAAGTTCAAACTGAAAAACTTTTACCGAATGGATTACTTGATGCAACAGATCAAGAATTAGAAGATTTAAATATATTTTCTGATGAAGCAATTAGAGAAATTATTAGTATAAGAAATGAAGCTGATAAAATTGCACATAATAAAAGTATAAGAGATATTAAAATTAACAATTTAGAAAAAGAATTAACTGATAAAAATAAAGAAATAGAACAATTAAAGTCTGGTCTTGATCGTCAAGTAATTGATGAAATGGAACATAGACAAAAAGAATCGCGTTTAAAAAAATTTATAATTTAAAATTAAAAAAATTAATAATTTAAAAGATAATTTAGAAGTACTGAAAGGTGAAAGAGATATATTATTAAAAGAATTTGGTAATAATTTTAAAAGATTAAAAGATGTTTTTAAAAGATATCTATTAAAACCAAATTCTAAAATATCATTGAAAGATAGAATAAAGTTATTATTTAAATTAGAAGGAATAACAATTCTTTCAATTCTAACAGCTGTAACTATGGTATTTACAACAATAGGTTTAGCAATATCAAATTCACTGAAATCCACTCCTACTCCCAATAAACCAGATAAACCCCCGAATGACAATAATTATATACAAGATAAAGTTAAGGATGGTTTAAAGAAATTAGCAAAATATTTATGGGAACTATCTAAAAAATCTGCTGCAGCATTACCAGGAATTATTGCATCAATTGTTGGTTTTATATTGAAATCTGCAGGAAACATTATTAACTTTGCTGCTGAACATATTATTTTATTTTTAATTACAGTTGTAAGTGCTATTTTTTTTGGGTTAGTGAATATGATATCAAAAAGATATCAAGAAAAAATAATAAAAAATAAATAATTAATTTTTTTGTTAAATAAATGAGTGGGAGTTATATAAGTCCTTCTAAGATTTCTAGAATATCTAATGCTATTAAAGCAGAAAGATCACATCATATAATTACTCATAATCCTTCTAATATTAATCCCGATGAAACTTTATATGTTAGAATTCCTAGATTAACACAAAATACTTTTTTATGTTCCAAATAGTATTTATTTATCAGCCGATATAAAAGTAATCGGTAATAATAATAATTATGTTGTTGATAATGTTGGGAGATATTTGATTAAAAAATTAACTATAAAGATTGGTCCAGAAACAGTTTTCTCATTAGATGATTATAATTTATTTATGCATTATAAAGATTAATGGTTAACTAAAGAAAATAGAAATAATACGATATTTCAAGGAATCCAATCAGAAAACCATAATAAATTAAGATCAGGAGCTAATGACGCAATAGTAACTCGTACCGCAGATAATTTGATAAAAAAGATTTATGGAAGCAAATATAAAATTCCATTAGACTTTGAATTGATAAATAATGATGCGCCTTTATATAAATATGCAATTCAAGAAGACGTTATATTCGAAATAACATTTGCTCCTGTAAATGAAATTGTAATATCTAGCGTTGTTAAAGATATGGGTTATAAATTATCGAATATATGTTTAGAATATGACACAGTAACTGATGAAAATATTTCAAGTATAATTCAAACTCAATACAATCAAGGATTTTCATTATTATATGATTATATTGATAAATTTAAAACCGTAACTATTAATGCAAATGATGAAATAATTAATGAGAATATTAACTTCCCAAGGAGATCTATTAAAGGCATATTAATATTTTTTACCATTGCAACATATACTAATGGCGCAATAAATGTTGATAATTATTATAATCCTGAAATAACAAAAGTAGAAATAACTATCGAAGGAATAGCAAATAAAATATTTTGTCAAGGAATGAGAATGATTGATCAATGGCCAGAAATTAGAAAACATTTTATGAATGAAAAAGTAAAATCATCTGAAAATTGTAACATTAATCAAATTTATTATTATACCGGTAATAAATATGCATTATGGTTAGATTTTAGAACATCATGTAACTCAGTAGGTATAATTTGATTTTCTTCCAATGATTGTTGCATACATTTTCTATCTTTGTTATAAAATAAAACTAGAAATCTTATATTCTCCCTAAAGTCTTTAACAATTGAATTATATTTTTGATTTAAAACCCATGTTGTTATCCCAAAATGTCTCCCAGAGAAAGCTAGATAACATAACTCACTTTCTCTCACTTTTGAATCATGTAAATTAGCGCAATCATCTATAATGAATAATGTATTTGATCCTTTATAAGTATCAATTGCTATTTTTATACAATTATCTAAATTTTCTTTTACTGTTTTAGGATCTAATATAATAAACTTTTTCATCTTAACTATATCTCTATTATATGTTTTATTCATTTCATAAGTGGGGCAGAATAATATTATATTATCAAAATGATTCTTATAAATAGTATCTAACAAGTCTAATATGAAATGTGTTTTACCACAGTTTGTTACTCCAGTAACTAACATTTTATGCGGTTCAAATATAAATAAATCTTTATTCATTTATTCTTTTAATTTTACTAGATAAAATCCATTCATTAAATTTATCATCGTATCCTTTATATTTCACCAAAGAATACTTTTTTCCTTTAAGAGTTTTTGTTTTCAATACTTTTTCTATTTTGTATTCTATTTCATCTGGATTTGGTACAAGTGATAATTCTTGTTCATAGAAATAACCTAATATTTCTTCATCTTTTAGATCTTCTAATTTATAAACAAAAGGTTTAGTTAATATTATCTTTTTAATCTTGAATATTTCTTCAGTAAAATTTGGGGTATAACCTTTATAAAATGTTTTTCTATATTTAGATATTCTTACGTGTTGTCCAATTTTAAATTTAGGTTCGCCGAAATCATGTGTAACAAACGCTCCATATAAATTATTCCAAACTATTTCCGAATTATCTTCTTTTCTAGCTTGTATAGGTTTCATACCAATACTTGAATGTTTAGAATTATTATAACCTTTCACTAAATCATCTAATATATTTTTAGACTCATCGATATATTTCTATGTTTCATTAGCAGTAAAATATTTCCACATTCTAGTTTTCAATGTTTTATTAAATCTTTCTATAATAGATGCTTTTTTATCTGAATGTGTTGAAAAATAATCTACATCGTTATCAGATAATAGTTTTTTAAAATGTTTGTTATAAAATTCTTTACCTCCATCAAATTGTATCTTATCTGGAATAGCTTCTTTAAATATTGATTTAAAAGCATTTGTCAATTCTATACCAGTTTTATTTTTGATTGGAATTGACCATGCGTATCTACTGAATATGTCTATAACATTCAGTATCCAGAAATATCCTTTGTTGTATTCCTCTAAGTTCTTCATATCAATTAAATCTGCTTGCCATTGTTGATCGATATATGAAACCATAACTTTCCTTGTTAAATAAGTTTTATCCATTTTCTTGTGGATTTGATATGTTGGTTGATTTTGTAACCATAATCTTAATTCACTATATTTTATATCACCATGTGGGTGCCGTACGGCACCATTTTCATTATCAGATTTAATTTTATTCCATAATTCTGAAACGTTAGAATATGATACTTCACTCTCTGGGTTGTAATATAACTCTCTTAAATATTGTTCTTTTTTCATCTTATTTTTATCCATTAATAATAATTTAGATTTAGTTTCAATGACTTTATGATTTGACTTATTTTCTGGTATAATAGGTTTATTATCATTTGAATCATCTTTATCATCAGATTTGAATTTTGATTTATATATTACGCCGGATAATATAATAACTGTTACTGATCCAATTGTAATATATAATTTATAATTACTTCCAGCATTAGAAGAATTAGATGGATTATTATTTGAATCAATATCAGATAAAGTCTGTGATTCATTTATATCAGTTAATTTCTTTTTCTTAGCTTTTTTTAATTCTGAAGATCTTTTACCTAATTCTCTTGCCCATATAATTTGTTTCTCGGATCTAGGCTTCTTCTTAACGCTATCACTCATTTATTTTAGTTAATTTTTGTTCTGATTCATTTTCTGTTTCGACGTTTGGTTGTAGTACATCTGTTTCGTTCTTACCTGATTTATATTCCATAGGCTTGATGTTCGAAAATGTTATGACACCAGTAGAAATTAATGTCATAACCGATCCTATTTGAGATGAAGCATAACCAACCAATTTTTGTAATTCAGTCATAACTAAATAGTCATTTTTCAAATCACTATATAATTTATTTTCATCATTAATTGGTATTAACTGGTTACATAACTTAGAATAACATTTGACAATACCATCTGAAATAGAATCATTTATTCGGGCTCATCTTGCCTCTCCAAAATCTTAAAATATTTTATTACTTTATCGGGTTTCATAGAGTCTAATTCTTGAAAAGTAATAATTCTATTTAAAAACTCTTTAGTTTTTCCACCGGCAATCAATAGTTCTAGATGGTGTTTACAATATAAATAGTATTCATAATCTATATTACAATTAACTTGAGCACAATTAGTTACAACTGTATCTTTATTATCACTTATACCCAAATCATCTAATGTCTTTTCAATATCAATATTATTCTTATTAGATTTCTTTGACATTTATATTAGAGAAATTTAATAAGAAAAATATTATAAGTATTATAAAATGATACCAGTATCTCTTTAGATTAATACTAGCTTAGTAAAAGGTAAAGAATTTTAGTATTAGTTATTGTTTTTTAGTATTTTTTATTTGTGATATAAAGTATTCTTTTTTGAAAAGAAAATATTAAACATATAATAGAATTCACAAGCAGTTAAAGTTATTGTTTTTTTATCATATTTTATTTAAATTCTATTATTCTTCAAACTCTCATTTAAGACTCAACGTATTGTTCATTATTTTGATCATTATTCCATAATTCAATGAATTTCTTTGCTTTATCTAATTGATCCAAATATAACTGTAAATCTAGTTTATTAAATTTTATTTTATTTTCTTTCTTTTCAAGAGGTCTTTAATTCTTCCAATTCCAAATTAACTTTTTATCATATTCATCATTCATGTCAAATTTAGAAATAGGCAACACATGATCAATATGAAAATAATTACCATCATTATTTATATTCATTTTATCATCGAATTGAAATATTATCCATGATTTTAAGAATTCATCTGAACAACCCAATAAATTAGATAGTGTTTCTGAATGCGTTTCTTTGTTGAATAATTGTGTTAATCTAGATCTTAAGCATTGTTTCAATCTAAAATTAAGATCTGTTTGATATCTTTCTCTCATATATTCTGCCATATAATAATTATAATGTTCTATATTATCTTCTCGGTATTGTTTGGTATATAGTTTAAAAAAAGTTTTACAGCAATATTGAAAACATCTTTGCTAATCTTACGCTTACTAAATTCTGTTAAAGCTAATTTATCAAATTCACATTTAGAACACTTCTTGTAATATATATTTATAACACCAGTGTTATTTGTAATATTGATAGTTTGTGGTTGTTCTGGTTCCATTTATTATACGTATTTTTTTACTAAATTGGTTAATATTTGGAGTTATATTTTGATATTTTGATTTAAGATGGTGTGATTTATTGCTTCGAGTATAATATTTTCCACAATTACATAAAACGCTTTCATTAGGATTATATTTAGGCGCAACAATTTCATCATCTAAATTACATTGAATTCCAATATCTTTATAAGAATTATTATTATCTAATTCACATTGAATACCAATATTTGATGAATTTTCATTATAGATAATTGGTTTATCATCAAATTTAAATAATATAATTGTCTTTTATCAATTCTTAAGTTAATCAAATTATTGTAACCTCTAGAAAGTATTAAATCATCATTTCTATCATTGAAAGGAGTTTCAAGAATATTTATCATTTTTTCATCTAAAGTTCCTTTATGATTTAAAACTGTATGAAATATGTTAGGATTTTTGATTCCATTATCTATCAGTTCAATAATTAAATATGCTTCATTTGATAATATTTGATTGATTATAGAAATATTATCAATTTTATATTGTCTTCCATACACTAAATTTGTTGCTGAGATATAATTTTTAATGTTAAATAATGAAAATAAGTTATCATTATTCTTATTTCTAATATGACTTTTAGATTTTAAATGTTCTTTAAAATATCTTTTATCACTGAATGATTGATTACATGTATCACATTTATATGTATCTTTTTCATTCTTTAATTCATCTAATTTAGTTTCTAATATATCATCTTCATATTCTAGTTTCAATTTATTCTCTAAATGTGTTTTAGTTTTATTGTGCCTTGCTTTTTGGGATTTATCTATATTGATATTACATGTTGGACAGTAGTACTTATTTGTTTCCATTTTAATATCAAATTTTTTATTAAAATTGATTTTAGAAGTTATTCATTTATATTTTATTCATATATATGAATATTTTAGGAGTATTAGGGATAATAGGCTTTCATATCAAAGGTTGAAGGGGTGAGTGAGTAAAAAATGAAAATAATAATAATTTACAGTTGAATTAGGAGTGTGCGCGACTAATTCAGCTGTAAATTATTATTATTTTCATTTTTTTACGAGCTCGACCCTTAGACCTTTGATCTGAAAGCCTATTATCCCTATTACTTATATTTTGTTTTTGTCGCCCGCGACAATTTTTTTTTTGGTTTTGTCGCCCGCGACAATTCAATATTTTGGTTTTATCGCCCGCGACAATTCAATATTTTGGTTTTATCGCCCGCGATAATTCATTATTTCGGTTAGGTCGCCCGAGACTATTCATTATTTCGGTTTTATCGCCGGCGACAATTCATTATTACGGTTTTATCGCCGGCGACAATTCACCATTTTGGTTTTATCTCCAGCGACAATTCATTATTTTGGTTTTGTCGCCCGCGACAATTCTTCTTTTTGGTTTTGTCGCCTGCGACAATTCATTAGTTTTGTTTTGTCGCCCGCGACAAATCAATATTTTGGTTTTGTCGCCCCCGACAATTCATTATTTTGGTTTTGTCGCCCGCGACAATTCTTCTTTTTGGTTTTGTCGCCCGCGACAATTCATTATTTTGGTTTTGTCGCCCGCGACAATTCCCCATTTTGGTTTTGTCGCCCGCGACAATTCTTTATTTTGGTTTTGTCGCCCGCGACAATTCACCATTTTAGTTTTGTCGCCTGGACAATTCACCATTTTGGTTTTGTCGCCCACGACAATTCAATATTTTGGTTTTGTCGCCTGCGGCAATTCATTACTTTGGTTTTATCTCCAGCTACAATTCATTATTTTGGTTTTGTCGCCCACGACGATTCTTCTTTTTGGTTGTGTCGCCCGCGACAATTCATTATTTTGATTTTATATTTTGTTTTAGTCGCCCGTGACAATTTTTTTTTTGGTTTTGTCGCCCGCGACAATTCATTATTTTGGTTTTGTCGCCCGCGACAATTCCCCATTTTGGTTTTGTCGCCCGCGACAATTCAATATTTTGGTTTTGTCGCCCGCGACAATTCATTACTTTGGTTTTATCTCCAGCTACAATTCATTAGTTTGGTTTTGTCGCCCGTGACAATTCAATATTTTGGTTTTGTCGCCCGCGACAATTCATTATTTTGGTTTTGTCGCCCGAGACAATTCATCATTTTGGTTTTATCGCCCGCAACAATTCATTATTTTGGTTTTGTCGCCCGCGACAATTCACCATTTTAGTTTTGTCGCCTGGACAATTCACCATTTTGGTTTTGTCGCCCGCGACAATTCATTATTTTGGTTTTATCGCCCGCGACGAATCATTATTTTGGTTTTGTCGCCCGACAATTCTTTTTTTGGTTTTGTCGCCCGCAACAATTCATTAGTTTGGTTTTGTCGCCCGCGACAATTCAATATTTTGGTTTTGTCGCCCCCGACAATTCTTTTTTTGGTTTTGTCACCCGCGACAATTCATTAGTTTGGTTTTGTCGCCCGCGACAATTCAGTATTTTGGTTTTGTCGCCCGCGAAAATTCAATATTTTGGATTTGACGCCCGCGAAAATTCAATATTTTGGTTTTGTCGCCCGCGAAAATTCAATATTTTGGTTTTATCGCCCGCGACAATTCATTATTTTGGTTTTGTCGCCCGCGACAATTCTTCTTTTTGGTTTTGTCGCCCGTGACAATTCCCCATTTTGGTTTTGTCGCCCGCGACAATTCATTATTTTGGTTTTATCGCCCGCGACAATTCATTATTTTGGTTTTATCGCCCGCGACACTTCATTATTTTGGTTTTGTCGCCCGCGACAATTCAATATTTTGGTTTTGTCGCCTGCGACAATTCATTACTTTGGTTTTGTCGCCCGCGACAATTCAATATTTTGGTTTTGTCGCCTGCGACAATTCATTACTTTGGTTTTATCTCCAGCTACAATTCATTAGTTTGGTTTTGTCGCCCGCGACAATTCAATATTTTGGTTTTGTCGCCTGCGGCAATTCATTACTTTGGTTTTATCTCCAGCTACAATTCATTATTTTGGTTTTGTCGCCCGCGACAATTCTTCTTTTTGGTTGTGTCGCCCGCGACAATTCATTATTTTGATTTTATATTTTGTTTTAGTCGCCCGTGACAATTTTTTTTTTGGTTTTGTCGCCCGCGACAATTCATTATTTTGGTTTTGTCGCCCACGACAATTCCCCATTTTGGTTTTGTCGCCCGCGACAATTCATTATTTCGGTTTTATCGCCCGCGACAATTCATTATTTTGGTTTTATCGCCCGCGACAATTCATTATTTTGGTTTCGTCACCCGAGACAATTCATTATTTTGGTTTTATCGCCCGCGACAATTCATTATTTTGGTTTTGTCGCCCGCGACAATTCACAATTTTGGTTTTGTCGCCTGGACAATTCACCATTTTGGTTTTATCGCCAGTGACAATTCATTATTTTGGTTTTGTCGACCGCGACAATTCTTCTTTTTTTGTTTTGTCGCCCGCGACAATTCACCATTTTGGTTTTGTCGCCCGCGACAATTCACCATTTTGGTTTTGTCGCCTGGACCATTCACCATTTTGGTTTTGTCGCCCGCGACAATTCATTATTTTGGTTTTGTTGCCCCCACAATTCTTTTTTTGGTTTTGTCGCCCGCGACAATTGATTAGTTTGGTTTTGTCGCCCGCGACAATTCAATATTTTGGTTTTATCTCCAGCGACAATTCATTATTTTGGTTTTGTCGCCCGCGACAATTCTTCTTTTCATTTTGACGCCCGCGACAATTCATTATTTTGGTTTTATATTTTGTTTTTGTCGCCCGCGACAATTTTTTTTGGTTTTGTCGCCCGCGACAATTCATTATTTTGGTTTTATCGCCTGCGACAATTCAATATTTTGGTTTTATCGCCCGCGATAATTCATTATTTTGGTTTTATTGCCCTGTGACAATTTATTATTTTGGTTTTGTCGCACGAGACAATTCATTATTTTGGTTTTATCGCCCGCGACAATTCATTATTTTGGTTTTGCCGCCCAAAGAAAATTTTGAAGACGCTTTGATCAATTACCTTGATCTTTCGTTTATATTTGAATCTACCAAAGGCCCATCAGCATAAGAAAATTGGGTCGATCTGACTCAAGATGGTCGTCCTATGACCTTTTTAGTGCCCAAAAATGTCAATTTTGGCCAGAGTTCTAGGTCCTGTAGCTTCCTACTGGATTGCCATTTCTCATTGCAATTGCTGATGGATATTCTTTAGAGAGGGATGTTTTATACCTGGGACAGGTATTTTTGATCAGCCAATTATGACGCAATTGGCGGCCATCTTGGTGTCATCAGTACTCATTCGTAGGTGGGAAAAAGTTTTTCCACAATTAATCGATACCTAAGCATATTGTGTTACTATATTCAATTGGAAAGTTGTAGCCCATAACGTGTTCTATGATTTTGGTGAGTTTCAAGGTCATTGGTTTTTGTATGTGGCCATCAGGGGGCGTTGAATAATACAATAACTTAGTATCGCTATATTATATTTGTACCAAGGCATATTTTGTTACCATGATCAATTGCAAAGTTGTAGTTCATGACATCGTCTATGATTGTGGTGAGTTTTTAAGGACATTAGTTAATCCATATCGTCACAAGGGGGCGTTGAATAGTAGAAAAGCTTAGTTTTTCCTTATTAGATTGGTACCTAGGCATAGTTTGTTACCATGATCCATTGTTAAGTTGTAGTTCATGACATCGTCTATGATTGTGGTGAGTTTTTAAGGACATTAGTTATTCCATATAGTCACCAGGGGGCGCTGAATAGTAGAATGGCTTAGTATTTCCTTATTTACTAGGCTTAGTATTTCCTTATATTTTGTTACTATGATCAATTGCAAAATTTCATGACATGTACTACGATTGTGGTGAGTTTTAAGGTCATTGGGTTTTGCATATGGTCACCAGAGGGCGTTGAATAGTAGAATAACTTAGTATTTCCATATTAAATTGGTAACGAGGCATATTTTATTATCACAATCAATTACAAAATCATAGCTGCTCACATGTTCTATGATTGTGGTGGGTTTCAAGGTCATTAGTTTTTGTATATGGTCACTAGAGGGCGTTATGTATTTAAATTGTTAGATAGTTGAGCATTTGAAACCACTTCCCAAGTGAGCATGGTGTCCCTGGACCCCAAGTTTGGTTTTGTCGCCCGCGACAATTCATTATTTTGGTTTTGTCGCACGCAACAATTCATTATTTTGTTTTTGCCGTCCGCGACAATTCATTATTTTGGTTTTATCGCCCGGGACGATTCAATAATTTGGTTTTAACGCTCGCGACAATTCATTATTGTGGTTTTATCGCCCGCGACAATTCATTATTTTGGTTTTATCGCCCGCGACAATTCATTATTTTTGTTTTGTCACCCGTTACAATTCAATATTTTGGTTTTGTCACCCGCGACAATTCATAATTTTGGTTTTGTCGCCCGTGGTTTGGCGGAACATTAAGTTTTTTGATTGAACAGTGTGTTAAGGTCGTTTTGGAAATTTACTCGGTCTGGTATATTTTGGATTACTGTGTATGTCAATTGTCAGGAGATTAAACAGAAGACGACTTAGGATACTACCTTGCGTGACTCCACTAGTTACACCGTCTAATTCCAAGATGAGGCGTTCCGTTGATTTCGGTTACAAGTTTCCGTTCAGAGATAACTGCTGAGCCATTTGGGCGACCTATCATTGATACTGTTTCCTAATAGCCTGTTTAGTAATGGCTGATGTTGAGCCTTATCAAATGCTTTGTTGAAATCCACCGTTGAACAGGATTCTAAGACTGTGCAGAAAACCCGTTATCGCTGCTTTGCAGCTATATTTAGGGTTTTCTGTTATTTCACAGAAAACCCTATTGATATCCGCGTGATTATTATTATTATTATTTTCTTCCACACTATGTTTACCAAAAGAACATAGGCTTTGTTACCTTACCGCTGTTTCATATACAATCCATATAATATCGTTCAGCTCACTGAGATCTACAAATAGCCCGCGTGTTTTTTCACGAATCATCGTTACAAAAGCGCTGTCGGGCCGTAAACATCGAAAATTTAGCCCCATTCAATGGGGCGACATGTTTTTCGAGTCGTCATCCCGAAATCAACCCGCAGGCTGACTGTCACTTCGATTATCAATTCAAGTATAAATGAACTAATTTATTGCCGCAGACTTCACATTCAGTCGCGGTCTTCAAACAGTGATTTTAACAATAGCCCATTTTCCTCATCAAATCATATTACCGATACACTGGAAATTTACTACTTTAGATTTTAAAAGCACTGTCGAGCCGTAAACATCTACGAATCGACGTGTGTTACTACATCGTCGTTCCGGGGATCAGCTGCGAGTTTCTCCTCATCATGAACCTACGTGAAGTGAGCCTGCTATTCCAGCCTCGTATTCAGATATAGTGTGTACACAATGTACAGCTGCCTGTAGATACTGGTTGACATGAAATGTATAACTTAGCATGACGGAGCGATGATAACTAACGTTAACGTTAGTATATAGCATCGGATACTGATACTCAAATTTCTCTGAAACAAAAACTCCAGGTTTCGTAAAAACTGAGTATATTACTGAGAAGCTCGATTGTTCAAGTAGATATATAAGTAAATGTCTGTGCATCGATTTGTTCAGGTATTATTTCAACTCACGATTGCATCATTCCGCGACAATTCAATATTTTGGTTTTGTCGCCCGCGACAATTCATTATTTTGGTTTTATCGCCCGCGACAATTCAATATTTTGGTTTTATCGCCCGCGATAATTCATTAATTTGGTTTTATCGCCCGGGACAATTCAATATTTTGTTTTTATCGCCCGCGACAATTCATTATTTTGGCTTTGTCGCCCGAGACCATTCATTATTTTGGTTTTATCGCCCGCGACAATTCATTATTTTAGTTTTGTTGCTCGCGACAATTCACCATTTTGGTTTTGTCGCCCGCGACAATTCACCTTTTGAGTTTTGTCGCCCGCGACAATTCATTATTTTGGTTTTATCGCCCGCGACAATTCATTGATTTTGATTTATAGCCCGCGACAATTCATTAATTTTGTTTTGTCGCCCCGACAATTCTTTTTTTGGTTTTGTCGCCCGCAACAATTCAATATTTTGGTTTAGTCGCCCACGACAATTCAATATTTTGGTTTTGTCGCCCGCGACAATTCATTAATTTTGATTTATAGCCCGCGACAATTCATTATTTTTGTTTTGTCGCCTCGACAATTCTTTTTTTGGTTTTGTCGCCCGCGACAATTCATTAGTTTGGTTTTGTCGCCCTCGACAATTCATTAGTTTGGTTTTGTCGCCCGCGAAAATTCAATATTTTGGTTTTGTCGCCCACGAAAATTCAATATTTTGGTTTTATCGCCCGCGACAATTCATTACTTTGGTTTTATCGCCACCGACAATTCATTATTTTGGTTTTGTCGCCCGCGACAATTCATTATTTTGGTTTTATATTTTGTTTTTGTCGCCCGCGACAATTTTCTTTTTTGGTTTTATCGCCTGCGACAATTCAATATTTTTGTTTTATCGCCCGCGAAAAATTCATTATTCTGGTTTTATCGCCCGCGACAATTCATAATTTTGGTTTTATCGCCTGCGAAAATTCAATATTTTGGTTTTGTTGCCCGCGACAATTCAATATTTTGGTTTTATCGCCCGCGATAATTCATTATTTTGGTTTTATCGCCCGCGAAAATTCATTATTTTGGTTTTGTCGCCCGCGATAATTCATTATTTTGGTTTTGTCGCACGTGACAATTCAATATTTTGTTTTTGTCCCACGAGACAATTCATTATTTTGGTTTTATCGCCCGCGACAATTCATTATTACGGTTTTATCGCCCGCGACAATTCATTATTTTGGTTTTGTTGCCCGCGACAATTCAATATTTTGGTTTTATCGCCCGCGATAATTCATTATTTTGGTTTTATCGCCCGCGAAAATTCATTATTTTGGTTTTGTCGCCCGCGATAATTCATTATTTTGGTTTTGTCGCACGTGACAATTCAATATTTTGTTTTTGTCCCACGAGACAATTCATTATTTTGGTTTTATCGCCCGCGACAATTCATTATTACGGTTTTATCGCCCGCGACAATTCATTATTTTGGTTTTGTTGCCCGCGACAATTCAATATTTTGGTTTTATCGCCCGCGATAATTCATTATTTTGGTTTTATCGCCCGCGAAAATTCATTATTTTGGTTTTGTCGCCCGCGATAATTCATTATTTTGGTTTTGTCGCACGTGACAATTCAATATTTTGTTTTTGTCCCACGAGACAATTCATTATTTTGGTTTTATCGCCCGCGACAATTCATTATTACGGTTTTATCGCCCGCGACAATTCATTATTTTAGTTTTGTCGCTCGCGACAATTCACCATTTTGGTTTTGTCGCCCGTGACAATTCACCTTTTTGGTTTTGTCGCCCGCGACAATTCACCATTTTGGTTTTGTCGCCCGCGACAATTCATTATTTTGGTTTTATCGCCCGCGACAATTCATCAATTTTGATTTATAGCCCGCGACAATTCATTATTTTTGTTTTGTCGTCCCGACAATTCTTTTTTTGGTTTTGTCTCCCGCAACAATTCAATATTTTGGTTTAGTCGCCCGCGACAATTCATTAATTTTGTTTTATCGGCCGCGACAATTCAATATTTTGGTTTTATCGCCCGCGACAATTCATTATTTTGGTTTTATCGCCCGCGACAATTCATTATTTTGGTTTTGTCGCCCGAGACAATTCATTATTTTGGTTTAATCGCCAGCAACAATTCAATATTTTGGTTTGATCGCCCGCGATAATTCATTATTTTGGTTTTATCGCCCGCGACAATTGGTTATTTTGGTTTTATCGCCCGCGACAATTCAATATTTTGGTTTTATCGCCCACGACAATTCAATATTTTGGTTTTATCGCCCGCGATAATTCATTATTTTGGTTTTATCGCCCGCGAAAATTCATTATTTTGGTTTTGTCGCCCGCGATAATTCATTATTTTGGTTTTGTCGCACGTGACAATTCAATATTTTGTTTTTGTCCCACGAGACAATTCATTATTTTGGTTTTATCGCCCGCGACAATTCATTATTACGGTTTTATCGCCCGCGACAATTCATTATTTTGGTTTTGTTGCCCGCGACAATTCATAATTTTGGTTTTATCGCCTGCGAAAATTCAATATTTTGGTTTTGTTGCCCGCGACAATTCAATATTTTGGTTTTATCGCCCGCGATAATTCATTATTTTGGTTTTATCGCCCGCGAAAATTCATTATTTTGGTTTTGTCGCCCGCGATAATTCATTATTTTGGTTTTGTCGCACGTGACAATTCAATATTTTGTTTTTGTCCCACGAGACAATTCATTATTTTGGTTTTATCGCCCGCGACAATTCATTATTACGGTTTTATCGCCCGCGACAATTCATTATTTTGGTTTTGTTGCCCGCGACAATTCAATATTTTGGTTTTATCGCCCGCGATAATTCATTATTTTGGTTTTATCGCCCGCGAAAATTCATTATTTTGGTTTTGTCGCCCGCGATAATTCATTATTTTGGTTTTGTCGCACGTGACAATTCAATATTTTGTTTTTGTCCCACGAGACAATTCATTATTTTGGTTTTATCGCCCGCGACAATTCATTATTACGGTTTTATCGCCCGCGACAATTCATTATTTTGGTTTTGTTGCCCGCGACAATTCAATATTTTGGTTTTATCGCCCGCGATAATTCATTATTTTGGTTTTATCGCCCGCGAAAATTCATTATTTTGGTTTTGTCGCCCGCGATAATTCATTATTTTGGTTTTGTCGCACGTGACAATTCAATATTTTGTTTTTGTCCCACGAGACAATTCATTATTTTGGTTTTATCGCCCGCGACAATTCATTATTACGGTTTTATCGCCCGCGACAATTCATTATTTTAGTTTTGTCGCTCGCGACAATTCACCATTTTGGTTTTGTCGCCCGTGACAATTCACCTTTTTGGTTTTGTCGCCCGCGACAATTCACCATTTTGGTTTGGTCGCCCGCGACAATTCATTATTTTGGTTTTATCGCCCGCGACAATTCATCAATTTTGATTTATAGCCCGCGACAATTCATTATTTTTGTTTTGTCGTCCCGACAATTCTTTTTTTGGTTTTGTCTCCCGCAACAATTCAATATTTTGGTTTAGTCGCCCGCGACAATTCATTAATTTTGTTTTATCGGCCGCGACAATTCAATATTTTGGTTTTATCGCCCGCGACAATTCATTATTTTGGTTTTATCGCCCGCGACAATTCATTATTTTGGTTTTGTCGCCCGAGACAATTCATTATTTTGGTTTAATCGCCAGCAACAATTCAATATTTTGGTTTGATCGCCCGCGATAATTCATTATTTTGGTTTTATCGCCCGCGACAATTGGTTATTTTGGTTTTATCGCCCGCGACAATTCAATATTTTGGTTTTATCGCCCACGACAATTCATTATTTTGGTTTTATATTTTGTTTTTATCGCCCGTGCCAATTTTTTTTGTGGTTTTGTCGCCCGCGACAATTCAATATTTTGGTTTTATCGCCCGGGACAATTCATTATTTTGGTTTTATCGCCCGCGACAATTCATTATTTTAGTTTTGTTGCTCGCGACAATTCACCATTTTGGTTTTGTCGCCCGCGACAATTCACCTTTTTTGTTTTGTCGCCCGCGACAATTCACCATTTTGGTTTTGTCGCCCGCGACAATTCATTATTTTGGTTTTATCGCCCGCGACAATTCATTAATTTTGATTTATAGCCCGCGACAATTCATTATTTTTGTTTTGTCGCCCCGACAATTCTTTTTTTCGTTTTGTCGCCCGCAACAATTCAATATTTTGGTTTAGTCGCCCGCGACAATTCAATATTTTGGTTTTGTCGCCCGCGACAATTCATTAATTTTGATTTATAGCCCGCGACAATTCATTATTTTTGTTTTGTCGCCCCGACAATTCTTTTTTTGGTTTTGTCGCCCGCGACAATTCATTAGTTTGGTTTTGTCGCCCTCGAAAATTCATTAGTTTGGTTTTGTCGCCCGCGACAATTCAATATTTTGGTTTTGTTGCCCACGAAAATTCAATATTTTGGTTTTATCGCCCGCGACAATTCATTACTTTGGTTTTATCGCCACCGACAATTCATTATTTTGGTTTTGTCGCCCGCGACAATTCATTATTTTGGTTTTATATTTTGTTTTTGTCGCCCGCGACAATTTCCTTTTTTGGTTTTATCGCCTGCGACAACTCAATATTTTTGTTTTATCGCCCGCGATTATTCATTATTTTTGTTTTGTCGCCTGAGACAATTCATTATTTTTGTTTTATCGCCCGGAAAAATTCATTATTACGGTTTTATCGCCCGCGACAATTCATTATTTTAGTTTTGTCGCTCGCGACAATTCACCATTTGGTTTTGTAGCCCGCGACAATTCACCATTTTGGTTTTGTCGCCCGCGACAATTCATTATTTTTGTTTTGTCGCCCGCAACAATTCAATATTTTGGTTTAGTCGCCCGCGACAATTCATTAATTTTGTTTTATCGGCCGCGACAATTCAATATTTTGGTTTTATCGCCCGCGACAATTCATTATTTTGGTTTTATCGCCCGCGACAATTCATTATTTTGGTTTTGTCGCCCGAGACAATTCATTATTTTGGTTTAATCGCCCGCAACAATTCAATATTTTGGTTTTATCGCCCGTGATAATTCATTATTTTGGTTTTATCGCCCGCGACAATTGGTTATTTTGGTTTTATCGCCCGCGACAATTCAATATTTTGGTTTTATCGCCCACGACAATTCATTATTTTGGTTTTATATTTTGTTTTTATCGCCCGTGCCAATTTTTTTTGTGGTTTTGTCGCCCGCGACAATTCAATATTTTGGTTTTATCGCCCGCGACAATTCATTATTTTGGTTTTGTCGCCCGAGACCATTCATTATTTTGGTTTTATCGCCCGCGACAATTCATTATTTTGGTTTTGTCGCCCGCGACAATTCATTATTTTGATTTTGTCGCCCGCGACGATTCAATATTTTGTTTTTGTCGCCCGAGACGATTCAATATTTTTGTTTTATCGCCCGCGACAATTCATTAGTTTGGTTTTATCGCCCGCGACAATTCATTAGTTTGGTTTTGTCGCCCGCGACAATTCATTAGTTTGGTTTTGTCGCCCGCGACAATTCAATATTTTGGTTTTGTCGCCCGCAACAATTATTTTTCAGTCCACTTGGGACTTTAGTCCCAGCGGGCTATTGCGTTCACTTTTCGTCCGTCGGTCCGTCCATAGACGGAATCCAGTTATTTTGGGAAGTTTTGAAGACACTTCAAGGTAATGTCTTGATATTTGGTTTATACATGTATCTACCCTAGACACATCGTCAGCCCAAAAACTGGCCCTATCAGATTCAAGATGGCCGACTGGCAGCCATTGTTGTTTGCCAAAATCAGCACTGTTTAAACATTTTCGAAGTTTTCGTGGGAAATTTTGAAGACGCTTTGATCAATTACCTTGATCTTTCGTTTATATTTGAATCTACCAAAGGCCCATCAGCATAAGAAAATTGGGTCGATCTGACTCAAGATGGCCGTCCTATGACCTTTTTAGTGCCCAAAAATGTCAATTTTGGCCAAAATTCTAGGTCACGTAGCTTCCTACTGGTTTGCCATTTCTCATTGCAATTGCTGATGGGTATTCTTTAGAGAGGGATGTTTTATACCTGGGACAAGTATCTTTGATCAGCCAATTATGACGCAATTGGCGGCCATCTTGGTGTCATCAGTACTGAGGTGGGAAAAAGTTTTTCCACATTAAATTGATACCTAAGCATATTGTGTTGCTATATTCAATTGGAAAGTTGTAGCCCATAACGTGTTCTATGATTTTGGTGAGTTTCAAGGTCATTGGTTTTTGTATGTATATACAATAACTTAGTATTGCTATATTTGTACCAAGGCATATTTTGTTACCATGATCTATTGCAAAGTTGTAGTTCATGACATCGTCTATGATTGTGGTGAGTTTTTAAGGACATTAGTTATTCCATATAGTCACCAGGGGGCGTTGAATAGTAGAATGTCTTAGTATTTTCTTTTTAGATTGGTACCTAGGCATATTTTGTTACTATGATCAATTGCAAAGTTGTATTTTATGACATGTACTACGATTGGGGTGAGTTTTAAGGTCATTGGGTTTTGCATATGGTCACCAGGGGGCGTTGAATAGTAGAATAACTTAGTATTTCCATATTAAATTGGTAACGAGGCATATTTTGTTATCACAATCGATTACAAAATCATAGCTGCTCACATGTTCTATGATTGTGGTGGGTTTCAAGGTCATTGGTTTTTGTATATGGTCACTAGAGGGCGTTATGTATTGAAATTGTTAGATTGTTGAGCATTTGAAACCACTTCCCAAGTGAGCATGGTGTCCCTGGACCCCTAGTTTGGTTTTGTTGCCCGCGACAATTCATTATTTTGGTTTTGTCGCACGCAACAATTCAATATTTTGTTTTTGTCGTCCGCGACAATTCATTATTTTGGTTTTATCGCCCGCGACAATTCATTATTTTGGTTTTGTCGCCCCGACAATTCTTTTTTTGGTTTTGTCGCCCGCGACAATTCAATATTTTGGTTTTGTCGCCCGCGAAAATTCAATATTTTGGTTTTATCGCCCACGACAATTCATTACTTTGGTTTTATCTCCAGCGACAATTCATTATTTTGGTTTTGTCGCCCGCGACAATTCTTGTTTTTGGTTTTGACGCCCGCGACAATTAATTATTTTCGTTTTAAACTTTGTTTTTGTCGCCCGCGACAATTTTTTTTTTGGTTTTGTCGCCCGCGACAATTTAATATTTTGGTTTTGTTGCCAGCGACAATTCAATATTTTGGTTTTATCGCCCGCGATAATTCATTATTTTGGTTTTATCGCCCGCGACAATTCATTATTTTGGTTTTGTCGCCCCGAAAATTCTTTTTTTGGTTTTGTCGCCAGTGACAATTCATTAGTTTGGATTTGTCGCCCGCGACAATTCAATATTTTGGTTTTATCGCCCACGACAATTCATTATTTTGGTTTTGTCGCCCGCGACAATTCAATATTTTGGTTTTGTCGCCCGCGACAATTCAATATTTTGGTTTTATCGCCCGCGAAAAATTCAATATTTTGGTTTTATCGCCTACGACGATTCATTACTTTGGTTTTATTGCCAGCGAGAATTCATTATTTTGGTTTTGTCGCCCGCGACAATTCATTATTTTGGTTTTATATTTTGTTTTTGTCGCCCGCGACAATTTTTGTTTTTGGTTTTGTCGCCCGCGACAATTCAATATTTTGGTTTTATCGCCTGCGACAATTCAATATTTTGGTTTTATCGCCCGCGATAATTCATTATTTTGGTTTTGTTGCCCGCGACAGTTCATTATTTTGGTTTTATCGCCCGCGACAATTCAATATTTTGGTTTTGTCGCCCGCGACAATTCACCATTTTGGTTTTGTCGGCCGGAACAATTCATTATTTTGGTTTTATCGCCCGCGACAATTCATTATTTTGGTTTTATCGCCCGCGACAATTCATTATTTTGGTTTTGTCGCCCGCGACAATTCACCATTTTGGTTTTGTCGCTCGCGACCATTCATTATTTTGGTTTTATCGCCCGCGACAATTCATTATTTTGGTTTTGTCGCCCCGACAATTCTTTTTTTGGTTTTTTCGCCCGCGACAATTCAATATTTTGGTTTTGTAGCCCGCGAAAATTCAATATTTTGGTTTTATCACCCACGACAATTCATTACTTTGGTTTTATCTCCAGCGACAATTCATTATTTTGGTTTTGTCGCCCGCGACAATTCTGGTTTTTGGTTTTGACGCCCGCGACAATTCAGCATTTTCGTTTTAAACTTTGTTTTTGTCGCCCGCGACAATTTTTTTTTTGGTTTTGTCGCCCGCGACAATTTAATATTTTGGTTTTATCGGCCGCGACAATTCAATATTTTGGTTTTATCGCCCGCGATAATTCATTATTTTGGTTTTATCGCCCGCGACAATTCATTATTTTGGTTTTGTCGCCCCGAAAATTCTTTTTTTCGTTTTGTCGCCAGTGACAATTCATTAGTTTGGATTTGTCGCCCGCGACAATTCAATATTTTGGTTTTTATCGCCCACGACAATTCATTATTTTGGTTTTGTCGCCCCGACAATTCTTTTTTTGGTTATGTGGCCCGTGACAATTCATTAGTTTGGTTTCGTCGCCCGCGACAATTCAATATTTTGGTTTTATCGCCCACGACAATTCATTACTTTGGTTTTATCTCCAGCGACAATTCATTATTTTGGTTTTGTCGCCCGCGATAGTTCTTGGTTTTGGTTTTGACGCACGCGACAATTCATTATTTTGGTTTTGTCGCCCGCGACAATTCATTATTTTGGTTTTATCGCCCGCGACAATTCAATATTTTGGTTTTATCGCCCGCGACAATTCAATATTTTGGTTTTATCGCCCGCGATAATTCATTATTTTGGTTTTGTCGCACGTGACAATTCAATATTTTGTTTTTGTCCCACGAGACAATTCATTATTTTGGTTTTATCGCCCACGACAATTCATTACTTTGGTTTTATCGCACGCGACATTTCACCATTTTGGTTTTGTCGCCCGCGACAATTCACCATTTTGGTTTTGTCGCCCGCGTCAATTCACCATTTTGGTTTTGTCGGCCGGAACAATTCATTATTTTGGTTTTATCGCCCGCGACAATTCATTATTTTGGTTTTATCGCCCGCGACAATTCATTACTTTGGTTTTGTCGCCCGCGACAATTCACCATTTTGGTTTTGTCGCTCGCGACAATTCATTATTTTGGTTTTATCGCCCGCGACAATTCATTATTTTGGTTTTGTCGCCCCGACAATTCTTTTTTTGGTTTTGTCGCCCGCGACAATTCAATATTTTGGTTTTGTCGCCCGCGAAAATTCAATATTTTGGTTTTATCGCCCACGACAATTCATTACTTTGGTTTTATCTCCAGCGACAATTCATTATTTTGGTTTTGTCGCCCGCGACAATTCTTGTTTTTGGTTTTGACGCCCGCGACAATTCATTATTTTCGTTTTAAACTTTGTTTTTGTCGCCCGCGACAATTTTTTTTTTGGTTTTGTCGCCTGCGACAATTTAATATTTTGGTTTTGTTGCCAGCGACAATTCAATATTTTGGTTTTATCGCCCGCGATAATTCATTATTTTGGTTTTATCGCCCGCGACAATTCATTATTTTGGTTTTGTCGCCCCGAAAATTCTTTTTTTGGTTTTGTCGCCAGTGACAATTCATTAGTTTGGATTTGTCGCCCGCGACAATTCAATATTTTGGTTTTATCGCCCACGAAAATTCATTATTTTGGTTTTGTCGCCCGCGACAATTCAATATTTTGGTTTTGTCGCCCGCGACAATTCAATATTTTGGTTTTATCGCCCGCGAAAAATTCAATATTTGGTTTTATCGCCTACGACGATTCATTACTTTGGTTTTATCGCCAGCGAGAATTCATTATTTTGGTTTTGTCGCCCGCGACAATTCATTATTTTGGTTTTATATTTTGTTTTTGTCGCCCGCGACAATTTTTGTTTTTGGTTTTGTCGCCCGCGACAATTCAATATTTTGGTTTTATCACCCGCGACAATTCGTTACTTTAGTTTTATCTCCAGCGACAATTCATTATTTTTGTTTTGTCGCCTGCGACAATTCTTCTTTTTGGTTTTGTGGCCCGAGACAATTCATTATTTTTTTTAAATATTTTGTTTTTGTCGTCCGCGACAATTCAATATTTTGGTTTTGTCGCCCGCCATAATTCATTATTTTGGTTTTGTCGCCCGAGAAAATTCATTATTTTGGTTTTATCGCCCCGGACAATTCAATATTTTGGTTTTGTCGCCCGCGAAAAATTCAATATTTTGGTTTTATCGCCTACGACAATTCATTACTTTGGTTTTATCTCCAGCGACAATTCATTATTTTGGTCTTGTCGCCCGCGACAATTCTTGTTTTTGGTTTTGACGCCCGCGACAATTCATTATTACTGTTTAATCGCCCGTGACAATTCATTATTTTGGTTTTGTCGCGTGAGAAAATTCATTATTTTTGTTTTATCGCCCGCGACAATTCATTATTACTGTTTAATCGCCCGCGACAATTCATTATTTTGGTTTTATCGCCGGCGACAATTCATTATTTTGGTTTTGTCGCCCCGACAATTCTTTTTTGGGTTTTGTCGCCCGCGACAATTCAATATTTTGGTTTTGTCGCCCCCGAAAATTCAATATTTTGGTTTTATCGCCCACGACAATTCATTACTTTGGTTTTATCTCCAGCGACAATTCATTATTTTGGTTTTGTCGCCCGCGACAATTCTTGTTTTTGGTTTTGACGCCCGCGACAATTCATTATTTTCGTTTTAAACTTTGGTTTTGTCGCCCCGACAATTCTTTTTTTGGTTTTGTCGCCCGCGACAATTCAATATTTTGGTTTTGTCGCCCGCGAAAATTCAATATTTTGGTTTTATCGCCCACGACAATTCATTACTTTGGTTTTATCTCCAGCGACAATTCATTATTTTGGTTTTGTCGCCCGCGACAATTCTTGTTTTTGGTTTTGACGCCCGCGACAATTCATTATTTTGGTTTTATACTTTGTTTTTGTCGCCCGCGACAATTCAATATTTTGGTTTTGTTGCCCGCGACAATTCATTATTTTGGTTTTATCGCCCGCGAAAAATTCATTATTCTGGTTTTATCGCCCGCGACAATTCATAATTTTGGTTTTATCGCCTGCGAAAATTCAATATTTTGGTTTTATCGCCCGCGATAATTCATTATTTTGGTTTTGTCACTAGGGAAAATTCATTATTTTGGTTTTATCGCCCGCGACAATTCATTATTACTGTTTAATCGCCCGCGACAATTCAATATTTTGGTTTTATCGCCCACGACAATTCATTACTTTGGTTTTTTCTCCAGCGACAATTCATTATTTTGGTTTTGTCGCCCGCGACAATTCTTGGTTTTGGTTTTGACGCCCGCGACAATTCAATATTTTGGTTTTATCGACCGCGACAATTCAATATTTTGGTTTTATCGCCCGCGATAATTCATTATTTTTGTTTTGTCGCCCGCGACAATTCAATATTTTGGTTTTGTTGCCCGCGACAATTCAATATTTTGGTTTTATCGCCCGCGAAAAATTCAATATTTTGGTTTTGTCGGCCGGAACAATTCATTATTTTGGTTTTATCGCCCGCGACAATTCATTATTTTGGTTTTATCGCCCGCGACAATTCATTATTTTGGTTTTGTCGCCCGCGACAATTCACCATTTTGGTTTTGTCGCTCGCGACCATTCATTATTTTGGTTTTATCGCCCGCGACAATTCATTATTTTGGTTTTGTCGCCCCGACAATTCTTTTTTTGGTTTTTTCGCCCGCGACAATTCAATATTTTGGTTTTGTAGCCCGCGAAAATTCAATATTTTGGTTTTATCACCCACGACAATTCATTACTTTGGTTTTATCTCCAGCGACAATTCATTATTTTGGTTTTGTCGCCCGCGACAATTCTGGTTTTTGGTTTTGACGCCCGCGACAATTCAGCATTTTCGTTTTAAACTTTGTTTTTGTCGCCCGCGACAATTTTTTTTTTGGTTTTGTCGCCCGCGACAATTTAATATTTTGGTTTTATCGGCCGCGACAATTCAATATTTTGGTTTTATCGCCCGCGATAATTCATTATTTTGGTTTTATCGCCCGCGACAATTCATTATTTTGGTTTTGTCGCCCCGAAAATTCTTTTTTTCGTTTTGTCGCCAGTGACAATTCATTAGTTTGGATTTGTCGCCCGCGACAATTCAATATTTTGGTTTTTATCGCCCACGACAATTCATTATTTTGGTTTTGTCGCCCCGACAATTCTTTTTTTGGTTATGTGGCCCGTGACAATTCATTAGTTTGGTTTCGTCGCCCGCGACAATTCAATATTTTGGTTTTATCGCCCACGACAATTCATTACTTTGGTTTTATCTCCAGCGACAATTCATTATTTTGGTTTTGTCGCCCGCGATAGTTCTTGGTTTTGGTTTTGACGCACGCGACAATTCATTATTTTGGTTTTGTCGCCCGCGACAATTCATTATTTTGGTTTTATCGCCCGCGACAATTCAATATTTTGGTTTTATCGCCCGCGACAATTCAATATTTTGGTTTTATCGCCCGCGATAATTCATTATTTTGGTTTTGTCGCACGTGACAATTCAATATTTTGTTTTTGTCCCACGAGACAATTCATTATTTTGGTTTTATCGCCCACGACAATTCATTACTTTGGTTTTATCGCACGCGACATTTCACCATTTTGGTTTTGTCGCCCGCGACAATTCACCATTTTGGTTTTGTCGCCCGCGTCAATTCACCATTTTGGTTTTGTCGGCCGGAACAATTCATTATTTTGGTTTTATCGCCCGCGACAATTCATTATTTTGGTTTTATCGCCCGCGACAATTCATTACTTTGGTTTTGTCGCCCGCGACAATTCACCATTTTGGTTTTGTCGCTCGCGACAATTCATTATTTTGGTTTTATCGCCCGCGACAATTCATTATTTTGGTTTTGTCGCCCCGACAATTCTTTTTTTGGTTTTGTCGCCCGCGACAATTCAATATTTTGGTTTTGTCGCCCGCGAAAATTCAATATTTTGGTTTTATCGCCCACGACAATTCATTACTTTGGTTTTATCTCCAGCGACAATTCATTATTTTGGTTTTGTCGCCCGCGACAATTCTTGTTTTTGGTTTTGACGCCCGCGACAATTCATTATTTTCGTTTTAAACTTTGTTTTTGTCGCCCGCGACAATTTTTTTTTTGGTTTTGTCGCCTGCGACAATTTAATATTTTGGTTTTGTTGCCAGCGACAATTCAATATTTTGGTTTTATCGCCCGCGATAATTCATTATTTTGGTTTTATCGCCCGCGACAATTCATTATTTTGGTTTTGTCGCCCCGAAAATTCTTTTTTTGGTTTTGTCGCCAGTGACAATTCATTAGTTTGGATTTGTCGCCCGCGACAATTCAATATTTTGGTTTTATCGCCCACGAAAATTCATTATTTTGGTTTTGTCGCCCGCGACAATTCAATATTTTGGTTTTGTCGCCCGCGACAATTCAATATTTTGGTTTTATCGCCCGCGAAAAATTCAATATTTGGTTTTATCGCCTACGACGATTCATTACTTTGGTTTTATCGCCAGCGAGAATTCATTATTTTGGTTTTGTCGCCCGCGACAATTCATTATTTTGGTTTTATATTTTGTTTTTGTCGCCCGCGACAATTTTTGTTTTTGGTTTTGTCGCCCGCGACAATTCAATATTTTGGTTTTATCACCCGCGACAATTCGTTACTTTAGTTTTATCTCCAGCGACAATTCATTATTTTTGTTTTGTCGCCTGCGACAATTCTTCTTTTTGGTTTTGTGGCCCGAGACAATTCATTATTTTTTTTAAATATTTTGTTTTTGTCGTCCGCGACAATTCAATATTTTGGTTTTGTCGCCCGCCATAATTCATTATTTTGGTTTTGTCGCCCGAGAAAATTCATTATTTTGGTTTTATCGCCCCGGACAATTCAATATTTTGGTTTTGTCGCCCGCGAAAAATTCAATATTTTGGTTTTATCGCCTACGACAATTCATTACTTTGGTTTTATCTCCAGCGACAATTCATTATTTTGGTCTTGTCGCCCGCGACAATTCTTGTTTTTGGTTTTGACGCCCGCGACAATTCATTATTACTGTTTAATCGCCCGTGACAATTCATTATTTTGGTTTTGTCGCGTGAGAAAATTCATTATTTTTGTTTTATCGCCCGCGACAATTCATTATTACTGTTTAATCGCCCGCGACAATTCATTATTTTGGTTTTATCGCCGGCGACAATTCATTATTTTGGTTTTGTCGCCCCGACAATTCTTTTTTGGGTTTTGTCGCCCGCGACAATTCAATATTTTGGTTTTGTCGCCCCCGAAAATTCAATATTTTGGTTTTATCGCCCACGACAATTCATTACTTTGGTTTTATCTCCAGCGACAATTCATTATTTTGGTTTTGTCGCCCGCGACAATTCTTGTTTTTGGTTTTGACGCCCGCGACAATTCATTATTTTCGTTTTAAACTTTGGTTTTGTCGCCCCGACAATTCTTTTTTTGGTTTTGTCGCCCGCGACAATTCAATATTTTGGTTTTGTCGCCCGCGAAAATTCAATATTTTGGTTTTATCGCCCACGACAATTCATTACTTTGGTTTTATCTCCAGCGACAATTCATTATTTTGGTTTTGTCGCCCGCGACAATTCTTGTTTTTGGTTTTGACGCCCGCGACAATTCATTATTTTGGTTTTATACTTTGTTTTTGTCGCCCGCGACAATTCAATATTTTGGTTTTGTTGCCCGCGACAATTCATTATTTTGGTTTTATCGCCCGCGAAAAATTCATTATTCTGGTTTTATCGCCCGCGACAATTCATAATTTTGGTTTTATCGCCTGCGAAAATTCAATATTTTGGTTTTATCGCCCGCGATAATTCATTATTTTGGTTTTGTCACTAGGGAAAATTCATTATTTTGGTTTTATCGCCCGCGACAATTCATTATTACTGTTTAATCGCCCGCGACAATTCAATATTTTGGTTTTATCGCCCACGACAATTCATTACTTTGGTTTTTTCTCCAGCGACAATTCATTATTTTGGTTTTGTCGCCCGCGACAATTCTTGGTTTTGGTTTTGACGCCCGCGACAATTCAATATTTTGGTTTTATCGACCGCGACAATTCAATATTTTGGTTTTATCGCCCGCGATAATTCATTATTTTTGTTTTGTCGCCCGCGACAATTCAATATTTTGGTTTTGTTGCCCGCGACAATTCAATATTTTGGTTTTATCGCCCGCGAAAAATTCAATATTTTGGTTTTATCGCCTACGACGATTCATTACTTTGGTTTTATCGCCAGCGAGAATTCATTCAAAAGAAAATAAAATCTAAAAATGGCGATGTTCCAATTGAAAAAACTTTAGATGATTTAGGAATAACAGAAACAAAATTAACTCCAGATGATGGTGCTTTAAATAATGTTACAACAAATAATAATTATGAAAATTATCTCTATTGTAAACATCATTTAGAAATATTAATAGCATCTGGAAAATGTAAAAATTTTATCGGTAAAAATTTAACTTATAATGAATTCGATACAATGAAATCAGATGCAATTATTAGATTATTCAAGATTTATGAAACCGCGAGAACAGCTAGAATTAATGACGCGATATCTGAAAATGTAGTAAAAGGTTATAGTAAATTATGTAATTATATGCTGCCAATTGAAGATGAAAATAGATTATATGCTGATTTAAAAAATGATTATTTAGTTATGACTGAATTAAATAAATGGATTGGATATTTATCATTTCAATTAGGTGGATTTATGACATTATTATCAACTGGAGTTATAACATTTTCAAATATTGAAAGTAAAAATTTTTCTATAATAAATGAGCGTAGTGGAAGAAGTGAAGGAATTAACTGTGAAGAAAGAACCGAGAACTCAGAAACAAATTGAATGGTCTCGGCAATTAGGAATTAAATCACAAGAGTATAAAAAAGCTGTAAAAGAAAAAATAAGTAATAAAAATTGTGAAAATATTGTAATTTCTACTCCTTCTAATAATAGAATATTTGATAAATGTCTATATTTTACAGATGGATTTGTAATTGTATTCATTTTGATTGGGCGTAATTGGTATAAGAAATCAAATAAAATTCACGATATTAATAATTCTGAAACAACTGCTATCAAAAATGAAAATACTTCTGAAATTCCAAAATTGACAATAAAAAAAATGGATTAATATTTTAGAAAAAAAGCAAAAAAAATAATTTTTCTTAATTAATTGAATATCTCACTACTTTTGTCTATCTATGTGGAGCAATTAAATTGTCCAGATAAGTCATTTCGGATTCTAGATATTCATTATTTTTATTAATTTATTTTGTTTTTTAATTTGAAGTTTTTACTTGAATATTGTATTACAGTCGTTTCTTATTATTAGTTTTTTCTTACATTGAAAGATGGCAGCACTGGGTGTGATGCTGAAATGAATATTTGAATTTGAATTTGTTAATCAATTAACATGGATAACTGATTACTAATTTGATTAAAAATTATATCATAATTAAGTTACAAATCCATAATTCATTTATCAGTTTTCATTCTTATATTCTTTTCATTCGAAATAATTTATAATTTCAAATTTCACGTATATCTTTAGTAAACACCAGCAACATTTACTTCGGTGTTTTAGCTAAGTATATAAGGTAATTCAATTCACTACTAGAGTAGCTCTGGCCAGCAGAGGCATTTTGAAAATGCACCTTCGTCTACTCTCCGGGTTTCTCCCTCGGTTTCGAATTTCGAGATTGGTAGAAATTACATTAGGCGCCTTTAATATAATGTGATTTCTGCCAATCATTGAAGGAGATCCCGGTTGACGTGGGTCGCGGGGGTGTAAGTAGAAATGACTGGGGATAAGCGTTCCGTGGCGCCTTTCAATAATGGGATGCTTATCCCCTGAAAACTCTGTAGGTCGAGGATAGGGCAATTTTGCTAAAACTTACCTTGAAAACTGAATTCCTTTTAATCACGAGAGAGAATGTATCCTGTGTGTGTTGTATGTACTGCGTGCTTATTATATAACTGCTAGGTATCCAATATAACAACAACGTTGAATTGCAACACCTGTTTGATCAATCAATATTCAAATGAAGTACTCTCTTCATGTAACAGATGTTTGGTTAGCATGATTATAGTAAGTTATTCGTAAAACGACTAAGGTCATTTTGGTTTCTAGATATTCATTATTTTTATTTTTCTATTTAATCAACAATTTCTAAATCATGATGACCGTCTTCATTTTTCCCATGATAGATTATTTTAAATCCTTATAAATCTTTTAATTCCTCTGTACTCAATGAAACCCATTTATCAGGTAAAAATACTTTAAATTCTCGCGATGTACTAACATTACAGTAGCTTAAATTCGCTGATACTTTCTCTCCATATTTTATTTTTATCTTTTCTAATTTCAATATTTTTTGTTCAATTTCTTTTTTCAAATTGTTTTTTTGCTGGTTTTATTCTGTTATTTATTGTTGCTAAGAATGCTTTACTATCCCCCATTTATAAGGGAAAAAAATTACTTGTGGTGATGAGTGGTGTCTCGTACTCTCGTACTCTGGTATGAAACCCACATCTTCCAATTACTGCTGACCAATGGAGAAGACTGTAAGGCCTTAGAAAAGATGCATTAAATATAACATATCTTTCAATATAATGGTATTTAACTGGCCATCTGATCACATCAACAATAGTTTGACTTACCTTATTGAAAAATACCGGAGTGTTAATGGGAGAACCTTGAATTCGAAACAATTCCACACTCAATCGTTTACTTTGAAAACACAATTTGCAATTTGTGGACATGAAATATTTTTTGCTTGTAAAAATTTGAAATTTTCGGGAAGATTTTTGGCCTCGTTAACCTGTGAACGCGTCCTTCATATATTTTCTAACACCGACCCTTGAAATAATGCTGAGAGTTTCGAGGAAAATTTTGGTAGGATGAAAACTTAAGCTGCTTGGGTTGCTAATTATTGATTATCATGAGACTCGATAGAATATCGTTTTTTCAATCATACGTACACGATTTATCGCGATATAAAGATATAGTACATAAAATATACTTTTTAATTCTTATACTGTATATTCCTTTAGAAGTAAAAACAGAGTGGATCAGCAGGCCACCTGAGACCAATCCACGATCTTAGGTCAGTTGCCAAAAGTGAGTAAGTTTACCAGTGGATAATTAAAACTTCATTGCTAAAATAACTTTGTAATTGTAGAATAGTCACACTCAAATGCAGAGAATTGAAAATACGATAATACGATACGAAAACTCACTGTGTACAAATTCAAAAGAGGTGATCTCTAGTGAGAGATCGTAGGTTGTGTCGTAATTTTCTAATGATAAAACATGGTTTGAAGTTTGAAATGTGTACATTGGACCTTTGTCAGTGTATTTGGTCATGTATCATATTGGATGATGGTTAATTTAAACTAACGTTTGTTGAGAAACTTGTCCCAGAGCTGTATCCTTAATTCCTGTAATAGAGGACGCAATCTATTTGCGACAAACAGTACAAATAGCTAGAAAAGGTAACAATAGTGCAATGGCAAACTTAGAGCAAGCGTACATTGGTTGTTTAGGTTTTTCGAAGGGGAGAATTTTTGGGAAAAATAATCATTACTGAGATATATCCGAAGCGAGCTTATCCAGGGATTTAAAAAGATGAGCTGTACACAAGGAATTTGTTTGTAGTCCAATATCCGTGAATACCTCTGGCGTGGAGAGATACAATCTAAAACCAACCCTAGAGTTAAATATTTTACCACAATTTTTTATGATCAATAAAGAGATTGAGCGATAGACATTCAAACGGTACTATCTGAATTCCAATCCATTCATCTTTACGCAAACTCCAACTTGTTGAACAGTTCACAATGTTAGAGATTGAATTTGAGGTTTTGATGTTATAACAATACCATACTGAATTATGGATTCAGTTTCTACTTTTTTATTGAACATTTATATTACATATTGGGCATCATTTTTACCAGTATGGAATTAACTGTCCATATATCATGTTCAATTTTATATAATATGACTTTTAAAATGTCATTCAATCAATGCATTCATATGCGGTTGTCGCTTTCAATAGTCACCACTGACTGGCTCCTTATTATCTCTGGCGATACTTATGGCGGAAGATCCCACACGTTTCTTGCTCCAGCCCTAGAATGCTCAATATTCGTCCCGAATTTAAATTCAAAATACTCATAAAAACACATCTGTTTACTGGATTACTCTAAAGCGCCTTTATGTGCAAGAATCAGTAAAATTGGCGTTTTATCAGTTGTATTCATCATTCGTACCCCGGTTTTTCTATAACCCTAGGGCAGCATTTTAGGTATTTTTCGCGGATGACCGAAAACTGCTGTCCCTTTCTAGTAATTTGATGATATCTGTTGAAATTTAAAATCTAAAAAGGAATCAGACATACCTTCTTGTTTGACTAAGTATGAACTCAACTTTATGGGACACTCTCTTAAAAGACGCCGAAGTAAAATCATGTGTCGAGTATAAAGATAATAGTGTCAGAATTTCTTCAAAATCGGACAAAATTGAATATTTTGAAAATAATGATTTTATGTTTAAATCCGTTTTAAGTGGAGCAATTTTTCCAATCATCCAGATGTGTTCCCATTAAACAAACGACCGCGAGCCGAGTCAATGTGAGATGTGGCCTGCATTGAAAATCTCAAGTGCTATACCACCGGTTTTTAGGTACCTCCGAATGTCGGCCGTTAAAAAGCTGAACAATTGCCATTTGGAAAGGGCCTAGTTAGAGAAAATGCAAGATGTGTGTATCGTGTGTTACAAGCTCCATATTTCATGTTTGGAATTTAACCTTGTTTATAACGAAACACACATGTTTTTATGCTATTTTAGATTTAAAAAGAGTGCACGATAGTGTTTCATGAGATCTGCAAATAACGTCAAGTTATTCATGCATTTTTGATTTTAATGAATAAATTTCGCCTCGAAATCATTAAATTTATCAGGTGGATTATTCAATAAATTCACAACAGTCCATTGTGGATTAGTTTGACGCCAATCGTTCTTTTAAAGATCTTTGTTTCTCGAAGAAAAATTTCTGATTATGGCGAATATTTTATGTGTCCGATAGTTAAACCTTCGGGTATTACACTAGAATACACATTTTTAAAGATATTCATAATATACTGAAGGATATCACATTTTATACCGAAGATATGCAGTTGGATAGATCTTTTTGTTTCGAAAAGTTGTCCAATTTGTGTGAAATATAGGGGGCTCGCATGCGACATTAAAAACGGTACTTGATATGATAAGTGAACTTCATTGATATTTGTACTACTTGCCTCAAAAATCCCATTTAACTGAGAAAACTAGTTGATTCCGAGTTACAAACTCGGAATTACCTCGAATTATTTTTAATAGATATGTCCCCGGGACGCTTTCGTAGAATTCTATACAAGAGTAAAAAAACTTGAAATATCAACAAAACAGGTTTTTAGAGGCGGAAAAATCCGCGTTACCATCGAATTTTCAAATCTTGAAGGAATGTTTAATGCCTTGGTGACCACTGGTCTAGTACGCGGTTTTCTGAAACGAAAGTGGCCAAGTCTAAAGAACAACTATTGTATCAAATGATTTCAAATATTAGGAACCCAATGCGTTTAATGATTTATTGCGCAGATTGGTTCAATGACGGGTGTTAGTCACCTTGTGATTTAATTGTTTTTTAAGCATCGATTAATTAATCTTATCATAACTTATTTATAGGCGCTTCCCACAAACATTTTCTATTCGTTGAGTTTTCAAACGCAGTAGTGTTCAGATGATTCGCGTCAAGCTTAGAGTCAAGTAGTAAAAAAGTTTATGTATTAGCATTACTATGCAGTGAAAATAATGCACTGTGGCAAGTGAGGTGCTGTGATCCAGATGTGTAACCTATTTATGGGTAATATATTTCCATCATGTCGACGCTATTCACAAACAGTAACGGGTCTGACTATTTCAGATGGCTGGGAGTCACCTTCATTTCGGTCAACGAATTATACATTTAGACTTCACCTACGATGTAACGTAGCCCAATACACTGGGTTTGAATCCCGTAAATCGTTCCACGAACTCGGTCCTTCAGCGCAATTCGTTCAAACAAAATTCCCATTTTTTGTCTGAATGAAATTCAAATTAATGACCAATAGAAACTTATTTCCAATCAGGAGATCGGCTATCCAAAAGGAAATTCCTTAAAAAGTCCTCCCAAATTACATTCAACTTGAAGAAAAATACAAACTAAAACCATAAACATATATGTACCATACAAACTTTTTTATTTCACAAATTTTTAAATTTGAATAAACATTGTTCTGATATAAATCAACTTACACAATTTTGAAATGTGAATATACATGTACATAGTTCTGATTGAGTTAAAAAAATTGAATTACAACACGGCCTTACAGCATCTTAATAGTGCATACGGTGCAGATGATGTTAGGTGACATTGAGTACAATATGGTGAATATTACAAGTCATTGATATACAAATATGGTGATTGTCAAACATTTCTCTACAACGATCGGGTTACTAAGATATAAGAAATTATTATGTGTAAAAAGTTAAAAAGCAAACCAAAATGGCCAAATTAGCTCACCTGTTGCCGAAGTGTGCAGAAAATAGATGTTATCAAATTACCTACCTCCAATTATTATATACTAATATATATATATATACCGGTATATATATGCCAATGAGTCCACACATTTACAATGGACAAAAATTTTCCACAACTTTAAATGTTCCTATATTCAAATAATTAGCAAATTTTTTATGTGAACTAATCGACACCACATTTGTGCTGTGTAATGATCCCAATAACCTTTATCAAAAATACATCATATACATGTTATATGGAGTATTAGACAAAAACATTAAGTCAAAAAGCAATAAGTGAAAGAGAAAAAAGCATGTTGCACACCCACCAAAAATATGTTTTGGTATTAAGTATGCAGTCGAAGGTCCAGACGGACTTTCAGACTGTATGAACATAAAATACTTACTACATTTAAAGCAGTTCAGTGATAGAAGAGTTTCGAAAGTAAATACTACAGTAGACTCCGCCTATGTCGGATCCATATCAGTCTCGGATTCATTTAGCTCGGATTGAATTTCTGGTCTCTTTGCTTCATATTTCATTCCAAATAGCCTTGCTTATGTCGGAATATGTGATTTGCCCCAATAATATCTGTAATTCCGGTGACGCGCGCTTGCATGTATTAGCCTATAGGCATACGATCATATCGAAAAACAGTACATACAGGAAGGCTTATTCGTACTCGTGTATATATGCTGTTTGCGAGGCCATATGTCAACACGACAAGTGTTTTCTTAACACAACACTCATCAGCGTATAAGTTATTATACTGTACTATAGGTCTAGATAGATAGAACAGAAAACAAGACTAGAGTAGAGAGACATTAAAATTACGGTAAAAGATAAACATACCACCACTATATTCAGATAACTTGTCCTTCCACCAGACGCACCACGTAGTTCTTGAATTCAATTCGTGTTCATTGATGAGTGCTGACACTTCCATAAAATCATGACAAGAATAAGACGGATCGAAAGATGAAGTTGAATCGTCCGCCATTTTAGGTACGTAGGTGAAGTCTAAATGTATAATTCGTTGACCGAAATGAAGGTGACTCCCAGCCATCTGAAATAGTCAGACCCAACAGTAACAAAACATACTGCTGGTCTCTAGAAATAGCAATACGACGACAAGCATTTTCGAATTCGACCACGATATTCGAGAAGTTTCAATTGGGCAGTGGTGGTCAGTGATGGTCAATTTATGAATTTTCAATGGCGAATCCTTTCTTGTTTCACCAAATGCGGTACCGGTATATCGTTCTTTCAAGAAGTTTCAATTGGTCAGTGGTGGTCAGTATAATGGTCAATTTATGAAGTTTAATGGCGAATCCTTTCTTGTTTCATACCAAACGCTGTACCGGTATATCGTTCTCACATTCGAGAAGTTTAAATTGGTCATTGGTGGTCAGTGATGGTCAATTTATAAATTTTCAATGGCGAATCCTTTCTAGTTTGACACCATAACGCGGTATTTCGTTCTCAAATTCGAGAAATTTGAATTGGTCAGTGGTGGTCAGTAATGGTCAGTGATGAATTTGCAATGATGATTCATTAGTAGTTTGAAAACAATCATGACTTGAAAAATTTCCGAAAATCGTGTGTTCAAGTGTTCAGACTCGGGGATATCTCAATTGGTCAGTTACTGACCATCGTGTCACCATTGTGGTATATAGCTCAAATGAAACATGTGGAACCGAAAAAGTGGCCCAAAAGCGTAAGTCATTTCCAGTGATGTGATCCAAAAATGCCATAACTGGAAAAGGCCGTCTCAGTCTCAATTGAAATCAAATCGAAATTAAAATTTGGGAAGGCCACAGGCAGTGTTCTTTCTACGAAGCCCTAGCGATATAGCGTAGGCCTATTAGTATTATGACATCTTTTTTGTAGCACATGAAGTAATAAGCATCGTTGTAAGCACTTGAAACACCCATTAACCACTTGAAACTGTCAGATCAAACATCATACCGCATCCCCACAAAAAGGGGTAGTTCAGCAAACCGGAGTTTTCATTTGCCTATCTAGACTACCCCGCCAGTACGGGTAGCCGAGCAAACCGGAAAACTCATAATGATCAGCAAACAAATGGAAATTTAAAGACCGGAGAAAAGTGAGTATCGAATTGCTGTGAGTATCGAATTAATCCGCTGATATTACTTGGAATTCAAATAGCTACTTCTAAATTGATACTTATTAATTTTGTAGGTAAGAAAAAGGGATCAGCTGTGATAGTCATTCTGAGGGAACTTGGCTGAAGGGCGACATGGTTTCTTTGTCAACCATATGTAAAATATATTCACTCAATTGTTGTTTCTGATGATGTGAAAGTGACTAGTCTGAATAAAGTTAAGTTTACATTAGTTGAACTCCTTGTCAGTTTTTTTCATATCAGATATTTGGATCCAACGCGGCATCTCTACATATATTCCTGATGATACAGGCAGCAAGTTGGGATAGACCAGTAATTCAGATCAACTGGATATTTGCAATTATTTTCCTCTCCTCATGGACCATAAATGATTTTTGTTAGAAATTGAGTATAAAATCCACCACAACAAACTCCTTTTTACTGGCAATTCTATATTTATTGTCCACTTTCTAGTACGAAATCTTATTCAATATACAGACTGCCTGACAGGATGGTGACATACCGGTACGTATTTTGTGACATTGCAAATTGTGTGACAACAGAATGACACTATCTCTAACTTAACTCGAATCACTAAAACCAAGTCTTGACCAGAAAGTAGGCCTACATCCAATCTCAATTCCAATTGCATGCTCGCTCGTGTAGATCACTGTATCAGAATCTAGGAGTTTCACCACTTGTTATTTGGAATCTAATTTCATGATGATTAATGCTGGATTCGTTAATCCCGATAATCTTGATTCGTGATTTAGGTTACTTTCTGAAATTAAACCGATATACACTAACAAATTTAACCTGGATTGACTTTTCAATTCATGTTTCATCAGTTTTTCAAACTTACCATGATACAACAACAATTCATTCTGTGCATGTTGAGCTCAATTTAATAAGTATAACTTCTAATTCTTAAGAAAACCTGAGTTGTATCTCAGAAAATCAACATCAGAACACACACAATGACCTACAATAGACAATCAACAGAATATTTGTAAATAAGTATTCATTCACTGTTCACAAGTTTTAAAAGACATTGAAGTGAACTAAGTGAAGTTACACCTGTCGTAAGGCTAATATTTTCACCACACTGAATTCACTGCTAATATCTAGTGTCACATTCAGCATAATCAATCAGTCATCTTAATTGAACAAACAAATTGCCGGTGTCATGGCCCATGTTGCATGGCTGGTTCAGTTCAGTAAGTCAGTCAGCAGAAATTGGTTTTTCCATCTCGAGTTCGTCAGTATTTTGTATTGTTGTCGATTGACGACTGTTCCTTTGAGCAGGGTAGATTTTGATGGTGCTGTAACGGAGACATACTACCTTGTATGTCGATATCTTCGAGGCCACACGCAATACAGGTTCTCGCAGAAGCGTTACCTGATAGTTTTGGTCGAGTTTCTTTCTTCCATTGATGTAAAAATCGAGGTCCATGGAACGTAAATCGAGACACTCTGGAGGCGGCCATGTTACATTGTTCACGAAATACTGAAATCTGATTGGATCCGTATATTCCGCGGAAGATGGCGGACGGGTTAAACCTGTCCTATTCTGACTGCGAATGCAGGTGGCGCAGAATTGGACAGGCGACCAGTCTATCGGACTCGCGAACGCCGCCTCGTAAACTCTTGGACTTGGACCCGATATCGGAGCATTCCTTGGACGTATTATCGTTTCATCTGCGCATTCAGGTATACCGTATGCAGGAGTATGGAACAGCTGAAGGGACATTCCGATAGCCGATCACCGGGGTAGTATATTTCCACCGGTGTTAGCTGTCTGAAAGTAATTTTAAGTTTAAAATAGGATGGGGAGTGCATTGATAGAATCTACGCGGAGAGAAAGTCTGTTATATTTCTATCATAATTCAACATTCCGTTTAGTAGTTGTTAGTTGTCGAATCCGAGAGAAGATAAATTTTACGTCCCCGAAACAGAAAAACAGGGAGAGAGAGAGGGGGAGACACCGAGAGACACACCGACACTGGAGAAAAGCCCTGAGAGCAGAATAAAAATAAAGCCTAAAATCACAGGAACTTGTCACGATTGATAATGGATGAGACCAATGATGGGGGAACCAGTATCCCTGCAACTGTATAATAAAATAACAAGGGTGGCAACAAATTTTCAATCTGACAATGACTTCTCCAGTTCAATCGACTGTAATTCCAAAAATTCTCAACCGATTCACATGAAATAAGCTTTATTACAACCTAAAAGACTTTCTGTTTCCAACGAGCTATTAACCACCACTCTACGACAATTATCTTACAACGAAATCACCTTTTTTTGACGAGAGATAGCTCAAAATGGAGGTCTACCGATTCTATGGTGGACAGCAAAATGGCAATTTTTTTCACTTCGAACGATGATTTCTATGTGAGATCTTAGAGAAACCCCAGCAAATTATACATTTTTTAAAACTACGCGGTCATACCTGTACGCTAATCTCATTTATTTGTATAATCCACGCGATGGGTGAGCTCACAAGCTCAAAATCAAAAATTAGGACGAACACGGCGTTCAACTTGTCATCAACTGGGCGGCCATTAATCACGTGATATCGTAGAAACGGGCTAAATATTTCACGCGCATTGATTGGCTTAGAGATTTCGAAAAACATTACAAAATTTATCAAAAGTTCTGTTAATTAATAAAATATCAGTATTATGAAAGTAAAGTGCAACATTCGTCTGAGGGGTGGAATTATTAGCAAATATTTCCTTTTTTTCAAGTCTACAGACGTAGACTTGTCGCGGTTCTATTAACATAGCCCGAACCTATGCACGTCACGTGATTAATGGCCGCCAGCGCGATAGTGCGAGGTGACTTTTTCGTATATTTGTTCGATTTTGAGCTTGTGAGCTCACCCATCGCGTGGATCATACAAATAAATGAGATAAGCGTACAGGTATGACCGCGTAGTTTAAAAAAATGTATGGTTTGTTGGGGTTTTCTCTGAGATCTCACATAGAAATCATCGTTTGAAGTGAAAAAAATGACCATTTTGCTGTCCACCATAGAATCGGTAGACCTCCATTTTGAGCTATCTCTCGTCAAAAAAAGGTGATTTCGTTGTGAGATAATTGTCGGAGAGTGGTGGTTGAAGGCTCGTTCGAAGCATAAAGTCTTCTAGGTTGTATTAAAGCTTATTTCATGTGAATCGGTTGAGAATTTTTGGAATTACAGTCGATTGAACTGGAGAAGTCATTGTCAGATTGACAATTTGTTGCCACCCTTGTTTTTGTATTATACAGGGATAGTGGACCTGGTCATTGATATTGGTTTTATTCATTCACTATCAATTGTGACAAGTCCCTGTGCCTAAAATAAAGCATTTATCAACTGGAGAAGATTCTTCGAACGTTTATTTACTATCACCAGTCTATCAATTTTATTCGTTGAGCAGTATGAGTATAAAAGTATCCCTTCGCGATTGTTTAAGTTTTCCCCTTCCATCAAAGAGCATAAAAGCGATGAAATAACTTTTTGGACCGTTAAATCAAAATCTGGCGACGCTATGTTGCTGGGAATTGTAGAATGCTATGTCGTCGAAACTTCATCGAATTTTCGGCTCCGTCAAATGTCTTACGTGGACGGAGTTTCAGTTTGAATTTACTATGAAAATGAGAAGCGCCGGATCTTTTTTCGCTTACGGCCATTTTACGCGCATCGTAATTGACATGATAGGCGTCAACCAATCCTAAGAATAATTAATTTTCACTATGTGTAGAAAGGAACGTATGGTTGTACCATCTAGTGTTCAAATCAAGGAAAAACGAACCATGCACCAGTGGCCTTTGCGCATTATAGCGTTATCCGTTATTTTGGTGTCCACGATATTGTCCTGAACACGGCTCGCCAGTTTCCTATTTGGGGTTTCGATCCATGGCCGCAAACATACACTACGTAGTCAACCAACTAACCAGAAGCCAACCAACTATCCATTCGCACAGCAAGACAGCAGCTAAGGCAATACAGTTCTGTAAATTGCAATCATGATAGCCGCCGGGAAATATATCGTCACGTTCTGGTTATGTATGAGTTTTGTTTCAGTGGTGAGTAATGTTAAATTGGTCTGAACGGGTGGCAACATTTCCCCATGTATGTATGTATGTATGTGCGTGCGTGCGTGCGTGTGGTGTGGTGTGGTGTGGTGTGTGTGTGTGGGTGTGTGTGTGTGTGTGTGTGTGTGTGTGTGTGTGTGTGTGTGGTGTGTGTGTGGTGTGTGTGTGGTGTGTGTGTGGTGTGTGTGTGGTGTGTGTGTGGTGTGTGTGTGGTGTGTGTGGGTGTCTGTGCGTGCGTGCGTGCGTGCATGCATGTATGTATCATTTATAAATTTATTTGCAATCGTATCATCGTTGCAGGGCTGTGTTTTTAATATAATCGGGCCAACACTGTTTGATCTGGCAGCGAAAACTCAAGTTCACGTAACCATCATTTCATTAGTCTTTCTAACTCAAGGAATCGGTATATTCATTGGCACAGCTACATCTGGTGGACTTTTTGCAAGATTTAACCATAAGGTTTGTAGTTTTTGCACCATCCCTTACGGTGACAATTCTGACCTAATTCATACGGTGAAAGCAATGAGCCGTCGCGTGGCATCATTTCTATTCACGCAGATATCAACTAACTGTTGCCGAACCCGTACCCAAGCGTTCAAACCTGGGGAATTAAGGCTTTAACGTTCACTCATTGTATTTACTCATACATTTCTTCTAGCCTAAAATTTGTTTAAATGATCTTTTCTCCAAAATGATTAATTTTCCACGAACGCTATTGGCGATTAGCTACAAGTGAATTGCTACCCCACAAAAATATACCGAATTTAGCCTTTTTTCGTAAATAATATTCTTGTTAATCATTCCAGATTGAAGGTAATACATTTTACTCTTTCAAATCAGCTAATGTTTGATAGATTCCCTTCATGAATGGCTGAGTCTCACGGCGTTCAAGAAAGTGCCCTGATTTCCCATGCTCAGAATTCTTCCATTTATACCAATTGAAAGTCAACAAGGCACGATTAATTGGTAACAGCAGCTTAATTACGTGCTTCAGCTTAAATTCCGGGTTGTAAACCAAAGAGAGCAGTCACATGAAATTAATGAACTAAGCATGATCAGTATCGTTTATTAAACTATTATACGTAAGGCTCATGGGAACCTTATCAGATGATAAGAAGAATCCTGGACATGGAATGGTGCTCAGGGTACTTGCCACGATCGATTAACTCTTAAAATGCCGAAAGTCTGAAAATGTTATTAATTAGTTTATTTTCTGTTATAAAAACACTCAGGTTAGGGGTCCTTAAGACAAAATTAAGCCGCTTTGACCAGTTTTACCTGACTTGCTAGTGTATTTTATGGATTTGAAACGTGGAATAGAAAAGTGAGGCAAATGGAAATCAAAGGCATTCCCTATGCTCGACATACTGGCTCCACTCCACGCGGTTGCACCTAAGCGTGGGATTTACGCGAAGCAGCAGTTATGAGGGTTTCAAGGCCAAATATAACTTGATGATGTGATAGAGCGATGTTAATCAATGATAATGCCGTAGTGAAACTAGTCACGGACTGTTCCGATTGAGTGTACAGCGGCCAAAACATATCAATTTGCGTAGTTACATAACTATTTGCAGTGAACTGCAGACAAAATATGAAGCCTTAATGGCCATTTAGAAAAACATTAAAGCAATCACAATAGAAAAATAATAATGATATACAACTCAAGTTAAAATTATGGCCATTTCTAAAATATTATTACTTGTTGGTAATCATTGCGGTACGTTTGGTTTTGGAACAATGATGAGGGGTGAGTAATCAGAATGTGGGTTTCATACCTGAGGTCAAGAGGTTGACGAATCACTCATCACTTTTAATTTTCTTTATAAATGGGAGACAGAAAAGTATTCTTAGCGCCAATAAATAACTAAACAAAACCAGCAAAAAAACAATATGAAATAAAAAAATTAGCCGATGTAACACAAGAAATTGAGCATGAATTATTGATATTAGAAAAAAAAACTAAATATGGTGGAAAAATATCAGCAAATTCAAAAATAAAAATAGGTTACAAAATTTAAAAAATCAATTTTCTTTGCTTTTCCTCCGAAATAATCGATATAAATGCGTTAATAGAATAATAAAATTTTGAAATATGAAAAGTGTGAGTAAAAATAATTTAGATCTAAAGATATTAAAAGTGTGAATAAAATGATTAAGGATTTTCGATATAAAAAGTGTGAGTAAAATATGAGGAAAATAATTAAGATTTTGAACAAAAATGTAGTGAAATAGTTAGATTTTTTATTAAAAAAGTAAAATAATTTAGATTTTTCAATATGAAGTGTAAGTAAAGTGTGAGTTACATAATTTAGATTTTTTAATATTGAAAATGTTAGTAAAATGTGAGTAAAAATAATTTAGATTTTTCAAAATAAATCATCGAAAAATTCATTTTGATAAAATTTTTGATTTATGAATGAAAGAAGAGATCGAATTTAAAATTGAAATAAAAGAAAATATTTACTAATTTTACTGTTTAACATCAAAAGTTATATCTCAGCAAAAAATCTAGTGTTTGGATGCCAATATAATATTGATAATATAACTGTAATTAATCAAATATTATTTAATTAAATATATTCAATTACAGAACTAATAGATACGCTTAACCCTAAAATATTTAGGACAGTGTTAAATTATAAAGGCAATTTAGATGAAAACATTAAATGTTCTTACAATTCCTTTTAATGAAAGAAAAAGTGATATAATACTTCCAACAGGTTATGACTTGATAAACTTAAGAATCAAAAAACGACAATTATATTATTTTGAGTTTGATAATAAACATATATTTATAATGAAAATACTATCTTATATAATAAATCTAATATTGGAATTTTTTAAAGATATTGCAATTCAATGCGATTTAGGAAATAATAAATCTTTTAAAAATATTGCGCTTCAATGTGATTTAGAAAATGAATTTAGAAAATTAAATCCTAATGAAAAAATATATTGTTATTCTGGAGGTGAATATTTAAAATTACATAAATCAAAGCATTATGAAACAATTAAACATAAAAACTATGAAAAGAGTAATAATTCGGTATTAGGTCGAAATATTAACATATTGAATTATTGAATTATATGTTTCAAATATATACAAGTTAAACATTTAAATAATAATAGAATATTAAAATTAAATCTTAAATATTCAATTGTATGTTTTGAATATAAAAAAATTTTATATGTAAAATGATAATGAAATATTAAAATTAAATCTTAAATGTTAAATTGTATGTTTCAAATGTAAAAAAGTTTAATATTTTAAAAGTGATTAATAAAATATTGAAGTCGAATCTTTATTAAATTATTTGGCTTAAACATGTAAAAGTTTAATATTTAAAATGATAATGAAATATTGAAATTGAATTTTAAATATAAAATTATATTTTTCAAATATTTAAAAGTAAAATATCAAATAAATAATTAGTGAAATAATGAAATTAAATCATAAAATTGTATCTTTCAAATATATAAGAATTGAACATTTTAATAATAAGATATTGAAATTGAATTGTTTGTTTCAAATTGATAAAAGTTTGATATTTTAAAAATGATTAATGAAGTATTAAAACTAAATCTTGAATGTGAGATTATACGCATCAAATGTATAAAAGTTGAATATAAGAATAATGATTAATAAAATATTACAATGAAATCATAAAATTATTCAAATCTAAAAAGTTGAACATTTCAAAAAGAATAAAATATTAGAGTTAATGAAATCATATGTTTCAAATATATAAAAGTTAAACATTTTAAATATTAGATTGTATGTTTCAAATGTATAAAAGTTTAATATCTTAAAATGATTAATAGAATATCAAAATTAAATCTTTAATATCAAATTATATATTTTAAATACATAAAGGTTTAATATTAAAATAATGATGAAATATAAAAATGAAATAATAAAATTGTATCTTTCAAATGTGTGAAAGTTTAATATTTCAATAATTATTGATAAGATATTAAGATTTAATCTTAAATATTAAATTATATGTTTCAAATATATAAAATTTGAAATAATGAAATAATAATTAATGCAATGTCAAAATTAGAACTATCAAATATTAATTTATATGTTTCAAAAATTAATTAATCTTTTACTTTTTTTCTTAAATAAAGCGATGGTTTCATACCAACAGGAATTAGTGACTTAAAGCATTATTTAGATGCAGGAGGTTTAATATTTATTGCATTATATTTTTATAATGTAAATATTTCAAAAGATTTAATAAATGAAAATATTTAAATGAGTAAGAAATTGGAAAAATTTAATATTAAAAATGGAAATAATCATAAGAACGGTAATAATGATAAGAAAGTTATTGAATCGGATGCTTTTAAATATTCTAAATATTGTAATTTTTAATATTTACCCCATAATAACAATGTTTCTTCATTAGGATTTAATATATTGAATTCATTTTCTAAATCACATTAAATTTCAATATTTTATGTATTTTCATTATAGATAATTATAGATAATGATCGCAGTTAAAATAATATAATTGTCGTTTTTATCATATCAGTTTTTCTTTCATCAGAAGGAATTTTAGCAATATTAATTATGTTTTTATCTGAATTATCGTTATAATTTAACACTATACTACATATTTTCGGGCTTTTGACGCCATTATCCTAAGTATCTATTGGTTCAGTAATTAAATATATTTCATTTGATAATATTTGATTAATAACAGTAATATAATCAATTTTATATTGTCTTCAAAACACTAGATTTTTTGCTGAGATGATGTAGTTTTTAATGTTAAACAGTGAAAATTGAATTCGATTTCTTCTTTCATTTATAAACCAAAAATCTCATTGAAATGAATTTTCTAGATTATTTATATTGAAAAATCTTTATTATTTTTACTCGCACTTAACTAACATTTTTAATATCAAAAGATCTAAAATATTTCACTCACACTTTATTTTCACTGTTCATATTAAAAAATGTAATTATTTTACTTTTTTCTTAAAAATTTAACTATTTTACCATATTTTATGTTAAAAATCTCAATTATTTCACTCACTCTTTACTCATAAATTTAATATAGAAAAATCTAAATTATTTTACTTTTTAATAAAAGTATTAGGTAAAGGTGTTATTTTGTTATTTATTGACGCTAAGAATACTTTATACTTTTCTGTCTCCCATTTATAAGGAACAAAAATTTAAAAGTGGTGATGAGTGATTTGTCGACCTCTCGTATGAAACCCACATTTTCTAATTACTGGGGTGGTAGGTAGTCATACAATTCAAGTCATGATTTACCACATGTTACTTCCGTGTTGTTGAAAACTTCGCGAGAATGGCGAAACATTGAAACTGGTAATAAGTGCCAAATATCATACATATTTTTTGTGCATATTCAAAATTTATCCGCTATAAAGTGCCGATAAAGAATCGCACGTTTACGATCAGTATGTTTGGCCGCGAAGGTTGCCTTGGACGCTACTTTTTCACAAGAGTTTCCGCCATCTTGTTTGCAGTGTACATGCTCCCCATTCTGTTTGTAAATACAGTTCGCGGCTCTCAACCTACAAACAAAACACCGTCAAATAGCCTAACCGAACCCGCCAACGTGGGCACCTTTTCTACGATTTTACTTCTACGTGATTAAATCAATATCTGACTTGCATTTTCAATCGTGTATTTAGTGTTTCGACGTGTTTATTGGGCGACCTCCAGTGGTTAAGATGGGTCTTTGAACATATGAAAAATTTTGAAATATTTATTTTTTGCCACGTTTGTCATTCGTATATTACAACTCATACCCTTTTTGAGGATCAAACAAAAGGAATAGTCGTAAAGTCTTCAAATGATCGCACATGCGATCGGCCTCCCCGCTCGTGCATGAAATGGAAAATAAGTATCTCGTACGATGACGAGTGATCGAAAATAAAAGATGAAATCTGAATTATACAATTCTTTCAAAGACATGAATTGGAAAATGTGGTTTGGAAATAAACTGAATATTTTATAACCTCATTTCATATGTTGCCTCTGCCTACACTAATTATGATCGTTGTGATCTGTGTGCTGGCCACAAATGCATACAAATCACACTACACTACCCATTCAACACTCAACTACCCACAGTTTTGATATACCCATCCTATTATCTAGTATGTTTCTCCCTGGATACTCAGCCATTCATGAAGGACATTTAACAAACATTAGCTCATTTTAAAAGTAGACGTCTTACTTTCAATCTTGGGCAAGTCTAAAGGTAATTATTATTGATGATACCAGGGATTTCAATTTTGGTAAATTTTTCATGGGAAAGGCTGTTTTAGGCTAATATCTAGATTTGGAAGGATAAATGTCCATTTAAACTCCATATGAAAGATGAACAAATATTGAGCATGCGATATCGGCGTCGTGATGTGGATATAACTAGGTACCGAACTATTTTTTTAGAACTAATGAAATTATACTTGCGCAATTAAGTCATATTGTCTAGCCATCATAAATCCATACAAATTAACATTTTTTGGTGACTGTATTCACAAAGATTTGATTTCATACGAAAAAAAAAAATCCGAGACCAATTTTGTAAAGATAAGTTGTATCATTTGATGATTATACGCCTGTGTAATTTGAAGTCATATTGCGGTTTCACGAAGGGAACAATCTTTTCAATATAAAAAGTACACGCCATTGGGTAATCGTTTACCTCATTCTCTTCATTGTTGTCGTCGGGATATGTATTAAAGATAAACATTCACTTCGGGGGCATTCAATGATTTATCAAATTACGCATTTGATGATGCTATAAAGGAGGATTACGGTGGTAGCCATTTTTTCTTTGGAAGGTCATTCAAATGAAATCAACAAATAAGATGATGTAACACGCTGAATTATTGAGATGAGCAATCATTGTTGTAGATATTGGGCAATCTTCCCATCTTCTCATTGGCTCATCAACTCATTGGACAATTAGATTACGCCATGTACACATCTGTTAAGGCAGGTATCGCTCCGCTAACAAATCCATTATGTTTCGCTTTCAGCTATTATTGTGTGCTATATCAGTGATTTGCGCTACAAGCACTGCTATTTGCGGGTGGAGCGATTCCTTCATTCTGGTTGCGATGATGTTCTTCGTTCAAGGTGTGGCCGTAGGTTCCATCGAGGGAGGTAAGAATCGTAGGGGTAAAGGAGGTAAGAATCGTAGGGGTAAAGGTAGGGAAAACAAGAGAATCGTTGGGAAACACTTCTTGACAGGGGAGAGTAGGACAAAATGGATCGCTTGACAGCTGTGATGGCAATCCCGCAATTAAACCAATGCCGCCAGATAATATAAACACGGAGATGATATAAAGTATGATATTTTCAACACCCGTTGTGCGAGCATTTTGCAGATAAAGTAGATATGCCCGGGCTGCCATATTTACCATATCCACTGGCCTAAACGTCAAAATTCCTCAAAATAATCAAAGCTTCCAACCCCAAATCCTAATTTTCACTAAAACCCCTAACCCCAAAACTAAAGGCAAAGCGTTAAAGGGTTAACTGACACTTCATCTAGAAATGTATTGATATATGTATACACTAGTTCTAAACCGTTCCGTTAAAAAAATGTTTAGTTTCCGCCCAATTCATGATTTTGACCTCATTCCGTTTTTTCTATTGTTCAGTTTCGGTAGATATTGGCAGCTAACAGCCGGTATTGCTGAGATAAAGTCTATGGAATGGAAATGCATCTCATATTTAGTAAGCTGCATGTATTTTCTGTTATATCGCGATACCAGATTGTTATATACCTTTGAAATTGTGCAGGAAGGCAGGGGTCTACCCCATTGCAGACTAAGAGAATAAACGAGTTGTTTAAATCGGCTCAGTCGGCCAAGGTGATGGTACATATTTCAATCGGCTTCTAGGGAGATATTAAAGTACACTTAGCAAAATTCTCAGCACTGTACTGCTTCCCCATAGTTCGCCTATATGCCCAGCGTCGCATGCATAGGTGCGTGCTGTAATATTTATTATCTATCTTTCGAGCAAATCCGTCTGTATGTCTGTCTGTCTACAAGTCTGCCTGTCTGCCCCTACATAATATATATTATAATATAATATATATTATACTCGCTATGGAACACGGAACACGTGTACATACAATACCAGCATTAATCGGTGTTGTCATATCACAAAATCACGGAATTAAAAAAAACACGGAATTTCTTCATTCTTCAGGGTACCGGACTCATGTTTTCATTACCGGTACCCGGTAGGCCTATGTGATAATTCATTATTACCGTCACTCAACAAATTAAGGATTCTTCCCAACGAGAAAATGGAGAACCTAGGCACTAAATTTACCATTGACCGCTGACCCCACATAGTATCGGGCCTGTACCCAAGGCTGTGAGTCGGGTGAGGCGACTTAAGATAATTTAGTTTATGCTGCATTGTAAAATGGATATGAAACTGATGGTTTATTTGGACTGCACTATTTCACTAGTGTTATTAAGACCAAACTGAGGTATGTATTCAAACAATCAAGAGAAATATCCCATGATTTTTCATGCGTGGCGTGCATCTTAATTGTGAATTATTTATGCGAGTTTGGTGTTTCTAGAAGTGCCTGTAACAGTTGAATGGTATGTAAGATTATAAAATGGCTTCTTTTTTAAGAGAAAGCTGTTTTACTGTTGCTACTCGTGTTGATTCCTTGGGTCTTAAAAAACGTGTTGTCGGTACTTGATGGCGGTTTATATGTAAATAATTTTCAACGAACCGGTACATGTTTGGTTGGAGCACATTATATGTTTGCAACCATCTAAAACTACGGCCAGACCTAGAGCATCTGTGCTCAATCCCCAAACTGATAATATACGGATCTACCTAGATCGCAATTAACTTCGATAACCGATGTTTACATACCCGGCAGTGAAAATGAAGAAATTCCATGCTTTTGGAAAATTCTGCGATTCCGTGATTCTGCGATAACACCGCAACCCATATGCATCTCTGGGCTCCTGGAATTTTTTCGTATCAATTGAATATCTATCTAAATTAGGCTTTTCTGTTGTTTCACAGAAAACCCTCTTGTAATCGTCGCGATTATTTTTTATCCAATTTATTTTTAACAAAAATCTATCTTCACTCAGATTCGACTACTTATCAGTAATAGGGATAATAGGCTTTCATACCAAAGGTCGAAAGGTCGAGCTCGTAAAAAAATGAAAATAATAATAATTTACAGTTGAATTAGTCGCGCACACTCCTAATTCAACTGTAAATGAACATAATTTACATGAATTTCATATATTTTAAAATCATTAACGTTAATAACAAAAGTGTGAGTAAAGTGTGAGTAATAATTCATATTTTTGATAATTTGATAAATTGTTTGACAGTTGAAATGATAAATTGTTTGACAGTTGAAATGATAAATTGTTTGACAGTTGAAATGATAAATTGTTTGACAGTTGAAATGATAAATTGTTTGACAGTTGAAATGATAAATTGTTTAACAGTTGAAATGTTAAATTGTTTGACAGTTGAAATGATAAATTGTTTGACAGTTGAAATGATAAATTGTTTGACAGTTGAAATGATAAATTGTTTGGCAGTTGAAATGATAAGACAGCTGAAATGATAAATTGTTTGACAGTTGAAATGATAAATTGTTTGACAGTTGAAATGATAAATTGTTTGACAGTTGAAATGATAAGACAGCTGAAATGATAAATTGTTTGACAGTTGAAATGATAAGACAGCTGAAATGATAAATTGTTTGACAGTTGAAGTGATAAATTGTTTGACAGTTGAAATGATAAATTGTTTGACAGTTGAAATGATAAATTGTTTGACAGTTGAAATGATAAGACAGCTGAAATGATAAATTGTTTGTCAGTTGAAATGATAAATTGTTTGACAGTTGAAATGATAAATTGTTCGACTGTTGAAATGATAAATTGTTTGACAGTTGAAATGATAAATTGTTTGGCTGTAAATTTAATTCTTATTTGATTTAATCATTTAAAAGTTTAATATTTTTAAAATGATTATAAAATATTTAATTAAAAACTAGCAAATATTTTATAAACTGTTTAATTTTCCTCTTAAATAAATGGATGGTTTCATCCCAACTGGGAAAAGTGATTTGAAACATTATTTAGTAGCAGGTGGATTAATATTGGCTGCGCTTTTCTTTTATTATGAAAATATCAGTAAGGATTTGATTAATGAAAATATAAAATTGAGCAAGAAATTAAAGAAGTTAAATGGAAACAATCACAGAAATAAAAAAACAATAAGTTAAATAAGTTAGTATTAGATAAAGTAACTTATTGTTTTTTTATTTAAATCTTTTTGATTTCTATTCGCGCTATTGGTTAACAAGAATTGACTAGAATTCAAATAGATTTAACAAGAAATTCAATAACTTTAACTGTTAGTATCACTCTTGTATTATTTCATTGTTTCTCTAATTGAATAAGCCAACTAACTAATATCACTCTTGTATTATCCTAGTCAAATGTAAAGAATTTAGAATATCATACTTGAATGAATTAAAACATGAATTACTTCTGTTACTTCATTTTCAGAAATAAAGCATAATATGTATTTAATACCATTAATACGTATTTAATACCATTAATACGTATTTGATACGTATCTAATACGTATTTAATACATTGATACCTCAACCCTCCTTTTTTAACGTATGATATAATTTACTCATTTTCATACATTTCAACCAATATATTTTATATTTTCAGCTAATTTAACAGTCGATTTCTTATTTTGATTCATATAATTTTTCATCAAGTTCGTGAAGATACATGTGATTCCTTAATGATTTTTTATTTTTATATCTTTTATTGCATATTTCACAGCATTTAATATTATTCAATCTATCTGAAATATAATTCATATTTTCTATTAATTCAGTGTATCTAATTTTACAGCAATCATAGAATTCTAAAAACTGTTTTATAGTATAAACTGAGAATGAAAATAAACCTGAAATCATAATAATTGATTTAATATTCTGTTGATTTTTATATATTAGATGTAATATTTCTAATACCTTATTTTCACTCATTTTTATAGACAAAATATATAGAATAAATTAAATTAAAAGATGTTGTTTTAATCCTCCAAATCATTTAAATCATTAACTTTTTTATTCTTCTTATTTCTGTGATTGTTTCCATTTAACTTCTTTAATTTCTTGCTCAATTTTATATTTTCATTAATCAAATCCTTACTGATATTTTCATAATAAAAGAAAAGCGCAGCCAATATTAATCCACCTGCTACTAAATAATGTTTTTCTTTTCCCAGTTGGGATGAAACCATCCATTTATTTAAGAGAAAAATTAAACAGTTTATAAAATATTTGCTAGTTTTTAATTAAATATTTTATAATCATTTTAAAAATATAAAACTTTTAAATGATTAAATCAAATAACAATTAAATTTACAGCCAAACAATTTATCATTTCAACTGTCAAACAATTTATCATTTCAACTGTCAAACAATTTATCATTTCAACTGTCAAACAATTTATCACTTCAACTGTCAAACAATTTATCATTACAACTGTCAAACAATTTATCATTTCAACTGTCTTATCATTTCAACTGTCAAACAATTTATCATTTCAACTGTCAAACAATTTATCATTTCAACTGTCAAACAATTTATCATTTCAACTGTCAAACAATTTATCATTTCAGCTGTCGTATCATTTCAACTGCCAAACAATTTATCATTTCAACTGTCAAACAATTTATCATTTCAACTATCAAACAATTTATCATTTCAACTGTCTTATCATTTCAACAGTCGAACAATTTATCATTTCAACTGTCTTATCATTTCAACTGTCAAACAATTTATCATTTCAACTGTCAAACAATTTATCATTTTAACAGTCTATTAGATATTTAAATCATTTTACTCAATTCAATAATTATAATGTAGAATTGTTACTCTTTACACCAGTTTTTATGTTTAATTGTTTCATAATGCTTTGATTTATGTGATTTTAAATATTTACCTCCGCAATAACAATGCACTTTTTCATTTGGATTGAATTTTCTAAATTCATCATCTAAATTACATTGAACTGCAATATCTTTAAATGATTTTTCATTATCTAATTCACATTGAATGCCAATATTTGATGAATTTTCATTATAGATAATTTGTTTATTATCAAAATTGAAATAATATAATTGTCTTTTTTCAATTCTTAAATTAATCAAATCATTGTAATCTTTTGAAAGTATTATATCATCATTTCTTTCATTGAAAGGAGTTTTAAGAATATTAATTATGTTTTCATCTAAAGTTCCTTTAAAATTAAAAACTGTATTGAACATTTTAGGATTTTTAACGCCATTATCAAAAGTATCTACTAGTTCGGTAATTAAATATGTTTCATTTGATAATATTTGATTAATCATAGTTATGTTATCGATTTTATAATGTCTTGCGGACACTAAATTTGTTGCTGAAATATAATTTTTAATGTAAAACTGTGAAAATGATTTATTGGTTTCATTGATTTCGATTTTAAAGTCGGGTTCTTCTTCTTCTTTCTTCATTTTTATAACAAAATTTTTATTAAAACTCATTCAAATATAAATATTCAATGTTTTAAATATGAATTATTTCAATCACACTTTACTGACACTTTTAATGTTTAAAAATCTAACTCGTACAAATATAAATATTGAAATATGTTTAAAATATAAACTATTTCACTCACACTTTACTCACACTTTTATACTCTTTTAGTTATCCATTTATTTTACTTATATTTTTACTCGAAATCTGTTAAAATATGAATTATTACTCACACTTTACTCACACTTTTGTAATTAACGAATAAATGATTTTAAAATATATGAAATTCATGTAAATTATGTTCATTTACAGTTGAATTAGGAGTGTGCGCGACTAATTCAACTGTAAATTATTTTTATTTTCATTTTTTTACGAGCTCGACCTTTCGACCTTTGGTATGAAAGCCTATTATCCCTATTACTCTTATCAGCAATAAATACTCTGATCATTGTGGTGAGCGTTATAGCGCTCTGAATACGTGTGCTAGTATTTTAAATGTTTTCGTCGAATTGATCTCGCGACGAAAATACAGACACTGAACTAGATAAAGGATTCGCCATTCGTTTATTCCTAATCCCTCAATTCATAATTTTTAAAAATCTCAAAACAGGGATTGTCCCTGTTATTTATTTGTTTGGTAAATTTCGTTTGATTTTTTTAGTTTCCCTTACAGACCCACCACACCTGCCGGGAGCGAAATTACCCGACGACCTTGAGATTGGTCTCTGCGTCAGTCAAAAAGGATAATTGTTCTTTTATGATTCATATTAGAAATATAAGTGAATGGTTTATTTTACTTTTAAAACCAGGATTATATAATTTGGAAAATTTAGCTCAAGAAATTAATAGAAGAGCACGGATACAAATTATGTGAACATAAATCTTTAATTAGATTTATAAAAAGTGATAGTTCAAATAAAATCAAAATAAAGGTACATGATGAAAATGGACATGCCATTTTTGGTAAGAAAACCAATAGCTAAAATGTTAGGAATTAAACCAGATACTGTTACTGGAAACGCAGAAGGTAGCTCAAATTTAATACCTGTTACACGTTCTTATATTTATTGTAATTAAATTGATCCTACAAAAACATTTGAAGCGAATAAAAGTACAACTTGCATTTCTAGTATTAAATAATTTAGCATTAAAAAATGTGAAACCATTTGGAGCACAAATAAATTTTGATTTATCTGAATGTGATTTTAAACCTTGCAATCCACGTTTTAATAATTCTACGTTAGAAATAAGAAATAACAATGGAAATTTAATTGATTTAAATAATTTTTCTGAAATTTATGAATTAGTTATAAGATAATAAATTTTTCACTATATAAATATGAATATAACTGTTGGACTGAGTATATGTTTTAGATTTGGTTTTAAACGTGAACAAGGAGTGGAATTTGAAAAAAGTGATGTAATAACACATATTAGAAGTACTACATTTTTTTATGAAACAACATTTGATTTTGAAACAACAAGAAATATAGAAACTTATGATGTAAAAAAAATACTGATTTAATAAGAAATTCTACAAACACAGTATAATTGTTGCGTTTATTAACGGACTCATTGGATTGAACTTCAAAACAAAATTCACGATATTTAGGATTGAGGGATGTTATTCAATAGGCCTGCGACCAATCTGTCCAGATGTTAGGCCTACGCATATACATAGGCCTTCATAGGCTAGTAGCCTATACTAGGTTGAAGCTAAGTTCACTGTAAAGGAGGAATCAGATTTATTAAAATGCATGTTAATTAGTGATTAACTGGTTCTGACCTGCAACGATCAATCACAATTATCAATTTTATTGGCAAAAATGAAGATTTTTTTGAAAATTTCTTCTGAGCAGACAGCTTTATAAATCAGTCTTTTCATTTGAGTTTTTTCATCATAAATGAAACTGGTATTTCATTGATTCCTAATTACTTAAGCCGCAGGCATAGGTCGGCCTTGCGACGGCTTGCAACGCACTGCGACGCCATTCACTGTGACCGCCAGCGACGAAGTGTCGCAACGACTCATCGACCTATGCTCCCTTGTGACGGAGCAACGGGTTGCGACTGTCAGCAACGCCAGTCACAAGGAGTCGCACGTGTTCTACTTTCTGTGACGCGACACGACAGTCACAACCGACATACACGCTCTTGCGACTGGCAGAAACTAGTCGCACACAGTCGCTGACAATCGTATTTCAACCGACTTGCACCGAAACTTGTGATGCAACGCGAAGATGGCATATCGTCGCAAGGCCAACCTACATCCGACCTTAAGTTACTGCGGAGCCCCAGAAATGTCTTTTTTTTCGTTCAAAAGACCTTTCGATTGAAAATTCTTTCGTCGGAACAAATTTCATTTCGTTAGAACCAATAATATTCTGTTCGATTGAACCAATTTGAAAAAATCGTTAGAATCGTTAGAAACTTTTTTTGTCCAAACGAAAGGTTTTTCGTTCGAACAATCATTTGATCGAACAGAATTGTTTTAATTTGAACAGAATTTTCTTGTCAGAACATTAAGTTTTTCGTTCGAACAAGTATATCGTAGCAAGTTTTTTCTCCGAACCAAAAGTATTAAGTATTTCGTTCAATCGCCGAGACAAAAAGTTTTTCATTTCAACAATAACATAGCTTTTTATTCGAACACATTTTTTTGTCAGAATGAAGAAAAGTTTTGGTTCAAACAATAATCGTATTGTTGGATCAAACAGAATTGTTTTCATTCGAACAAGATTTTCTTGTTGGAACATTAAGTTTTTTGGTCGAACAGCGTTTTATGGTTGTTTTGGAAATTTACTCGGTCCGGTATATTTTGGATTACTGTGTCTGTCATTTATCAGGATATGAAAGAGAAGACGACTTATGATACTACATTGCGTGACTACACTAGTTAGACTGACTTATTCCAAAATGAGGCGTTCCGTTGATTTCGGCCACAAGTTTTCGTTCAGATATAACTGCTGAGCCATTTGAGTGACTTATTGATACTGTTTCTTAATAGCCTGTTTAGTAATGGCTGATGTTGTACCTTATCAAATGCTTTGTCGTAATCCATAAAGAGAAATTATGGCCTAACAGTCGATTGTCAAGAGTCAAATAGGGCCATCTGGTCCAGTTGTCCATGGTTTCTAGTAGGTGTAATTGTAACTGTTTGTCAACCTTCCTCTTCATAATCTGTGTTAAACGTTTAACAGGATTCTAAGACTGTACAGAAAATCCGTTATCGCTGCTTTGCAGCTATATTCTCTTTCTATTTTTGGTATTTGTTAATTTCTAACAGGATACCTATCTATCTTATAATTATTTTCAAATGGTAGATAATTTGATACTCTAGAAATATTATCAGTTGCAGGATGTAAACAACTAATAATTGACCATAAAAAGACATTTATTATCTTCATTTTGTACATTGATTACTGCATTAGTTTTAAATGGCAACTTAATATACTGTTCGTGAACTGTCGGATTTGACATATCTATTGATCATGTTTGACGATCCTATACGTGTACCCGGAAATGAGCGCCCTCAGTCGGCTTCTGTTGAAAGTATGACGTAAAGGAAGGGCATACTGAATAGAATACTGTATAGAATTTAGCCTATAGCAAATCGGCTATTGTCGCTTCGATGAATGGTCCCATAAACTTCTTTGTTATGCGAACAATGGTATGTTGTTTTTATATTTCTATGAAATTTGTGGTTCTATTAACCTTAGTTTGAAAAAAATGACGGTTTCGAGTTGAATAGATACGTTGATTATGCGTGATGTTCGATTGATGTTGTGCGTTCGTAGTCTCACTAGTCTGTGTAAAACACAAACAACAGCTGGTTGGTGCATTGACAAAAAGGCCTATGATGTGTTTTCCTCGCCACTAACAGGGAAATGATTTCGTCTATTACAGCAGGGTTATAATTAGTTCCAAATTATGATTTCCAATTTTACTTTAGGAGTCTGACTCTTCGAAACAACCAGAATTGTCAGTGAACTCTGAGCCGTTAAAGCCTGTCTTTCATCATCATGTAGTAGGCCAACATCGTCATCATTACCGTTCTTCACTTCACATCATGCTACTTCAACCTCAAATGGGAAGACAATCGAAGTACTGGAAACTCCGAATGCTAAACTATCTCATCCTGTAAGTATTTCCTTAGATTTTATTCACATTATGCTAGTCTTTTCAAGAACAAATCAGCTGTGGCGCCTTATCCGTTTTCAAACCTATTTGATTTTGTATTGATTTAAACGTAGGTCCTAATATTAATTTTCCTTGATTTTCATCTAAATACTTTTGGTTTCCTGATTTTTCATTAGACCTGATTATATTTTTAGTTTATGACGCCACAACCCCAGCAAACGGTAACCAGGACACCAAGCCAAGATTTAGGTCTAACCTATGGTAGTAGCTTTGAAGAAACCCCAACCTCGGTAAGTCTTAGCATATTCAGTAGAAAATATCATCACATCTAATTATGTCATATTACCAAGCCAGTACCCTTATTCTAGGTTTAAAATACAGAAAGTCGGTACATTTATTACTATGGTTTGGCATAAAAGTCGGATTATATTTATTTTCAGAGTAAATCCAAAAAACACTGCGTAGTCCCACATTGTGTTAAGAGAGGCTACCGTCATGAACCAGGACATGGGAAGGTCACTTTTCACAAGTTTCCTAAAGATGAAAAGTTACGCAAGGAGTGGATAGTAAAATTAGGCGGGATGTAGGCAAACACTTTATTGTCAAGAATCATTCATGCATATGTTCGTTGCACTTCAAAGAAGACGACTTTGAGTATAGTCTGTTCGCGGGTCGCAGGTTTTTACACACTGGGGCCGTTCCATCGGTATTTGCCTGCTGGAATGGCTTGAAAAACATTTCTACTGGCATTTCAGTTACACGTGCTAAAATAAGCTTCAACTCATGGAGCGACCTGGAGTTTGTGCCGAATATAAAATCTTGGAGGATCACCAGTTAAACAGTGACAGCAGTACCTATTCGTCTAATTCAGAAATGTGTTCAGACTTAGATAAAGAAAATGACAATTCCAGTGAGAATGAAATTGATAAACTGAAGAATGAACTCGAAAATATTAGATTTATAAATGAAAAGCTGCAATCTGAGAATTTTGCACTAACTAAAGAATTATCCAGCAAGTTGTTCTGTATTGAAAACATTAAGCCATCTGAAATTACATTTTACACCGGTTTTCCGTCAATTTTTGTTTTTGAAAATGTGCTAGAGTACCTGAACCCTGGTCAGAGAGGTGAAAACATAATTTACTGCAATCATATGCAACAGTCAGCCAATGCAATAAAGCTTGGTCGTCCAAGAAAATTAACTCCAAGAAATGAGTTCTTCCTTTTCTTGTGTCGCGTACGTCTGGGTTTACTTGAGGTTGATTTGGCAAATCGATTCAATATTTCTGTTTCAACTGTAAGTGACATTATCATATCTTGGGCGAATTTTGTGTATATACGGTTGGGTGTTTTGAATATTTGGGCACCCAGAGAATCAATCCAGAAATTCATGCCCGAAAGTTTCAAATCTAAGTACCCCCAAACTAGAACAATTATTGATGCTACAGAAATAAAATTGGAAATGCCATCATCATTAGTCCTTACATCACAATCATATTCAAATTATAACACACTCAAAGGCTTGATTGGCATCAGTCCATCTGGTTGTGTGAATTTCTGTTCGCAACTTTACACTGGCAGTATTTCTGACCGCGAATTAACTATTAGAAGCGGTTTGTGGAAGTTACCTTTCGAGCAGGGAGATGTAATTATGTAATTATGGCAGACAAAGGTTTTAACATCCAGGATCTTCTCGACCCTATAGGTGTGCGTTTGAATATTCCTCCATTCTTGGGTCAAAATGCACGAATGTCAGTGTCTGATGTTCGGGAGACTCAAGCCATTGCAGCAGAACGTTTCCATGTGGAGAGGCTTATCAATAGAATAAAGAATTTTCACATTTTTGACAGTGTCGTACCATTGACTCTAGCAGGATCTATAAACCAAATCTGGTCTGCATGCGCCCTGCTTACCTTATTCCAGAATCCGATAATTTCCTGTGAAATTTAAAATGAAGCCTTCGTGTTAAATATATGATGATTTTATTTAAACAAATTATAATAAGATTATTGTTATAAAACAATAATGTAAATTTGTTACAAATTTATACACTGTTCACTGCGCATTTATAACTGATCTCATAAATGTATTGAAATAAAATTTAAGAATTTAAGAAGTGGATAATGGTTGAATCCTTTTGAGAGAACTTCATCTCCGAGTTCCATTGAGTTCACCAGGTTGTTCGGAATGTAATGTATGAGGAAGAATTCTGTCAGTTTATGTAGCATTTCCTTCCAGAATTCAGATTCAAATTTTATGCGTTCTATCAGAAACCATTTTTTTGTGAAAATGACGAAATCACCCCACTCCAACCCACTGATTCCTAACTGACGCTGAATTTGATAATAATAATAATGGTTTTTTTTAGTTGTGGCTTCCCGTTGACTAGCCCTGAGCAGAATGAACTGTCCGCACAAGCCTCTCGAGGGGATATATCTTTAAAGGCATATGGGCACTTGACCTCAAGTAACCCATATCCAGCACCATCAGCAATAACTAAATAATCAGGAGAAGCACCTAGCCAGGGAAATACGGGATTCACTATCATACGACAGGGAAAAACTTGTACCAGCTTTCCACACTTTCCTAGGTACTGAATGTATTTCAATATGGCCTTGTCCTCATTATCAATTCCGTGTCGTACAGCAGGTACATGTGAAATATCAGTTGATGTTGTCAGTGATTCTACAAATTTGGCTGTAACCTTTGCTTTCCTTTTTAATATTGTACCAAATGTACTAGCTGTCAATCGATATTTACGAGCTGAATACCAATCACAACTAAATCTCTGTTTTCGAGTGAGTTCCTCGAGTTCAACAGATTGTTGGGCATTTAGAATTAGATTATTGATGAATTCGTGTTCCAAAAATGTTGGCTGCCTTGGAAATTTAAATCTGGGTGGAATTCTTATAGGCATTGTAGGAAAATGATCAAAAATAACTGATGAATATTAGGAGTATGAAGAAAAATCACTGACAACATCGAAATCTCCTTCAGAAATACTAAGTTAATAACTTAGAACACTACCGACCGGGGTTTGAACACCTATTTTCGTGTCAATCATATCTCTATGTTCATTGAACATCTGACAAAAGCCTAAAGACGGATTTATTATCTTTAAATTTTGAAATAAGTCTAAAGTATCATTGAACTGTGAGTGTTTCAAATAATCACTCGTGGCATCATACAGTGTTGATTTTATACCAGTCTTTTTGGAGCCATATTCAGGCCTGATAACTGAATAACTCATAATTGGTTCTGGGTAAATTCCAGCGGTTCTTGGCCGGTGCCATTCTTGCGGGTTGTCAGTACATGTACCGATTTCTGGGTACTTGACTATTTTCTATTTTGTTACAATGGTCCAGCAAATAGAGTAAAGCAACAATGTGGTTGCAGTAACCACCACTTCCAGCTGCACAACTGCAATGACCAACTTGAACTACATCACCGAAAAGAGCTACCAAGACATTATGTGGGGTTTCATTCTTGCGTTGGGAACGAAAACATTTACCTCGAACGAATAGCAAATCAGTGTCTTTTTTCATAACATTGGCCACATTATGTACATAGTTTTCATTAAAAAAACTTGTAACCCTTGTCTAGTGGCTTTTCTATGTATTGTTCACCTTTAAGTCTTTTTCCTGATTTCACGGCGTGGTCACGTATATTTAAAAAAGTAAATGTCTTTGAAACTAAAATATCTTTGGTCCCATTCTGCGGTGGCTGTAAAATAATGTCTTGTGGATCATCCTTAATGTTAACTGAAGTGTTGGTTGCAGCTTCCTTACATACTGGACATTTCATAATTTTTGCTCTTGTATATGTCTTGTGAGGATCCGGATCAATTAGATCATACTGACGCTGACTACATTGGCGAACCCTGAAATGAAATTTATTTCAAATTACTATAGCCATCAAGATTGAAATATCTGTTTTATTTAACTGGACTGAAAGAAATAAACTGATCTTGGTATTTGGTATATGGTTTTTCATTGGAATTATCTAGATTGTATGGAATACTTCAAAGTATTTCAAAATATTTCAAACATCGGAAGTTTTTTGAATGGATTTAAAAAACTACATTGAAATTAATACAGCTCTGGTGTCTGCAGACTTATATTTTAAACCCCGACATCTCAACCAAAATTGTAGGTCATTCTTCTTGTACTTTGAAGGTGAGTTTTCTAACGATGAACCTGGGATATCGATCGCAGTAAAAATATGAGATAATGAGGTTTAAATACAAAGGTATTACGGGATATAATTAACACAACCAATTACAGGTTGTTAACAAACATTTCAAAATAGAGTGAAATTCTTAAGTAGGCCTAATGATGTGTAGTTCAGCTCAGTGATATATCTGAACATAATTTCTTAATGTACACACAATGTTTTTCTTTTTAAATTCAAAAGACACTAGATTATTACCTGAGAACACAAATCACAACCAGTGGCACCTCTGGAAGTAGGATTATCATCATACTGGCTAATTTCAGTACCATCAGTAGACAACTGATGTGGATCCAACATTATTATGCACTGTCAAGTGGAACCATTTAAATTTAAAACTCAACCGAAATACACATACTGAAATATAATTTAAGTACCTGTGTCAGGATTGTAAGCAACTGAAAAAAGCTAGAGGCCAACAACAATAATAAGATTTGGGTTCTGTTCAGCTCTCAGGCCTAAAATTAGGCAGGTAAGGATCAGCCGGTAAGTTCAAACAGAGAACAAACCGCAAGTTGTGAATATTATACACAGACTACTGTGGACAGTGTGGTACGATCAAATAACGTATTATAGGAGGATTTTTTGCATTCGTGGGATTTAGATGCCAGTCACTGACACTTGTTGATGTAATATACATTTGTATGTGGTACATACCATCAAAATGTGTAGTAAACAGCACCAAATCGTTATTTTATTCACGGAAACTAGCGCGCCTAGCGATACGCTTTGTTTAGCTTCCGGGTACGCGGTAACGCTTCCATTGCGTCATCAGTACTGAGTCGTCGCCAGATGGCAGTACTTTCCGGAAACATGTATAAATCTGTTCTATGATCACTATTTCATTTCATATAAAATTTTATTAGTCTTCTTAAAGTTTTCGATACGCGTATGGCCTTTATAGTTAGTAATGTATGTTTGTACCCTTAACCTTTTCTACAGCCAGATCGGAATAAAGATCGCCAACTTGAGTCCAGTTCGGCAAAATCAGCACTTTTGCAGAGGTTTTGAATGGTAAATGTTGAAGACGCTTTGAAAGGAGTACTTTGTATTTCGCGCTGATCTCTATATCTGGTAGTGTTGATCTCTAGATGGCGCTCCCATAAAAAAAAACGTCGTTTATTTACTGATTTCGTCCTAATCTAAGTGCGACATATCAACCAACTAGTCAGAAAACCCGTTATCGCTGCTTTGCAATTATATTTAGATTATTTATTTTTCCGTTTGAACTGAAGTACGCACTTCATACCAAACTAAACCCACCAAATTAGGGTTGATTGCTTGTCAGTTTGGAATATCATTGCGCAACGGACGTTTGTCAAACTATACCGCGTAGAACTATGAAGTCCTGAGCTAAGTGGTACCGGTAACTATCCATATTTCCTTTCCAGGTGGATTGATCCATTGTTTGTATGTTTGGCAAGAAGCAAGTTCTGGTTATCTACATTTCGTCATGGCTGGACTTGGTATTGGATCTATCATCTGCCCTCTATTGGTCAGCCCGTATTTATCTGAATTCAGTCGAAATATGACAAAATCTCCAAGCATGTCATTCATTCCAATAATTGAACATAATATGACTAATCACATAATAATCGCGATCAAAAATGCATCCAATCCGGGAAGATCTAACTGTTCTACGGTGGATATGGTAATAACTCACGAAGGTCGAGTCGAGTATGCCTATTATATGGTAAGCGGCACCTTGCTCGTAACGGCGGCTGCTTATTTCATGACACTTATATCTGGTACTGGTTTGCAACGCAATAACAACCTAGAAATCAGAAATGACTTACCCAGAAATCATTTTGAAGATGATGTCACGGCATTGTACCCTGATAACAATAACGTCATAACAACCGAACATTGTTTATACCCAACGCGTTGTATAAAGTTTCTTGCAAATTTAATGACGACTTTTGTCGCCGGAAACCAGAACGTGTACGGTAATTTGATTCCGATCTATTTCGTTGAGAGCGGTTTAGGTTTGCAAACCGGAACTTATTTAACCAGCGCTTTTTGGGTGATATTCACCGTGTCGAGGTTCCTGTGTTGTTTTCTTGTTCATTTTACTGGAAGTAAGAAGATTCTTACTCTGTGCATAACTTTAGCGAATGTCGGCTCTGTTTGTTTGTTTTTCCGCTCGTTCTCTAATGCATTTTTGCTCATAGCCATAATAAATTTCGCTTTGGGAACAAGCGCAATATTCCCAGGACTGATGGGTTGGGTTAAAGAAACTGTCAACATCACACCAATAGATATCGCTATCCTACTGTCCAGTGCATGTGTTGGTCATATGGCATGGACTGTTGGAATATCAATCGCCATGGAAAAATTTGGCTCTGTTGTTTTTGATTACGTTGTAATGGGGACAAATTTTTCGATCGGTATCTGTTGGTTTGTTGCCGTCGTCAAACAATGCTGTTACCGGGAGAACTTGGAGAAACAAATGCTATCAGGGGCTATTTGCGGTGCCAAATTAAACGAACGCTCACCCCTTCTTGTAGCAGATGACTAAGACGAGCTCGCAAATTAGCAATTCAAAGAGATGGCTGGCTGTGTCTTTTTTTATTTAGCGAACATAATTATTTTCCAATAATTTGTCTTCATTCTGATTATATGTGAATACATTTTCAACGCTGTCAGAAATATAGAAATATATGTTCTTCTCTTCCCAATGAAAAACTGCCTATGCTTACAATTTCTGAATGGCTTATGTAGCACTAGTTTTTTTGTGTACGTTTATGGATAGGGTGCATTCAATGGATTGCCTCATTCAAACCTCTGGAAAATCTGCGTAATGCGGAAAATAACATCAGTTCTTCACCTCTACACTAGGCCATTGCATCCTCCCCCTGCAGGGATTCGAACCTGATGGCATCGAGAATGCCACGGTACGAAACACTGCCACACTTAACCGAGTGCGCCGCTATACCCGCAGCTCAGATGATGTCATTATTAGCCAATCATATCCCGATATTCCGTTTTATCTTAGCCGGGTTTTAACGTTAAAAGTTCTTCTGTGAAAATTACCTTCCCGATTAAATAACGAGCAATCTGATTGGTGAACCAGCGCATGTACCTGCACATCCGATCTAATGTGGCAGGGTTTCGTGCCGGGGCTGAGTGTAGCGATGCCATTAGGTTCGAATCCCTGCCGGTGGAGGATGGGCCATTGATGTATAAACTACATGTATCGATTTCTAACATAACAGGCGGGAATGAAAATAGCAAAATCTCACAATAAATGAAGAAATGCCTGAAACGTTTATTATAATATTAGGAATCTTTCGGGTGGTTGCTACCAACTTTCTTCAGCCTGAAATAAAGAAGGGTCATAGCAACCACCCGAGATATTCCTAGTATTTTACCAAAGTTTATAGGCACTTCTTCATTTATTGTGGGATTTTTAGGCCAGCCGTATGCTGAGCCTATTACTATACAAATGAAGAGAATTTAAATGGCATGGATTCCAGAGCTAAAGAGGGCCTTTGACTGTGCAACTAAGCATAAGCTTATCCATTCTCCAAATCGTAGCGAGCTGAATTTTGAGAAAGGGCCTCGTTAGAATTTATATGAGCTTTTTCGCGAAAATCTGAACGCAAAATTATCGGTTTTAAAAAACCAATCAGAAAGCAAAGACTCTTCTTTGATTGGCTTAGGCGCCAAAATCAGCTGGTGTACAAGTCAACCCACGGTGTCGTCTCTTGTTTTACTTACGTGTTTTTTAAAATTTGATACGTATTTCAAGATCGATTTCTGTGAAAATTTTAGTTGATTTGGTATTTTGGAGGAATATTTTTATTTAGACCACTGAAAATATCATTGACAATTATGCACAGTCCGGGAAAAATAGCTTTTCTCAAATCGCATGGATGACCTTGATAAATTCAGCTCCCTGTCGTTACTGTGTACTTATGAAAACACGATTGTACTGTGTATATTATAGGTATTGACCCTGAGCTGGGAGTGTATTTTGACAAATATAACCCACAGAATGCACCATTTGCCATTTTTTGAAAAGCTGACGGGCTGGCCATAGCGCCCATTGGGGCTCTTGCACTTTTATCATGGAAATTTCGAGCTACAATTTAAAAATGTGATCGCTTTGATTTCGCCCCCCTCGCCTCTTAAGAAGCACAACGAGTAGGGAGAATATCTGGGATCATTCTGAGGTCCATGTTTCAGCCTATATCAAATCATTTGATAAAGACTCTAAGGCGAAACGTCCTTATTGTAAGTCTGCACATTATAAGGGTTTTTATACTGCTACTTCTCAGAAAATGTTATTCGAATACTCGCAATTCTTATAATTTGTCCCTTTCCATCAATAGAATCTATTATATTTCAGATTCGATTACTAAAACACTAACAATGTTATTGTAGTATTCAATTCTAAAAAATCATCCAGACCCTCTTAACTCTGGTTGGAATTCACCATGGCATTCTAGCCGTCGATTGTACAAATGTGCTTGAGCACACGATCATCGCAGACTCGATGTTAAACAGCAAATCAGTACATGTGATCATACTTGCATGCGCATAACAAGCGTTTTTACGAACAAAATAAAACTTAATCGGCCATGAGTATTAATGTGGAATCCTCTATATTTCCAAGATTATCATCCTGAAACAGCACCAGCACCAAAGTCAGTCACGATAGGTAAAACACAATATCCGTGTTGACGCGATGAGGAGAGAATCCCACAATGATAATTAAAAGTCCGAAAATGAAACTTCGAGATAGTAGTTTATTCAACGTTTCGACTATATCCTAATAGTCATCTTCAGGAATAATGAGATACTACAGAAATTATGAGATATATATACAATCCAGGGACAAAGAGACTAATTCAAGTAATCAGAGATGATACAAACTAAAGGAAAATTAACGTAGAAACAGTTACACGCTAAAATAAATTAAAGAGGAGCAAACTAAGGGGTGATTATAAACAACAATAGTGAGTATAAATATAAATGAAACTTAAAGTCAGTAGTAAAAAGAAAGACAAACTAAGGGGCACTTAAATTAAAACAAAGGTGAATACAAGTTAAGTCAGAGACGAAATTGATGAGAGAACAAATAACAAATAATCAAAGGGGAAATCAAGTGTTGAGTTTAACCAGTTTACAGAGGAATTTTGATATAAGTTTATTATGGGGTGAAAAACCATTATTAAGGTTTACAACGTTGTTCGAATTTTCAATAATTAATGCAGATTCCAAAATATGTCTTCTAGTTTTATCGCTGCAAGGGTAAACTAATTCAGCATTAGCAAAATCAAAATTGTGTGAAGTCTGAAAAACATGACTAGCAACTCCGCTTTCAGGTTTAAAGTTTTTTACATCTAATTTATGCTCTTTTATGCGTTGATTAAGATTCCGACCTGTTTCTCCTATATATACTTTGTCGCAAACTTTAAAAGGTATTTTATAAATTCCACAGTTTAGGGATTCGGTTTTCGGTTTGTTGTTAATCAATATGTTACTAAGTTTATTATTGTATTTAAAGATGAGTTGTTTATTTAGTGACCGAAGAGAAACTTTAGAATTCTCGAGGAAAGGTACATACGGTACAATGATAGGCTGTTTATCGGTAGCCAACGTAGGAGTTCTAAGGTTGTTATTTCTAAAATGCGTAGTACGAGCTTTAAGTAGAGCTTTTTTCAATAGGAAATCGGGGTAGGCAAGTTTTTTGAGAGATTGGTTAATATGGTGAATTTCATCGGGTAGAAATGAGGGGTCACAAATTCTCAAAGCGCGAAGAAATAATCCTTGAGCTAAACCGAGTTTAATATCCGGAGAAGTAAAAGAGAAGTAATGGAGGTAGGATTCAGCGTTGGTAGGTTTCCTATAAACCGCGAATTTCAAAAAGGATCCACAGTTAAAAATCAAAACATCCAGAAAAGGTATTTTACTATTAGATTCCCATTCATACGTAAAAGCCAGAGACGGGTAAAGGGAGTTTAAATATATAAGAAAGTTATCAACATTGAAGTCAAAGGGAACCAAAGCCAGAACATCGTCAACATATCTGAGCCAGATTTTAGGGTGAATATCAGTGTAAAGAGGCAATATTTCAGATTCAACATGTTCTAGGAATAAATTAGCTAGAATAGGACTTAGAGGATTTCCCATAGCGATACCGAATGTCTGTTCGTAAAAACAATTGTTGAATTCAAAAAAGGAGTCCGTCGTACAAATAGAGATAAGGTCGATGATACAATCCGTAGGAATGCCGAAGTTAATGTTAAGTGATGGTAATCTGCGTTTTAAGAAATCAAGAGTAGGTCCAAGAGGAACATTGGTAAAAAGGGAAGTAACATCAAATGATATAAATTTGTCGTTGCCAGGGATAATATTCTTAATACGTTCAAGTAAGTGTTGATTATGGAGAAGGTGCGACGGAGAGAACGAACCGAGCACCGGAGATAACTGTTTCGCGAGAAATTTAGATAACCGGTATGTAGGAGAATTACAATTGGAGACTATAGGGCGCAGTCGAACATTATCTTTATGAATTTTAGGCAATCCATAGATATATGGTAAAGAGGGAAGACGTGAATGGAACTTATTCAGAGTTTCTTTAGCGGAGGGGAAACGTTTAATAATATCCGAAAGACTTCTGTTGAAATTGGCTTGCATACGATTTAAGTTTCTTATAAACACCAGGATTATCCAAGAGAGATTGCATTTTAACATCATAATTATCCAGATCTAAAATCACAATCTTGCCACCTTTATCAGCCTATTTCTATATTATGAGGTTTAAATATTAATAATTCCTTATTCATTTATATATTTTTAATTTTATTTGATAATATCCATTCGTTGAATCTACCGGCCATCCAACCCATTTTACTAAAGAATATTTTTTTCTTTTAACAGTTTTTGTTTTTAGTACTTTTTCAATTTTATATTCCTGGTCTAGATTTTCAGTAGTTAAACTTAATTCTTCTTCATAAAAATACCCATCAACTTCTTCACCATCTAAATCTTCTAATTTCTAGACATATGGTTTTGTTGTTATTACTTCTTTTATTTTATATATTTCTCTAGTAAAATTACGATCGTATCCTTTGTCAAATATCTTTTTATACTTAGAAATTCTAACATTTTGACCAACTTTAAATTTAAGTTCACCAAAATCATCTATAAGAAATCGGTGTTGTCATATCGCGGAAAGACGGAATCGCGGAATTTCTTCATTTTTACTTTAAATAGTAAACGAGTTTTCCCACGGGGATACCCACTGTCGGACAGCGCACCGGACCGATCGATGCAACGAGTTAGGTTCGAATCCCATTATTTGCAGGCAATTTTATATGGAAATATTATATTACGATACCGTTGACTGGCTGCCACCTGTAGAAGAAGTCAGAATCGAGTGGGGTGAAAGAGACCAGGCACCTAATGTCTATTTCTACTAGGCAAACTTCGGTTATCGAAGTTCATCGACTTTTTGAGAACTTCAGAAACGAATATTATCAGATAAATATTGAGCACGTTCGCGGTGTAGGACCGTAGTTGTAGATGGTTGCAAACATGAAATCCTACGACCAAACAAGTACCGGTTCAAATTCCTTTGAAATTATTATAATTTTACGGCCGTCCAGTACCGGTACCAATAAGATTCTTTTGATCCAAATAATCAGCATAGGGACATATATGTTATAGCAGTCACAAAGTAAACATTAAAAAAAACGAAACCATTTTATAATCTTTCATATCATTTAATTCTAAAAGATAAACCACATTCGCTTATAACAACAATGTAGACACACAACACGCATGAACAATCCTAAGCCAGAATGAAATATACAGAGTCAAATCTTAACTCGGAAATGAGTCCTGGAGAATGACCCATGATGTCATCACAAATCCTACGTTTACGTACCATCGATTTGTATTCCTTCAGTTAATGCAGCGATACTCTGTATCACTGAATTCGCAAAGCACGTATTGCCTAGGTTCTCCATTATTTGGAACAGTATCGTTAAGTTGTTGACTGGCGATATAATAAATTATCAAATACTAATTCCCGGTGTTGAAAACCTGGGTCCGGTGCCCTGTCCGACAGTGGGTATCCCCGTGGGAAAACCGCGTTCACTATTTATAGTAAAAATGAAGAAATTCCGCGTTTTTGGAAAATTCCGCGATTCCGTCTTTCCGCGATATGACAACACCGATAAGAAATGCCCAATATAAATTATTCCCAAAAATTTCAGCATTTTCAGGTTTTCTAGCATAAATAGGTTTCATTCCAATAGAAGAATGATAAGAATTATTATAACCTTCTATTAATTTTGGAAAAACATCAATCCATTTATAAGTATTATTTGCTGTGAAATATTTTGTCATTCTTGTTCTTAATGTTCTATTAAATCGTTCAAGACGTTTTCTTTTTATCCGATTTTGTTGAAAAATATTCAATATTATAATAATCTAAGAGTTCATGAACAAGTGAATTACCAAATTCTTTTCCGTCATCAAATTGTATTTTTTCTGGCTTTAGTCCATCACCTGAAAGAAATTTTTTAAAAACTAATGATGTTTGTGCAGCATCTTTTCTATAAAGTGGGAAGCTCCATACATACAACGACTAAAAATATCAATTATGTTTAATATCCACTAATAATCATCATTATCTTTCTAAACATTTTTCATATCAATTAAATCTCCTTGCCACTGTTGATCTACATAACTTACCATAGTTTTACGAGTTTTGTATTTTCTAACAATTTTTTCATGTGTTGTATATGTTGGTTGTTCTAACATAAATTCATTTATATCTTTACATTTAACTTAATTTTGTGGGATAATCTTATCTAATTTATCTTGTTTTACTTGGCGCCATATATTTTTTGCAGAAGAATAAGCAACCGAACACTCAGGGTTGTAATATAAATTTCTTAAATAATGTTCTTTAGTATTAGGAGTTTTTTTTACCCCCCATTTATGTATCGTTAATTTTAACTTTATATTGAATACTATCTAATTGAGAATTCATAATATTTAATTGCGCGTCAGATATAATATAAATGTGCATTTTGAAACATTTTTCTCCTTTTTTCTTTTTCATGAATACTTGTATTCCATCTTTTGTATTTTGTAATTTTTTCCCAGAACTATGTAATAAGTTATCCTCTGTCGTTCTAAAATCTAACCATAATGCATATTTATTGCCGGTATAATAATCAATTTGATTAATATTACAATTTTCAAATGATATAATTTTTCATTCATAAAATATTTTCTAATTTCTGGCCACTGATCAATCATTCTCATTCTTTGACAAAATAATTTATTTGCTATACCTTCAATTGTTATTTCTACTTTTGATATTTCAGGATTATAATAATTATGAACATTTATTGCGCCGTTAGAATATGTTGCAATTGTAAAAAATATTAATATACCGTTAATAGATCTTCTTGGAAAGTTAATATTCTCATTAATTATTTCATCATTTGCACGAATAGTTACAGTTTTAAATTTATTAATATAATCATATGATCATGAAAATCCTTGATTATATTGAGTTTGAATTATGCTAACAATATTTTCATCAGTTACTGTGTCATATTCTAAACATGTATTCGATAATTTATAGCCCATATCTTTAACTACACTTAATAGCACAATTTCATTAACAGGAGCAAATATTATTTCAAAAATAATATCTTCTTGTATAGCATATTTATATAAAGGCGCATTATTATTTATCAATTCAAAGTCTAATGGAATTTTATATTTACTTCCATAAATCTTTTTAATCAAATTATCTTCAGCATTAGTTACTTTTGGATTATTAGCTTCTGATCTTAATTTATTTTGATTTAAGGATTGGATGCCTTGAAATATCATATTATTTCTATTCTCTTTTGTTAACCCTAAATCTTTATAATGCATAAATAAATTACAAACATCTAATGAAAAAACTGTTTCTGGTCCAATCTTTATAGTTAATTTTTTAATCAAATACCTTCCAACATTATCGACAACGTAATTATTATCATGACCAGTTACTTTTATATCAGCTGATAAATAAATACTATTTGGAACATAAAAAGTATTTTGTGTTAATCGAGGAATTCTAACATATAAAGTTTCATCAGGATTAATATTACAAGGATTATGAGTAATGATATGATGAGATCTTTCTGCTTTAATAGCATTTGATATTCTAGAATTCTTAGAAGGATTTATATAACTACCACTCATTTATTAAGAAATAAAATTACTTATTTATTCTTTATCATATTCACTAATCCAAAAATGATAGCACTTACAATTGTAATTAAAAATAAAATAATATGTTCAGCAGCAAAACTAATAATATTTCCAGCATACATATTTCAATATAAAACCAACAATTGATGCTATAACACCGGGTAAAGCAGCAGCAGATATTTTTGATAATTCCCATAGATATTTTGCTAATTTCTTTAAACCATTTTTAACTTTATCTTGTATAGAATTATTATTATTTGGAGGTTTATCCGGTTTATTGGGAGTAGGTGTAGATTTAAAATCATTTGATATAACTCAACCTATTGTTGTAAATATCATAGTTACAGATGTTACAATTGAAAGAATTGTTATACCTTCAAACTTAAATAATTATTTTATTTTATCTTTTAATGATGTTTTAGAATCTGATTTTATCAACAAATCTTTAGAAATAACTTTTAATCCATTATTACAATAATCATATGATTTTAATAATAATTTTTTTTCTTCTTTCTGAAATTCTGTGTTATATTCTAATTTATCAATTTCTTTTTCTAAATGTGCATTATTTCTTTAAATTCAATTTCTTCAATAACTTTATTATCTCATTCTAATTTTAATTGTTCTATTTCTTTAATTTTATCAGTTTTTCTTTCTAAAGTAATAATTTTTTTATCTCTAATCATTTTATTGTGCGCAAATTTATCAACTTCATTTCTTATACTAATAATTTCTCTAATTGCTTCATCAGAAAATATATTTAAATCTTCTAATTGTTGATCTGTTGCATCAATTAATCCATTTGGTAAAGTTTTTCAATTGGATCTTCGTTTGATTTAAGTTTACTAGTTTTGGAAGTTATATTCTGTTCAGAAGTTGGTTCTGTTTCTGGTTTCTTTTTGATTATTTCAAATAAGTCATCACTTTGACTAAAATCAATTAAATTATAATCTTTTTCTGCTTTTGTTACATCAGTTATTTCATTACTATTACTTATTCTTTTAATTCTAAATGTTTCTAATTTTTTCAAAGTTGATTCTGCTAATATTTTATTTTCAACTTTATAAGTGATATCAATATAATAATCACCTTCCAAATGATAATAACATTTACCATTATCTAAAAATTTTAATTTATATAACTAACGTTAAAGTCTTTATCATTTATATTAAGTTTAGAATTTTCAATTAAACGTACTGATTTATCTATTTTGTGAATATTATCTAAATCTTGTTTTATATAATCTGGGTCAAAATCTGGATCATATTTTTTCAGGGTAAAATTGTGATTCTGCATGTATATTTAAATTAGAATTATATTCTGTTTATTATCATAATCAATATTTGTTTCATTGAAATCAGGTTGTGGTTCATCAGTTATACCAGGTTCATCAAAATCAAAAGGGTCCATTTCATAACCTTCCACACCTTCTACATCCATTTATATCTTAAGAAAATTAAAATCTAAAATATAATATTCCTCCTATTATAATAGCTACGCTAGATATAACTAATTTAATATTTTCATGTGATTTATTATCATTTTTAGTTTCAATCATTTCATGTTGAATGTTATCAGTTTTTATATTTTCTGTAGTATTGTAATCTTTCATTTTAGAATCGTTATCAAATTTGATATTCTTAGTTTTAGTTTCAGTTGATTGAATATGTTTTTTTTAATTTTTTTCACCTTCCATTAATTTTGGAGCAGTGATAATTTTTTTATTTATATCATTTAACCCAAACTTGTTTTTTATTGTTGCAGTCTTAATTAAATTATAATAAACCAATTATATTTCCAATTTTTAATACTGAATCATTAGAAATAATTAATAAATTAGGACCTATACAATAAATTAATCTAATATGTGATTTATGTAAATAATTTTGATAACTTACTATATTTTCTGGAATCGATCTATTTTTATCATTATGAATAGAATCTTCAAATAATACTTTCAATTGTTTCTGCGCATCAAATGAAGTACTATCATTTCCAACTATTGGTGATCTTGTTTCAACTTGTGCGCCGAAAATACAAATTAAATATATTCGAATAGATTGATTTATTCGTTGTATACCAGGCTTTGTAAAACCTTCACCATTATCTATAATAAAATTATTCCAACCATCATCATTATCGATTTCATAATTATGATAAGCACCAACTCTATGTGAATAATCAGTTCTTTTTATTTAAAACTGTTCACCAATGCCTTGCAATTTACCATGCGTTCTAAAATCGGAATTATATATATATGATATATTTTGTATACAGAACTCTGTATGCTTTGAATACAGTTCTGTGAATAGAAAATCAAAGTTATTGAGATGCTAAGAATCCCCTAAATTATATTACGCTCAACAATATGGAAAACTATTGATTCATGTAAGTAATAGGGGTAATAGGCTTTCAAATCAAAGGTCGAACGGTCGAGCTCATTAAAAAACAAAATATTAAAAGTAATTTAAAACTATAATATATTTTCATAACCGTGTGTATTTCATATTATAACTAAATATTTATTCTAAGATATTAATAATTTAAATTTTAAATGCATATTGTATAAAAATCAATTGGTCGCTCCGCTTCGCTACCGCTCCGCTCCGCGACCAATTGATTTATTACAATACACAAATTCATATAATCAAATATATTTTAATAATAATAATTATTCTATTATTCAACTGAAATGCACACGGTTATGAAAATATATTATAGTTTTAAATTACTTTTAATATTTGTTTTTAATGAACTCGACCATTCAACCTTTAAACTGAAAGCCTATTGCCCCTATTACTCTTAAAATAATCATTTACATGAATAACATTTAATTTGACAGATTATTCAATATAAAAGTGTAAGCTCTTATAGAATAGATATATAGATATATTTTAAACATTATTTCAATAATCACTTTTGTATGAGTTAGATTTTTAAACATTAAAAGTGTTAGAATATGAAGATGATATATTAGAAACTAAATTAGATGAATTAAAGAATGAAAAAGAAACATACAAATGTGATACATGTAATCAATCATTCAGTGATAAAAGATATTATAAAGAACATTTAAAATCTAAAAGTCATATTAGAAATAAGAATAATGATATTTTAGGTGAAGATTATTTTGATGAAGATAATGATAAGAAACAGAAGACAATTAAAAGAATAAAAAATAAATTAAACAATAAAAGACCATACATGGAAGATGTAAGAAAATATATTAATTTATTGGATAATAAAAAAGATATAGAGATAACCGAAGCATTTAAAAGTGATATTGGCCCAGCAGCTATCGAGTTTAAATTTCATAAAGGAAAAACATAAGAAGAAAATAAAAAACATTTAGAAAATATGAAAGAAATAATAAAAATAATAACTGATGTTGAATATCCTAAAAATAAGTATATCTTCTAAAGTTAAATTCATAAAATCTGAAGATAAACCAATATATAATATAGATTCTCATTCACAACATATTATATATAAACAACATATAGATGATAAATTAGATGAATGTTATAATGAAGTAAAAACTAAAATAGAAGAGAAATATTTTGAAGGATCTGGTTTAATATTTGATGAAATAATATTTATGACTTTACATGTTTATAACACAAAATATAATAAGTTAACTAAATCAAAACAAATTGATGAAAATAATGTATCATATTATAAAGAACCAGATATTGAAGCATCGAGTTATATTAAACTACCATTTAAAACTAATGCTGTAATAAATGTACAAAATGAAGATGATAAATGTTTTCTATGGGCTATAATAAGTTGTTTACATCCTGAAACTTATAATATTTGTAGATTAACTCATTATAAACCATTTGAAAATAATTATAAGATAGATAATTATCCTGTTATAATTAAAAACATCCCAAAAATAGAAAGAGATAATACTATAAAGATAAATGTATTTGATTTAATCAAATTGCCAAATACAAAAGGTAACAATATAAAACATTATACATTAGAACCTTTATATCTATCAAAAGTTTATGATTCAAACGATGTTATAGATATATTATATTATGAGAATCATTATATGTGGATTAAACAAATAGATTTATTCTTTAGAACAGAAAGTGATCACCATAATAAAATATACCTATGTAGAAAATGTTTACATAAATTCAGTAATGAAAGTACATTATTAAATCATAAACAATTATGTGAAAATCATGATTATTGTAAATTAGTTTTACCAAATGAAAAAGATAAAATATTAGAATTCAAAAAATATGATTACAAAAATAAAGTTCCATTTGTTATATACGGAGATTTTGAATCATTAAATAAAGAATTAACTGATCAAGATAGAAAAGAAATATATTATAAAAGAAAGAAATTAAATTCTAATGAAAATGATTTTTCAGATGAACCAAAAACAAATACTATTAAAAAGATTCATCAATCAGCTGCTGCTTTCGGGTTATATATTAAATCTGATTATCCAGAACTAATTAAAAGTGAATATTATCATTATAGAAATGAAAATGTTATTAATCATTTTTGTGACTTATTAATTGAATATGAAATAAGGTTTATTAAATTATTGAATACAAATAAATTATAATGACAGAAGAAGATAAAGAAGAATTTGTGTTTACAGATAAATGTTATTATTGTGAAAAGATATTTAATTATAAAGATAAAAAAGTAAGAGACCATAATCATTTGAATGGAAGGTTTAGAGGCGCCGCACATGAGAATTGTAACTTACAAGCTAAGAAAATTAATTTTGTACCAGTTATATTTCATAATCTATCAGGATATGATGCACATTTATTCATCAAACAGTTATGCCATAAAATAGAAGAAATCAATAATGAAATAGAAAGATTAAATTCAAATAGATCAAAAGATAAAATACCAACTTATAAATTTAAAATGTTAGCTAAAACATCTGAGAATTATATATCATTCCAATTTGGGTGTTTAAGATTTATAGATTCATATAGATTTTTAAATAGTTCATTAGATAACTTATCAAAATCATTAGTTGATGATGAATTGAAAATATTAAAGCAACACTAATAATAATAATAATAATAATAATGATAATAATAATAATAATATTTATTTACAGTCCGTTACATAAAAATATCTCAACAGACTTTACAAGTTGACAAAAACATAAGACAATTGACAGATATACAAAATATTACCCAATAAAATAGATATTTAATTTCAAACGGTTGCTTCAAGTAAAATCATTTGTAGTGCTGATTAAATAGGTGCGTTTTCAATTGCGAGGTAAAACTATTAAGGGAAGATAAATCGCGCATCGACTGTGGCAAAGCATTCCAAAGGCGGGGGGCTACCACCGCAAAAGCTCGAGAGCCATAAAATTTTTGGCGGTATCTCAGTTCAAATAATTTAGTTGCCACGGTCGAGCGCGTGTGTCTGGAAGGTGTAAGAGTGCTTAAAACAGACGAAAGATAGGCTGGTGCTTGGTCATGCAAAATTTTAAAAGTTAACAGGAGAATTTTGTATTCAATGCGCGATTGAACAGGGAGCCAATGTAGTTCATACAGTATAGGAGTGATATGCTCGTGCTTCTTAGTTAGAGTGACTAGGCGTGCGGCTGAATTTTGAAGCATTTGTAGGCGAGAAATATAACAATTCTGAAGACCGTAGAGAAGACTATTAAAGTAATCTAATTTGGAAGTTATAAAAGCGTGAATCAATCTTTCGGTGCTAGTGCGATCTAAAAACTTGCGTATTTTACCAATGCGATGCAGGGAGTAAGAAATCGATCTACAGACATAAGATATATGACAAGACATGGTAAAATTATGATCGAAATAAAAGCCAAGATCTCTGACTGACTGACAAGTAGCTATACTGTCATCTCCTATTCTAATACTTGATAGCTTGTCTCCCTTACGAAGTTTTGACGTAAAATGTATAACCTCTGTCTTACTATCATTAAAAACAAGTCTATTGCACTTCAACCATTCCTTTATTTCGTCAACACACTTCTCAACTCTTGATTTAGAAGCTGCACAACTCTTGCAGACGAAATAATTCTGGGTATCATCGGCATATAACATTAAGTCGAGTTTATGTTTAATAATAATTTCTTCGATTGGTGCAAGATATAAACTGAAAAGTGTAGGGCCTAGTACACTCCCCTGAGGCACACCACACATGAGTTTAACATTTTGAGATGACGATCTGTCAATCACAACACGCTGATACCTATTTTTTAAATATGACCTAAACCATTCTAAAGGAACATCTTTCACTCCATACCGATTCTGTAATCTATTCAATAGAATACCGTGATCTATGGTGTCAAAAGCCGCAGTTAGATCGTGAATATCAAGAGCTAACAAAATATCATTGTGTACTTTTAAAACTGCCGTTTCGGTGCTATGGAACTTCCTATAGGCAGACTGAAATGTTGAGAAGAGGTTATTATCAGATAGATACTGACTCAAATCATTCAATACATGCCGCTCTATAGCTTTACTGATAAAAGGTAGATTAGAGACAGGTCGATAGTTACATAAAACATTTGAATTAAGACCTGGCTTTTTCAACAATGGCCTGACTGTTGCTATTTTGAAAGAGTCAGGAACTGTGCCCTCAGTGAGGGACAAGTTAAAAATATCGACTAACTTTGGTAAAACTTCAGGTAAGCATTGTTTTAGAAAAGTAGTGGGAATCGGATCAATTGAACATGACTTATTGGTCATTGAAGTGATAATGTCGTTGAGGGACTTTTCAGTAACCGTACTAAAACTATTGAAGGAATGACCAAGATCTATAAAAGGAAACCGAGGGAGTGGTACATCAATAAAAGAATCACACTACCCAAATAATGATGATTTCCAATTAATGAGATATAAAGGAGCAATTCCATATTCATTTTATAAATCACATAATGATTTTAACATAACTGAATTATTGAATGAACAATTCTATGATGAATTAAAAAATGATTATGTTAAAGATGAAGTCTATAATAGAACATTGAATATTTGGAATCATTTCAAAATAGAAAATCATGGACAATTAGTAGATTCATATCTAAAATCAGATGTATTATTATTAACTGATATATTCGAAAGGTTTAGAGATGTAAATCTAAAATATTTCGATATTGATCCATGTCATTGTTATTCAAGTCCAGGATTAACATGGGATTGTGGTTTAAAATTTACAGATATAAAAATGGTTTGTTAACAAATATAGATCAATTAACAGTCTATTATTTGAAAATGGAATTATTAAAATATGGAATCCCTTAATTTTCGGGGATCCAACTTCCCGGTCATCGACTGTATTTTATTTGTGCGTGTTCAATAAAACGATTTACCAATTACTGCGATATAGTAAACCATTAATGCTCTTATTGGCACGGCATGTCTGTTTCAGAAATGTAAACACCAACTCCTCTAAATAAATAGTGAACCCATGTCATAGATATATGAAGCTGGTCACCTGGCGGATGTTTTAGAAAACTAAATAGATAGTGAACCCGTGTCATAGATATATGAAGCTGGTCACCTGTCGGTTGTTTTAGAAAACAGAATAAATAGTGAACCCGTGTCATAGATATATGAAGCTGGTCACCTGTCGGTTGTTTTAGAAAACAGAATGAATAGTGAACCCGTGTCATAGATATATGAAGCTGGTCACCTGTCGGAAGTTTTAGAAAACAGAATAAATAGTGAACCCGTGTCATAGATATATGAAGCTGGTCACCTGGCGGTTGTTTTAGAAGACGAAATAAACCCGTCCCTTACATTTCATCCAATATACGAAACCAAAAAAAACTGGGATTGACATGCTCCTTTTATTCGAGACAGCTCGCTGGAAAAGTCACGAACAGATCACGGTACCTTTTTTATTTTCAATGTGAAAAAAAAGATTAACTGCTGGGTCCTTGATATTTTTGCAAAGAACATTAAGTGTAGAGAGTAATCTTTAGATTATTGATTGACGATTAAACAATGATTCGCTGATTGCTTCTCCAGCAAGGCTGCTGCTAGACCACGCCACCACATACTAAGTTTTCGGTAATCCACTTACTGTATCAATCTTGTTCTGCTGATCACAAGTAAAAGATGAATTTTTTAATATACACTTGCGGGTGTCATTTTTGGCATACTTTTTACAATGTTAAAGCTTAGTGGTCATTTTCATCAAAGGAGAAAAAATACTGCTGGGCAATTTTCGGGGTTTGTCAAATCATTAGAACTAATTACATAGCTTCCTACATCGCCAGCAGGTGTAAACCTTGACAACACCCGTTGATACTCCGTCGGCTGATCATCAATTGAAAATGTTTATATTTCTGTAGATCAGTTCTAAGCAACTTCTCAGTTAGCACGCAATTAATCATTCGTTCAGTATATATTAGATGTGTTTTCCGTTGCTATCATTCGTGGAAACTGTCCATACCTGACATGATTGATGAACGTATAATTTTTTTCACATGTTACAATATATTAAGCGGTATAAAAGATCAGCTCTAACCTAATTCGTAGCCACTTCGGTACTAGCTTTACAGCAAAATCACTTATCTTACTTGAAAATATCTACTTTATCCACGACATGTCTTGGGCACTAGAATATGACGATGCACGCAAAAAAACATTCCTCTTCGTATCTGGAAACCGCGCGTTAAAGAAGAATGGGGATGAGTTTCCAGAAATTGAATTCATTGGCTGCGGTGATACGTCTGAACAGCAGTAGTATGTGTTGTGGCACCCATGGTTGAGTGAACACGGTGGTGGCGGTGTGGTGGTGGTGTAATTGCCGTAATTAAGCCGTTAATCCCTCTGATAACAATGAACACAGCGGGTGGTGGTGTACCGTTAATCCTTAGCGGTGGCAATTAAGTTAATCCTTAGCGGTGGCAATTAAGTTAATCCTAGCGGTGGCAATTAAGTTAATCCCTAGCGGTGGCAATTAAGTTAATCCTTAGTGGTGGTGGTAGCAATTAAGTAAAAGGTAAGGCCATTCGGTTATTGTAATTAGAGGCGTTGTAATTAAGGGTATTCATTCTTTGCTGCTGCTGCGGTGATTTCGTATTCGGTAATCGTAATGGACCATACTAACGACTGTATGGTTTCAGGAAAACGTAAAAGAAGCGATGATGATGACGATGATGACGATGATGATGACCAAGGTAGTTGTTTTTTGTTTTTGTTTTTTTTCTTTTTATTGATTTACGATGTTAGTAACATGACTTGTATATATTTTTTCTTTTTTCTAATCATTTTCAGGAAATAACGGACGAATGGGGGTGAAAATATTCCATATCGGTGGTCTTACGTATGTTACGGTGAATGACGAAAGGCGTGATTACGACCGAATAGACATAAGACTTTTCGAATGTTCTATGAAATCGAGAACGTTTATTCCTACCCGGTGCGGAATCGTGTTGGATCTTCAAGAATACGTTCACCTAATGGCATGCGTTGAGACAATCGACGAACAAATTAAAAGAATAACGCGTGATAACATGCATAGATTTTCGAAACATTTAGGGCGTACGACGTACGTGGACGTATATCACAATTCGCTTTATGACCGTGTATGTATAGATCTCAGGAATTTCGATTCAAAAAACGATGTCTTACGGAAGAATCAAAACGCTTGTAAAATTGGTTTCAACATTCTACAATGGAGACGTTTTAAAAAGTTACCCTTAACAAAAATACTACCCGAGCTAGATAAAATGGGACCTTGCAAATTCTACGATGATCACGCTAACCAGGAATATAGATGCGGTTATTGTCAACGCTGATGTAGACGAGAGTGTAAATCGAATAATAAAACTTTTTCTATTCTGTGATCACACGCTGCGTTCGTTTTAGTTTGTTCGATTATATAGTTCTATTGTTCGCGATCATGATATTATAACAATCGTTTTTCGAGGCAATCGATAATTAAGTGGGGGAGTTATAAAACGACTCTAACATCCCGGTATTCAAACGTTTCCTCAATAATTATAACTACTTCTCAAACGTGGTAGCAAAATAAGATATAAACGTACCTCGTTGGACACAATTTACAAATCGTTTCCTGTATTCATTCGAATCGACAACTAGAAAATGGCCGTCTATAAAGACTTCAAATCATACCTCATCTGTAAATACTATAGGGGTTTACGACAGGACACGAAACCGCACGACTGGTATATGGACCTGGACGAGGTGTTTAAATGCGGTAAATTCTATATCCGAGGAGATGCCTACGGAATAAACTATTGTTCATCGTGCGACGCCGCAGTAGAAGATACGTTATTTAAAATTGATTTTCCGAACGAGATAAACGTTTTGGATATTCCGAGGATGATATTGGGGTGCTGTAAGGCGTATTGTTGTTTGAACTACGTATCCGGTAAGACTAGATGTCCGGTTTGTCAGTTCGATTACGAGATGACCGATTTTCAATGGTCTGACCGGAAACCGATATGGGCACGACAATGTCGACGAAACGACTGCGGTGAAACTGGTGACAAAATCACCGTTTGCTGTTCAAGCCATATTTGTAACGGTTGTAGCGAAAGATCGGATTTTTGCGGTGTTTGCGGCTTAGGCGTTTGTTTCCTTTGCAATACGATTGCAAACGAACATCGTGAATATGGAAATTCGACATACGACGACGAATACTGCGGAGTGGCAACGCACGCTGCGTGTATGAACGATTTTTTAGCTTCAAAACACGTTCCCGCATGTCCTAGATGTAAAAGTATTGCGTGTTTGAGATAAATTCGAAAAATAAAATAAACCAATTTACATCCTTTCAAATCGAAGTATTGTCTTTGCTATTTGTTTGTTTGTTTGAGATTAGCGATGAATCGTAACGGAATGTAAGTCGGATTAGGATGAGCATCACAACCACCACCACCGCCACCGCTACCGTTAATAAAGCACTAATTATGGCCCAAACAAACGCTTAACCGATTATATATACCAAATTTAATGAGGAAAAAATATTATTATTCGATACGATTCGAACGATAACAACGACGACGACATTACGTTCAAGTACCAGTTTACAACGCGCAAATTTTCATCACGACATAATGGAAAACCAACAACCGCGAGGATACAGTTCTGGGAGCAACGATTCGCAAGACCGAGGTAAGAAAAAAATGAAATATGTTTTGTTTTATTTCAATGAGATTTTATTCGTCTATTTTAAACGTATTTGAAATAGTCATTTACAAAATTCGTAACGTACGCATCATTGTCACACCCCGAAAGCATTTTACTTAAAAAAGATCTCGAATAGCCGTGACTGAACAAAATCTGAGTGAATAAGGCGTAGTATCCGCAAGCCGTAGAATTCATATTTTGATATTGAATCGTATTATAATACCACGTATCGCAATTATCCTCCATAAACTTCAAAATGTCTTCGCTATAACGACCAGGGTCGAATCCGAATGAATCGAAAAATACACCGGTAATTTTCCGAGTCTTTTTCTGTTCGAATATATGAATACTCAACCAATGTTGGCCGGGTTGAAAATGTTTTTGATTATTCACGATAATACCGTACGGTACGGAATCAATTTCGGGAATCGTGTCGCTAGCGAATACACCTCTAAAACTAGGCATCATACATCCATCTTTCCAGGTAAAGTTATCGATATCTATACTAGACAACATCGCTAGATCAATAATCTATAATGACCATACGATTTTTGTCGATTTCGATAGTTTCGTCGTAACAGGCGTACAAAATCAAGTTTGTACTGTGAGGTAATGCTTTATCGAAACGTAACTCGATCTTTAGCGACCCTCTTTTAATTAATGATAAATGCGGTTGGTCGCCGAATTCTGGCGTTAAATTGAAATAACATAGAAAGTTTTCGTCTTTAAATTCCTCTCTACTGATACCGAAACTCGAATTTTTGTACAATCGACCGTTGGCAATCATAAGTCCGTGATACGCCTCGACGGCGTCCGATTCGCTGTCGATCAGTAAAGGGGAATTTTGAACGTGTTTGTTGTTTATCGTAATTCCGACGTAATTCAAGGTATAATCGTAAAAACAATACGGGTTTAGTTTATAGTTTCCCGAAAGAGCCTCGTCCCTAACTAAACAAACGATTAACGATTTAGGCATTTCGCCTAGAATAACTGAATCTTTGACTATCGTGCGATGACCTTGCGGAATGTTTAAAGAATTAATCTCCGTCCTAGTCATAGAATATTTAGCCGTAGTATCTTTTAAGGTCTTAGCATCCGGCTGGACTGCCTGAAGCGTCACTATCGCACTGTCCATCGCCAAAACGTGTTGCAACCGATCTCGGTGAATACCCGTCCGGCGATGGTCGAGCGACCGATTGTACCGATTCTACCCCAGCCGGATTTGCTCGAACGAGCTATGCGGGAAGTCGACATTTTGCCGACCCCGCCGCCAGTACAACCCGCCGATATCGTCGAAATCGATCCGGACACGATCGATGACATTTTGAAGGCAATAGACGGGGACGTTTACGACGGCATCGGAGGAGGAGGAACTCCGCAACCGGGTCCTTCTCGCGATCCGGGGTACTCGTCCCACCCCGTATCTCGAAGATCATCGTCGTCGTCGTCGTCGTCGTCGTCCGCGGAGGATGAGCGGCGGTGTATGCCGCAACCGGGACCCTCTCGCGATCCATCGTTCGCCCACGAGCAACAACAACCGCAATCGTCAGAGTTTACCGTACAAAACGTACGCTTTCGCGAAGTGAGTACTGAAACAACCATTATTTTTTCTAACGCAAAAACAGGACGATAACCTATTTAATAATGCTCTATTTTTCATACAGCAAATTCGTTTATAATTTTAGATCCGCGAGCAATATAGCCGAAAATTTAAGACGACCGGCACTCGGTACGAAATAACAATCGACGACGAAGAACGAAATGACGCATCCGTCGACGCGTTGCGACTAATACACCGGACATTCGAAAACGTACTCGACGGTATCGGCAATCGACTCGACGTAAACCCTCGTGATTTTATCCGGTTATCGATACATCACCCGTCATTGGCCAACAATATAAATCTATGCTTTATTCCTTACGAGCGATTGACTGTTGATTTTTTACTGGCGGCCATTGAACGGGTGATGCAAAGTCACGAATTCTTACCGTTATCGTCGATGACGATACATTGCGTCGTAATAAGACAAATTCTCGGCGGGGCCTTCAAGAAAAGGTCGACCGCGTTGAAACTCGATGAATTCAAAACGCGTAAGACATCGGTCTTAGAAATCGCTAACGACGATAATTTATGTTTAGCGCGAGCGTTCGTCGTTGCAAAAGCGCTCGCCGATAATGCCCCGGAATACGCGGAAATTCGTAATAAAGAAAGTTATAAGCAACGATTCGAGGCCGAAAATCTGCATAGAACCGTAGATATACCGATGCGAATGTGCGGCATCGAAGATCTTAAGAAGATCGTCGAAAACGTGTTAGACGATCGTTATTTGGTGACTGTTTTTACCGGTGACGATCAACGCCGACATAAACTGTATCAATCTAAAGTCTGCGGTAGAAATGAACGTTATATAAATCTGTTATTTTCGAACGAACATTTCGACGTTATCACGTCGATTACGGGGTTCGTGGCCCGATCCTACTACTGTTACCGGTGCGATAAGGGGTATTCGTCGCGATTAGCGCATCCGTGCGAAGACGTGTGCAAAGTATGTCGACATACACCGAAATGCGAGTTCACCGCGCTGAGTCTCCGTTGCGACCGATGCGGCATATTTTTCTACAACGAAGACTGTTATAACCGACACTCGGTCGTCAGCGCTATCAGCGGCAAGTCGGTGTGCCAGACTCAGATGCGGTGTAACTCGTGTTCCAAGATCGTCGATCGGAAGAAAATAAACGCGCATCACTGCGGCGAACGATACTGTAAACCGTGTAAAGATTATAAACCGATCAACCACGATTGTTATATTAAGACAGGTTCGGTTGATCGCACGGCGACGAATGAAAATGAATCGGCGGGTCTCGCACCCCATTTTAAATCGAAGAAGATCAATTCGACGGTTACCAAGAAAACGATAGTTTTCGATTTTGAGACGGACTTCTCGTCGTCGGTACATACCGTGGCGTACTGCGTGGCGTATCGTTTTTGCTACAAATGCAAACACGATCGTATCACCGAAATTAGCGAGTGCGAAGAATGCGGCGGGCGAAATATGTTCCGATGTAAAACGCTGGACGAGTTTTGCCGATGGGTTTTTACGGAAACTCATCGCGGGGCGACCGTATTCGCCCATAACTTTAAGGCGTTTGACGGTATTTTCGTATTACAATACCTGATCAAGAACGGGATAATCCCGTCGATTATACCGGTCGGCGGTAAGATTCTGTCGATGAGAGTCGAACATCTCGAAATGACATTCGTGGACTCGTTTAGCTTCTTACCGATGAAGTTGGCTAAATTACCGAAGACGCTCGGGTTCAAAGAACTGAAAAAAGGTTACTTCCCTTACGTGTTTTGTAGGCCAGAAAACATGGACTACGACGGACCGTTACCAGACGCGCGGTTCTACAACCCGGACGGTATGGACGTAAAAGAAAGGCAGAACTTTACGACCTGGTATATAGAAAATACGGGGAAACGTTTCCGCATGGCGACGGAACTCGACGAGTACTGTCGATCGGACGTCGATATTTTGCATAGGTCGGTCGTCGAGTTTCAAGAACTGTTTTTTTCGATTACCAACGTCGACCCGTACGAAAACTGCGCGACGATAGCATCCGCGTGCAACGAAGCGTTACGGCGGTCATTCCTGCAACCTAATAAAATAGGTTTGATCCCGATCGGAGGATACCGGCGCGGGGATAAGACGTCGAAGATGGCCGCCCGTTGGTTGAAATTCGTCGCCGAAACGGAGAACGTACGATTAGAACACGCCTTGAACGGCGGCGAAGTACGCATAGGTCCGTACAGATGCGACGGTTTCGACAGATAAACGAACACGGTCTACGAATTTAACGGCTGTTTCTACCATGGTTGCGTTCGTTGTTATAAACGCGAAACCGTCAACCCGGTTTGCGGTCGAACCATGGAAGAACTTTATCAATCGACGAATCAAAAAACGGACTTTCTTCGATCGCGAGGCTACACCGTCGTAACGTTGTGGGAACACGCGTATATCGAAATGTTGGCCAACGACGTCGGGTTTAGGGAGTTTGTCGTCGGTAATACGGACATCGTGGACGGTATCGACCCTCGAGATGCATTTTTCGGGGGTCGTACCAACGCTATCAAGCTTCACCACGTTGTCGAAAACGATGAGCGTATCAAATATATAGACATTTGTTCTCTGTACCCGTTCGTCAATAAACACTGCAGTTATCCGATCGGACATCCTATCATCGTGACGGAGAACTTTAAAGCGATATCCGACTATTACGGTATCGTCAAATGCGTCGTTCTGCCGCCGAGAGAATTGTTTTTGCCGGTGTTGCCGTATCGTTCGCCGGATTCGAAGCTGACGTTTCCGTTGTGTCGAACCTGTTGCGACACGATGCAACAGCACGAACGATGTCGGCACGCGGACGAAGAACGGTGTATCACCGGCACTTGGGTAACCGTCGAGTTGATGGCCGCGATTAGACGGGGCTATCGAATCGTGCGAGTCAACGAAGTGTGGCATTGGGAAGAGAGAGAGACCGGTCTGTTCGCGCAATATATAGACAAGTTTTTAAAAATCAAAGTCGAAGCGAACGGCTGGCCGGAAAACGTTAAAACCGACGCAGATAAGTCCCGCTTCGTAAAAGCGTACAAAGATCGCGAGGGCGTCGAGATCGAATGTGAAAAAGTCTGCTTCAACCCGGGATTGCGTGCCGTCAGTAAGCTATGTTTGAACTCGATGTGGGGTCGTTTGGGTATCAAACCTAATAAGACCCAAACGAAATTCGTATCGGAACCGTTCGAACTCAACGACATGCTTCTGTCGGACGACGTCGAAGTATCGGACGTTATTATCCTCAATGAGGAACTGTTGAAGGTGCAGTTCAAAAACACGCGCGAATTCGTTACCCCGGACTCGAAATCGAACGTAGTGTTGGCCGCGTTCACTACCGCTCACGCTCGGCTGAAGCTGTATTCTTATATCGAACCGTTGGATAGTCGCGTTCTTTACATGGACACAGACTCGGTTATCTATATCGCCAAACCCGGAATGTACGACCCGCCGACCGGGATTTTCCTAGGCGACATGACCGACGAATTAGAGGGTGATTACGGTGTAGGATCTTACATCACGGAATTCGTGTCGGGAGGAGCGAAGAACTACGCGTATAAAGTAAAATCGACCAAATACAACACGGAGAAAACCGTTTGTAAAGTCAAAGGTATATGTTTAAACTTTCGGAATTCGCAATTGATCAATTTCGACTCTATGCGCGACATCGTAGTGTCCGGCAGAAACAACGACGACGATCCTATTACCGTGATCAACCCTTCGGCTATCCAACGCGATACTAAAAACTATATAGTCAGGTCCGCAATAGAAAGGAAACGATATCGTATCGTTTACACGAAAAGAGCGTTTTTGGACAATCATAGAACACTACCGTACGGGTATTAACCGCATAATCCCAATATTACCGTCCGAATAAGAATATCTATATACGCGTTTATATTAATTCCGTCATTTTAACCTTTTTATTTATTTATTTATTTATTTGACGTTTATTTCATTTTTTATACCCGCAAACATTCGTTGAATAACGGAATAATAATAATAATAATGATAATAATTAAAGTTTCTTATATAATTTAGAAATTAAAATAATCGTATGTACATAACGGTATAATGATAATAATCGCATTTTATTATATTATTTAGAAATTGAAATGTTTGTATATACATAAATTAACATTACCATTTTTACACTTTACAGAAAATTGATTTTTTTAAAATTTACACTCGAAATAAATATCTACTATCACTTTTTACTACTTCTATTTACATAAATCGAATCTTCGTTTTGTTTTTTTGTCATCATATTTCCCTACTACCAATAACCAGAGAGGAAGAATAACGTTTTACATAAAATGTTTTTTCTTTATGATTTAGAAATTGAAATATTTGTTTGTACATAAATTAACATTAACTTTTTTTTACATTTTAGAGAAAATCGATTTTTTGAAATTTTACACTCGAAATAAATATCTAATATCAATTTTCTACTATATTAAACTCCGTTATTTCTTCCAATGAATATGATCCTCATTGTCATTCTTTTATCCGTGTGAAACACGACTTTAAATGAATCCGTCATTCCCGATAGTGCGGGTAAACACCGGATTTTCTTAATAGGTGGGTTATACCTAGAGTTCCTCAGAGAGAAATAAAATGTCCAACGAATGATATGTAAGAATAAGATTATGTTTTATGTATATTACTATGACTTTTTTAAAGTTTTTATTTATTCATTTTTTGAAATACAAAAATAACCATTAAAATTTCTACATTTTACAGAAAATCGAAAAATTTAAATCACAATCTACGCTTATTCGTATAAATCCCCATCGTCTTAATTTTCGTCGTCGTTATACCCCTACTAAATCCTACTACTGCTACCATAACCTGAGGAACGCTTCCATGTCTTGGTTTTTTACAGGCTTATCATCAACGGGGCAGTACATGCACTTATAACCAGGTTCTTGGTGATGATCGTCGTAAAAGTAGCACGGTCTCAGTTTCGAAAGATCACGATCGATATCGTGCAAGTTGAGAGTACGTAGGTTCTTCCACTGTATCAGCGACAAACGAACACCCTTTTTCGTCGGTATTCTTTTGCCGTCATCACCCATGTGACACCGTATGTCGACGTAAATACGCTGAGTCACGGGGTGCGAAAAGATTTTTAGAAAGTTTGCACGCCCGAGATGCATGACAAAAATATGGGCCTTGTCATTTTTTATCCGCGATATTTCGTGTTCGATGTCCGTGAAACACGACTCTAGATGGAACCATTCCTGGTAGTGTAACGAAACACCGGATTTCGTAGGAATTATCTTCTTTACTTTCTCGGCGGACGTAAATTTTCGGATGTCGATCCGCTTACAATCGTTCCAAGACGTTAACGTGGCGTACACCATCATACCGATATTCCTGCAATATTCTTCTGCACCGGTTTCCGGACCACGATCGGAATTTTCAGATAAACCTATAATAGAAAAAAGTACGACTTAAATTATACATCGTCGAGACATAGTTTAATATCGCTAAGCAAATAAGCAAAATGAAATAACGTAACACTTACCATATGAGAATTTCAGCTTTTTCACCGGGGCATTGGATAAATCTTCCATACAACGTTTCATCGCCGGTGTATTGTACGCTTCGTCGATTATCAATGAGTTTTCCATTTTACGGTGATGTGTTGTTGTCTCTGTTGTCGTTTCGAGCTATACACTTCGGTGGGAAAGGACCCTCATCTATATACCCAATCCACCGCACAGGATTAATAATTCCTTAATTACCACCACCACCACCACTAACCTCAAATAATTAACTTAATTGCCACCGCTAGGGATTAACTTAATTGCCACCACTAAGGATTAACTTAATTGCCACCGCTAAGGATTAACTTAATTGCCACCGCTAAGGATTAACGGTACACCACCACCCGCTGTGTTCATTGTTATCAGAGGGATTAACGGCTTAATTACGGCAATTACACCACCACCACACCGCCACCACCGTGTTCACTCAACCATGGGTGCCACAACACATACTACTAACAGCTTAAAACTCTTTCTGGTAAGTGTATTTAAATAATGTATTTGATATAATATTTTTCTTTCTAAATGTATTTGATACAATATGTTCTAATGTAATGTAAGATAACCTATGCATTCCATTCAGCCAGGTGTCACTGAGGTCGTTGTTTACTTAACTATTGACCTCCTGAACATCGGTTGGAGTAAGGATGTTTTCACAATTTCAAAAAAATGAATATTACCTGGTCACGGATATGGCTCAATAGACAAAATAACGCAATTAGTGGGAAGAGGGAAATAAGTGAAACTTAAATATCGATGTAACCAAAGGCCAAGTGTAAAATTGTCAAATTGTCCCTTACACATTAGTATCAATGTAAATATCTAACGGATTCCCTACTCAGCATTTCAAGTTGACAACATACGCACCAGTTAATGGATCGTTAGATTTTGTTAGAATACTTTCGTCCCGTATTGTTTGGTCATTTTTCTCTTTTTTCTTTTTTTATGCGTGCATACATTTATTTCACTTGTCCTTTGATGGATTTTGACAACATTCTAACCGCATGGATCTCTCGTTGAAAATATTCCTGAGAAATTTGTTTCACAAATTTGCAACCATGCCGCTTGACGACGATATATAAAAATAGTGATCATTTTCTACTATACTCTCCTAGAATAGGATACTTTTAAAAAGAATCATATCAGGAACTGTAACCCTTTCCAAATAGAATTTATCCTCCTCAGTTTTTATTCAATAACTAAATCGCAGCGCGTCTATTGCCAAATGCGAGATGAAGCGTTTTCGTTCTAATGCGTGCATTTGAGTCTACGGGTTATGTTTCACTAAAATTGTCCCTATGGAAAATGATATTAGTTTACTCGATTAGTACACTCTAGCGTTGTATTAAGCCCCCATCCGTTCACACGGGTGCCAAATGGGCCCCTCCGCTCTCTTATTAAGCACTAAAATAAAACGATTGAAATACTCCGTAGTAACTTAGAGAGTTTGGTATTATAAGGTACATGTGTATTTTCAATCTAATGACCACGCAATAACGAACGCATAACATAAACGTCTCTCTTTCTCTCTCTGATAAAACTTGTCAGAAGTTTACTGATTTCAAAATTTAACGGTTAAAGATAATAATATATATAACATGTTTGATACGGGCGATTCGCCGGGCGATCGAGTCGGCCGACGAAATCGTCGTCGCCGTGAGTGGCCACACGAGCTAATTTTTCGGGCGATTTATAAATTCGCCGCGATCGGGCGAAAAAATACGCTCGTGTGCCCCTACCTTATCAAACATGTTTGATATTTTCGGCCGATTATTTACGCCGGCGATCGGATCGCCCGCAAATTCGTTCGTCTGCCCGCACTCAGCGAATTTCGCCGAGCGATCCATTTTTATCAACCAATAGGATGCATTGTTGATACCATGTGATTCGTTAACTCTCTCCCTCTTAGTGCCAGTCGCTGACCGAATTTCGGTTTGATCGCTATGTGTGCCCGCTCGTATCGGGCGTATTATTTCGTCGGCGAATTCGCTGGCGAATTTAATCGTCGCGATCGGGCGAAAAAATACGCTCGTGTGTCCCTAGCTTTAAACATTTTCGGGTATTCCGGATGGTTTTTATAGCCTTGATGAGGTCGCATACCACAAACCAATTGTGCTAAAATTTGTTCCTTGTTAAATTCACGGCAATGAATCAAAAATATCAAAGTTCAAACATAAGAAACAGTGTGGTCTCCATGGGTTACAATAATTAAGAATAAGTTAATGAAAACAGGCAGAAACTATGGACTCTAGATGAAACTGAACTTGCAATGTGAGCAACTTAATTGGCCATGACAGCTCCACCTCTGTGATTAGTCTAACTCAGATGGAAACATAAACATTCTCTGCTATAGTGCGATGATTATCTCTTGCTCATTGGTCCTTGGTGTGCTGTAGGCTTATAGAAAACCTAACTGATAATATCTTATGTTCGTTTAGAATTCTAGTTTGCAGGAAGTACATAATGTCCTATGATTCAATATATGCATCTTAATAAAGCTCTGCTAAAAGACCTGGAAGGAATAATATGCATACATTAGGAAAAACTCACTGCGTATTGAATGGGATTTTTTAAATACTTTTTTTAGAGTTTATGATACACCAGCAAAGAACCCGTCCTGGTTGGTTCCATAATTAACTTTGAGTTGGTCGAAATAAGAAACGGGAGTAGTGGTCTATATTCAAGCATGCCCAGAGCGTGCTCACAGCTGATGCTCACAGCAGGACTTATTTTGATACGTGCGCTCAGTGACGTCATGCAGAGCGTCAAAGCTAAATGGTCCAGAATTAGAAATCTATTTGATATCGTATCGGCAAGAAATTAATACTAAAATATACACGCCAGTATATATCTTTCATTCCATGAAAATAACAAAACTTAATACAAGGCGCACCCAGACCGCAGTAACCCGTTACAATGTTTCGCCGTTTTGTACTTTTTACAGAGCGTTTCATAAAAAAAGGAAGTCGGCATAGGAGCGCAGCGTAGGAAGCTATTCGAGGGGTTGTTGTGTAGCTTACCACAGGAAAAAATTGGTGTGATTGGAGTGTGACAAACCATTCGAGAGAAACAGAGTTTGGAAAATCAACCAATTTACACTTGCGCGAGGCTGAGCACGAGTCATTGAAAAAGTAATCAACAAGATATAGTCCTAATTAGATCGATGCGCACTTTGCATTATGAACTTAGAGAACATAACAAAAAGTCATCAGAAAATAGTTCAGTTATGGGTTTTTTTTGGCTTCGGGATGAGTTCCTCAATCCACTTTAGTGTCCATAATAACAAAATATAAACATTTTAGAAGAAGGCTGTACACTGTCCACCGATGCGATTTAAACTCGTCGCACTCGCTTTAGCGTATCAGAACTAACAAATTTTCGCAGTTGTAACTTAAATCGACGAGCTGAATAGTTTCGTAATTCTTGCAACTTGATTATTCACATTCTATTTCATAAACGCTTTCCCAATAAAAGGGATTGCACTGTTATTTATATCCTGAGGAATTAAAATCTGAGTGACCAGCGAAAATCCAAGCCAAGTTACTATCAATTTATATTGAATGAACATTGTAATACATTAATCAATTATACAGTATTGGTTCCAACCGTTTGTGGTCAACACTTTGCAAGTCGAAACTCGACCGAGTTAAGACAAAATCTGTTTCTCCCAATTTGTTCATCATGCATCATTTATTTTGTTTGTGGATGGCTGGCTGCCCAGAAACCCCTCTGAAATCTTGATAAGATTTAGCTGCATTTATCGACTTCAACTGAGGTTGTGGGCCATTCTATGAGGATCTACTTTTTATGAAACACTCAGCAGTATTGAATTAGAATGCTTGCAACATTTATCAAACATTATAAACCACAAGTTTTTTCCTTTCTTTTTAGTTCACGTTCACGGGAGAGTCCTGCGGTACGCGGGTGAAAAGAGACAAATTCAATTCGAATTTCAATGAAATCTGCAACGAAATAGGCAAGGATAATAAAAGTAACTCAGAATTTGTTTCGAGTGTGATTTCGCACACCTCAGTCACAAAATTAAGTAGAAAAAGGCCAAACTCGACTGCCCGAAATGACTCCATGCCTCTGAAACGATTTAAAGACATGGAGACTACAATAGACGTCGAAGAAGATGGACTGCAGGTGGAATTATCCGCAGAAGATAAAGTAATAGCAGAGCATAAATTAGGTACGCCTGTGTATACACATGCACTGAAAATATACGTATTGTTGCAGTATATACAAAACAGCATTATTGACTGAAGCTAAAAAGATACGTTGTTTTCTTATGATCATGCGGGAACACGGATTGATAAGGGTGGGCTGTGGACATTTGAAAATTGAGAAAATATGTTTCGACGGGGTTTTGTGTTGGTGTATAAGATATTTCAGACTTTTTCAAAATGTTTTCTTGATTGGATTTCTGATCTTGAAATAGGGCTGTCCCATATTTGTTTCATTTAATTTTAACTGGTTTGGCGCCATTTATGGCCCCTTCAAACCACATCACTGCCGGGAACGAAGCATGGGTTTGACATCAGATTCAGGGGTACATTTATAGAAACAGAGTTGGCTGAAATAACTTATTCATATCACCTGAAAATGTATCACTTTAGAAAATGACCCTCGTACATTTTACCGATGCAATGAGCCGATCGGCTCATAATCATTACCCCACATCTACACTGGACAGTCGTCGAAATAATGATTTTATATCGTGACGTTTGGCTAATTTCCATTAGATTGAATAACTGACTCCGCTTCCTTTTTGAATTCATACAAGTGTTGATTGTAACAAAGTTAATTTTTCATACTTCCAGGCAGATTTACCGTTAGCTTTATGTGCTTGTGCGAACCTCCGGTAAAATTGTTATGTAGGGCCATCGACAAGAAATGGGTAAATGAAATAAAGCGGGAACTGCGCAGCATGCCTAATGAACATACCACCATAATTCCATGCCTTGTCGACAAGAAGGACCTCAATGAGCCTAGACCGGTTGCGACGGAGGATTTACATAGGCTGAGGATATACACATTAGGGGGAAACCATTTGCGCACAGCCGTACAGGAACTTCTACAAGAGGAGGACAATAATCACCTCGATAGTTTGAGGAATGTAGAGATAGACTTGTACGCTGGGCTCACAAATAGTCAAGCGCGAAGGGTCGGAAATGGCCACAACATAAAAACACAGACCAATGAACTGTCGTTCATCGACAAGGCCATTGCTGCAAGGCGCCTGCTGTACGAAATGATGGGGAAGGGACCAAATGAGGCAACACCTACAATTCCAGATGGTTTTGTGGATAAATTCAGAGAGGAGATGGCATTGCCTCAAGATGCTTCCAAGGTAATGAATTTAATATATATATATATATATATATATATATATAATATATATATATATATATATATATATATATATATATATATATATATATATATATATATATATATATATATATATATATATATATATATATATATATATATATATATATATATATATATATATATATATATATATATATATATATATATATATATATATATATATATATATATATATATATATATATATATATATATATATATATATATATATATATATATATATATATATATATATATATATATATATATATATATATATATATATATATATATATATATATATATATATATATATATATATATATATATATATATATATATATATATATATATATATATATATATATATATATATATATATATATATATATATATATATATATATATATATATATATATATATATATATATATATATATATATATATATATATATATATATATATATATATATATATATATATATATATATATATATATATATACGGCTGCTTTTTCCAGGTTTGGGCCAGCTATACCACTGTTTTTAAGGTAGCATTTATGAGTATTAGATGCTGGAATATCGTGATGGAAATGGAACTAAAAGCGGAAAAACAACCAGTAAGTAATTCTCCTGGTTACGGAAGCCCCTAGGTGACATACGAGAAAACCTTTTCACAATTTCGACTTAATTAGTCGAATTTCGACATAATAAGTCGAATTTCGTGTTAATTAAGTCGAATTTCGAGTTAATTAAGTCGAATTTCGAGTTTTATTTTCATGTCGAATTTCGACTTAATTAACACGAATTTCGACTTATTAAGTCGAAATTCGACTTATTATGTCGAAATTCGACTTAATAAGTCGAAATTATGAAAAAAATTATCTCATATGTCACCTAGGGGCTTCCGTACCTGGTCGCGTCTACGGGACGCAATTCTTTGTCCCCATGACATCTCCGTTGGAAAGACCCCTTGACCTCCGATCCTGAGCGAATGACATCGATGCCAGCAGTAACGCATATAAACCGGCTCTGAAAACCGACGTAAACTTCCCTGCCAGGGACAGTTGCACGCTCTCGCTCGCAATCACAGAGATCTTGCGATGAGGACTCTAAAACGCAAAGCTGACCTAAGCCGGTTTTAACGAAGCGCCTATTTGCGACCTGTTCAAGCACAAGTCGACTACGCCCACCATATTTTTGAATCAGACCTGTCAATATTGATATATACACAATCATTATTCTTCGCAGAGCCCATTTTCTCAACTGCACGAACCCCAAAGTAAAATGTCTTGCTGAAAAATCGCATTTATTTTCAAGGTATTTCAACCGTTCCAAGGACTCGGCGAAGAGAAAATTTATCGATTACTGATGGAGGTGATAGACGGGTATTTGACTTTCCCGGAATGCAGTCGAAAGGCAACGCAGACAAAGAAATTTGATGTGATCAGGGCAACGTTCATGAATATCACTGGAACCAGAGACTGGGTCGAGGCGAAGAGACGATTTTCGTCCTTTACTACAGATGACATTTTAAAAGGATTTTTAAAAGACTTCCCTACAAGTGAGTATCACGCATTTTAGAAGAAAAGTAAATTTCTAGATATGAATATTTTTTCGTTCGTTATTACGTGTATTTTGCAATATCTATCTTTATCATTCATCTTTCTATTTCAATTTTACAGGCACAAAGTCAAAGAAAGCTATTCCAGCTGCATTTTTAGATTTTTGTCGTCGTGCTTCAGAGTCGCAGAATGCCTTGTCGGTTGATATAACTGTAAAAATGGGTGGTGTCGACCAAAGTCATTTGTATAAATGTATCATTCGGAAATACAGTGATATGATTGTGAAAGATATTTCCGAAAATGAAAGCAGCATTGAACCAACTATGGCATCATCTTCAGGAATGGAGTCCCCGAATTCTGGGGTGACGTCCAAGATCATTCCGGTGTGTCGACCAGCATTTGCGATCGAAGATGACGATGATGATGTCCCACTCAGCCAAATGTCAATGCCCTGAATCCACTGAGATATCTTACTTTGATCTATATATACTCGCAGAATACCTGCGGAAACCACGGACGTTTTCAAACGTAGAACTTTTCTATTTAATCAATTCACTGCTCATTATTACACTGTCTAGTAGCCCGTAAATATTACTGTATAAAGCAGTATCTATTTCATTCAGGTTTCATACTTAAATTTGATAGAAAACTGAACTTGGGGGTATAGGGAGAAAAAGCAAGACATTTATATAGATTGTATTACCGGATTAGCGGTAACAGGTAAAAATCCCCCGGTAAATATCCCCCATCCAGGGATTTACGGGGGATTTGGGCCTACATTCCCGTTTAGGTAATCATCCTTACGCCGGTATACGGTTAAAATGTCCCCGGAAAAAAATGTCCCAGGGAAAAGATATCCCCGGAAAAATGTCCCAGTCTATCATCACTAAATTGGTAATGTAGTCAATTTCACATCATAATAACACCAGAGAACAAACTTCGTAATACATTCTTAGTTACAATTTTAACTTTTGATTACAACTAATGGCTCTACTTTAATTTTTTTGTACTATAGATTTGACGTATCATGTAATGAGTTCACATGTTCTCAATAGGCAAAATCAGTTAATGCCAAAATTCTAGGCCTACAATTCTCATGGTCACTCAATGAATTTTTTTTAATGCTTAACGTGCAATTTATCACAATAATTACCAAGTTTGTTCTCTGGTTATTTTGATGTAAAATGTACTGAATCAGTAATGATAAACTGAGACATTTTTTTCTACCTTATGGGATTTTTTTCCGGGGACATATATTCCGGGACTTTTTTACCTACATTCCTCTACACTATGCATATCCCGATGATCGTTGTATGTGGAACATGCTATTGTTTATTAAGATTTAAGTAGTGTTTTACGGTAGGGTTTACACCACAATTATGCAGGATTAATACTTGCCCCTGGGCTAAATTGAATCTTATGGATTTATGATAAGATGAGATAATCTTATTTTCCACAAAAAAATTTGCATTGACAAAATTAGTTTCAATGGTTTAGTGCACGATATCAACATAAGCATTGTAAGTGACAAGCTAAGTCCATTTAACAGCAGCAGCAATAGTAGCAGCACCCTTTTAGCGGCAGTTTCACGAATAGATGAGTAAAATGGGTTTTTTCAGAATCTTGCCAAAATTGTTTCAAGAGCGGTAAGCGGGAACGCGATGAAAAATTCATGTGTGTTTAAAGACTAAACAGTACTGCGTATATGAATACAGCTTGGGTTTCTGAGCGCTTAGTGATTCCTAGTCTGCGCATTCGCAATTAAAGAACACTGCACCTCCATCAATACACATATGAAAGAAAAAGATAGATATCAATACATTTACACACATCTCACAAAAAGTCGACCATATATTCATTCCCGCCAGCGCGGCTCTGGGGTCATTGTTTATATGATCGTATTTCTGTATAACTTTCATGACTAAAAATTATTGTATTCAAAAGCGTTAGGAAATCTGACCTGACTGTCTAGGATTTTTCAGTCTTAATTACAGTTTAAAAAAACAATTGTTATATATCATTATCAATATTTTAACACTATTAATGATTAACATTATCATCAATTGTATTGAAACTTCATGCAGAACAAAACAGTAACACTTTTTGAATTTGTCAGTGAAACAACAGCTTTTATAGAAACCTATTCAATATAGTGGTGGTCTCAAATCTTCTCCAACTTTTGTAGCATGTAACATTTAATTATCGGAAGGTCTATTTGAATTGAACGAACTGCCGGGGATGTTGAAGTGGGCGAATGTTAATGGGGAATTTTTACATTTTCATTGTTAATGGTAAAATTTCAAACATGTATATATAAATGTATATTTTACACGTCGATTGCTATAACTACTCATTTAAAATCTGTATTTTGCAATAAAATTTAAATTTTGAATTTGAAATAAGGTTGGAATTTCTTTTCTTTTTGTCTTGTTAGTTGGATGAAAGCACACCGAAACCAGCTGATTTTATTACTTGATTGAAAAATCACTCAAAATTCATTGGAAACAAACAATTCGCTAAAAAAAGTTCCAGCTCAGTCCACACAAATTGAAAAATAAAATACGTGAATGGTTATTGCGCCTCATGATTGTTTGAACAGTTTCTATGTTTCGAAATACGTTGATATTTACAGATTTGTGACTTTATGTGTACTGTCTGTCATTTAATCCTAAGACTTCTCAACTGACAAAATGCTGTTTAAACAGATGGCGGAAAAAGTAATACAATACCATTCCACGTAAACGGTACATTCGAAATTTAGATTTAGTTCTTTCTAAAGGAACCAAGGTGATCAATAAGCAACAGTTTCACAGATATTTGGGTTAAACGATACATTACATGCATGAATTTCACCGTGTCTTACAGCAGACGAATTAAAAAAAATCACGAGATTCATTTGCAATAAAATAAGTATTCATTTACGATAGGGTGCGATAGGAAGGAAAATGATCGGTCTCATCTCCGAATTTGTGTTTTAAATGCAACCTGTTCGTTGTTATCCAAATAGTTATTTCGTCGAATAGAATATGGCACATAAGTCATTAGTTGATCTGATATTTCGAAAAATCTGGCTTGATAAGAATTGTTTTTTCTGATAGTTGAAATACCGATGATTACGTATCAAGTTTGAATCTATCAACGCAAGCAACGCACTCCAGGCACACCTTGTCGTAAATAAGAACGTCTATGGTTGTTTATCGTTTCAACAGTTGGGCTGTTTTATTCCTGTATTCTAAGCAGCTCCCAAGTAACTAAAGAGAAGAATAAACTAATTATCTAGAAAGTACAAGTGCAAGGTACAAATAAATGTTTTGATTAAATAAATAATGCATCACTAAGAATAGGCCGTTTTAACGTTGTATTTTTCTAAGGGAATTTGAAAATTGCCGAAGCAACTAAAAACGCTGACACACCGAAAACACCTACAAATAGATTACTAAGAATTTGTTCGTTTCACGGCGGGAATCGTACATAAATCTCGTGACGGGACATTTTTACCGCGATAAATGAGTTATTTCTCAGCGCTTTCTAAAGCACCTTGGCAAATTCATAGTTCGCAGTTTCGAATGTTCTCTTCCTGTTAGGACTGATATTCTATATCCATGCATAAATATTAGTGGGACATGCGACGGCCCTGCTGGTGCAAAACAATGTATAAAGTCCAGTCGGGAGAATCTTCCCTTTCTTTAGGGTAATTTAGTCTTTCATAAATCAAGAAATTACTTAAATTGGACTAATCATCGCAAGCAGCAAAACAACATAGATACGTACGTGTTATCTTACCGTCAATCATTACATGAAATCGCCCTTCAATCTCGATAGCAAATTTACATTTTGCATTTATTTGGCTGTATTGATTAAATAGGCTTTAGATTTTGATTGAATTTGGTGGTTCGGCGACGTTCGAACACCGTAGCGCGCAGTCGCCAGAGTGACAGAAACCAGTCGAAGCGTATCAGACACGGACTAGCATCACACATAGTCTTTTTCCTAGGAAAGTTTTCAAAAAGCGTAACGAATATGTAACGAATATATAAGTAACTTGATACCATATCTTTTTCCGAATAACAAGCCAAGTTTTGCTGGTTTATTAGAGTGAATTAGAAGCTTCAACAACCTGAAAAAAGACTTCTAGATAGCCATGCTCCTTATCTGCTTCAGCTACGAAAACGGGTATAAGATGGAAACCTTCAGGGTCGTAGCCTATTATATCAGAACCGTCATACTCGCTCAAAAAGCCATTTACTTATGCGCGAATACTTAGCCTGCATGAAAAATTATTGTTCCAAGCTTTATTTCACGTTACTCATTGAATTGAAATACCAATATATTTAAGACTGGTACACGTTGTGCTCCATCTCTTCTATAGCCGATTCTTATAAATTTGTCAAAACCGAAAGGGGATTTGTCGAAACAGGCAGATCAAAGTTTGCAACAAATTTCATTTTTTTACAGTCTCCATTCCTATCCGAATTGAGGAACTTATTATAGGACTTAATTGAAAAATTTTAAAAGTTAATCTGTGCCAAAAATTGATCATTTTTAGCAAAAAGGGATTGAAATTTTTCACTTACTCATGTCAAGCCATATTGTATGTTTTATTGTAATTATTGTAATGTTTAGTTTTTGCTCTGCACACATTTTCTTTATTGAGCAATGATTTGAATTGAAATTGCGTATGCACTTTTTACTGAAAATGTGTCCAATACACTAAAATCGCCTTATTAGGCATATCATACGGTATTTTATCTAAAGGTGATTTAAGGCATGGTGCCTTTTTAAAACATAACTCTCTACCCGTAATGCGATTGCCTTTATAATTTCAAAAATTACTACCCTCGACGAAACTAGGTCGCGGTCTGCTCCCTCGATAGTTGGACCCCGACTAAAATGGGAAATAAAAAGACTGAGAATCTGTGATGAAACTTACATCAACTTGAAGTGATCGTCCATAATTCTAATTTAGAATTAGGAGTTTAGAAAATCAATCATTGTATCGTAATGGCAGTAAAAATGTACTGCACAAAAACCAAAAATTGTCTATGTCCCAAACCATGAGTCACAGGTATGGCCATAAGCAGTCCCCATCAAGATCAAAATAAAATGGGTCGAATCGACAGAGTGAATTCAGTGTGGAATTATTCTGAGTTTAAAGTCAGACATTTTAAACTGTTTCAGGCTGAGGCGGACCCAGTGGGACTTGTGAGATTGATTGTACTAGTCGATCAATTCATGAGTGCTCCTTTTCATTTTGTTAATAACAAAAATGGTGCATTTCACTGCAGGAGAGCACCTAGATCGCGTTTTTTGGAACAAAGTGCCCTTTTCAAGTGTTGAACATTAGAAGATGTTTAGATTAACTCAGCGGGTCCAGCTGCTGAATGAAGTATTGCTTTGTGGCTGAAATCAGATAAAAAACGATTTCAAACGTCGAATATTGTTTCAAATTCGTTTGGATTTTATGCATAAACTTGCCAACAAGATTAGCCGAAAGTCGCATGGATGTTACATCTAATGACATATCTATTTCCCAAAAAAATTTGGGTATTTTGTATTTTATTGAGCAAGAATCGACCGCATTTAACTGGGGACTAATTCCAGAAAGCATTGAGCTCCGGGCTTACATGTAACTGTCGATTGGTCAAAATCATCTCGCGTTACATCGAAAACGCATACGTGATAAGGTCAATACGGAACTTGCATCCTTGGTATTATATCGTGTTAGGTACCCAGGCCGTAGGAACGAATCGTAAGGGGACACACCTAAGATAATATGAAGATTGCCGATGAGTACCATTTTTACTCATTTTTGTTCCCTACTAGTAGAACGCTTTGAAAAATCCTGGGTGAAATGGTCCCTGCATTTTAGCCAACACTGACCGAGGAAGAACTAATTAAGGAGTTCGAGTGTCAGGAATGTCGAGTGCTAGCTGTATACATTTAATGCCAACGTAAACTTGATAAAAATTTCATTCGCAATTCATTTGGCAGTTTTGGTACAAAGGGATTCTGTAAGCGTAGGAGCACTTGAAAGATTAACCCTGTATCCAGGCTCGTGGAAGGGGCTGGGGGACTCACAATCCCTACTTATTATTGATGATGATAATAATAATAATGATAATAATCTTTATTTTCATTGAAATGACTCAGTTTTTTAGATACATAGTTAGATAGATATATAAATAAGTTATAGAAGTTATAATATCGATTAAGGTGCCAGAGAAGCAACATGCTTGTAATAAGGGATTATTAGTTTAAAGATTACTGATATAAATTGCGTATAGCCGTATACTCCATTTGACTCATTGTGCCCCGTAATATAAAGGACTATTTTAGAAGATGAGAGTGATATATTCTATGAAACAGAATTCTATTATCGTTGCGGGAATCGAAGAGCATACGTGATAAAATACGTACAACCATAATGTTCACTTTAACTAAAACTCGACTGGTTGTTTATACATGTTCGTTACGGTCACATCGCAGAGGCTACATTTTGAATTCAATCATTTCAAGATGCCTCGCGAAAACATTTGGCAGGAGCTTGTATCCGCGTGAATTTAATATTCCATTATTCAATTTTGTTATGGCAACTTACATTTCATTTTATAAAAGAGTTCATTGTTATTAAAGAATTATTGTAATACAATTGGATAAAGAATATACTACAGTATGTAAGCTAAATATATATTAGTAATTTCGTGAGGCACACTGTTTCTAACGATTTGCCTCTATCCATCAAAATGTTGACAGCACTGCCTAAGGTTTATCCAACCAACGGAGTTGGCGGAAAAATACATGCGCAGAGAGAACGAACCAAAATTTCGCGGGAAATATTGAATACATGAACATTTTTAATAGCTGATTGAATTTTCGCTGGAGAATGGACGTCTTTGACATATCGGGTGAGTTTTGCTATCATCTATATTTCAGGTTGCTTCGTATATTCTTTCATTCATCATCATTTTATTTCCTAAACAAATTATAAAACGATCATGTAGAAATATTATTTCTTATGATTAAATTAGTCTGAGGTAATTTTAGAAAAATACCTTAATAATACAAAGCAAGTAAATGCTGAACGTTTCTTTTGAAACAGTTTAAAGAGGAGCCATTTTTTATGTTAAGTGGTATATTGTTCCAAATCGTTGGACCTTTGATTCGGTTTGATAATATTTTGACACTACACTCGATATAGAAGATATATATATATATATATATATATATATATAAGTTTCTGTTTTTGGGTAAATTGAATTATTATGGGATTTCTCGAGTATATTGAAACCTTTTTACTGTTGCTGGTATAATGTAAATATAATAATCCCAATGCCACAGTAAAAACCAGTGTTGGTCATAATATTCCGTCAGAGTTTGCTATTAATTTTGATTCGTGGATATTTGAAATTGTCCGTTTAAATTGCAGGAATATTTTCCCTTGATGTTGAAGATCATCAGTCATCGCCGCGACATCATAAGGAGCGACTTTTTCTGAGTGAAAGCCCCATACAAAACGTTCAGAGTTCAACGAAGGAAAATTGCGGTCAGTAATATGATACGAAGATTATTGTAACTGTAACGAGGGTCCGTGGAAAACCCCAATAGGATATCCGATAGCAGAGAATCAACAACGGACGACAAGAATTCTTAAATTAAAACAAAACGAATTACAAATTTATTCCAACGTAACTTCTACAGTTAATTAGAATGGAGTTAGAGTTAGAGTTTGATCACACTTCTCCAGTAGTGAGCCGTGGTGGTATCCGAGTGAGACGTGACCTTGATGGGTGCACACTGATCAACGTATGACGAGTCTCCCAGGATATTGCGAATGTTGACGACCGTCCGTTAGTAACTGAAATATCAGGCGCTCAGACGTTAACCGCACTAACTGACGTAGCTTGAGTACGGGAGGTTTCGAGACACGCACTCACTTGACGTATCTGAGTGGATATAATTCACAAACCCGTGAACAGCATACATGTGTTACTATACTACACCCAATACGGTGTCCTAACAGCTGGACGGGTTTGTCGTGTCTAGTGAAACGGCGCTTAAACCAAATCTTATATAGAATTGACCGCTAGGGTTGAATGGTCACATTGAGAAAGGTGCGCCGATCCCAACAAACACACAGCTAGCTATAAGCTATGCATGCATGCAGAATGCATGAATATATGAAGTTATGAATGCAAGGTCGTGACACATGCCCCCGCAATAAGAAAATTGTCCCACAATTTTAATACCACGACCTAAAGCAATATAAGCAATAAACATAATATACATGTGTATCAAAATATAAAACTGTATACACCACCAATGTTCAACCTGTCACAATGTTCAATCCATGGTCTGTATTAGAACAAGAAAGGAAAAACACAATATACACTTTAAACAATAATATCACCCAGAATTTGAATAATCTATATTCATTATAGTTTAATATTTCTAGTTTTACTCAGCACTATATATTCTACTGAGATAATCGGCTCCAACATTTTCAGAACCTTTAATAGCCCTAACAGTGAATTGAAATTGTTGCAAAGTTAGTGCCCATCGCATAAGTCGTGTATTGCTCACTTTCGAACGATTGAGGTAAATAAGTGGCTGGTGATCAGTTTCTAAAATAAACTGAGATAGATATAGATATCGCTCAAACTTCTTAACTGCCCATGTGATGGCCAGACACTCTTTTTCTATGACAGCATAATTCTTTTCACTGGGCTTTAACTTCCTACTGGCGTAACAGATAGGGAATTTGACCTCATTACTTTCCTGTAAGAGTACTGCGCCAAGCGCTATATCAGAAGCATCGGTGCGCAAAATGAAAACTTTCTCAAAGTCTGGTAATTTAAGTATGGGGCTTGAACAAAGAGCTTTTTTAAGAGTCTCAAATGCTTTATATTCTTCTGGGCCCCAAATCACCTTATTTGGCTCACCTTTACGTGTAAGATTCGTTAAAGGTGTGGCAATCATAGCATAATCTGGTATAAATCGTGCGTAAAATGAAACCATTCCAATAAACGATCTTACCTGTTTTTTCGTTACTGGGCGTTGTGCCCGAATAACAGGTTCCACTTTCTCTGCATTAAGTTCTAACGAACCTTGACCTACAACAAATCCTAAACATGGTAACTTAGAAAACCCTACCTCACACTTGCTAGGTCTAGCTGTAAGACCAGCTTTTCGCAGGCGAATAAATAGGCTTACAATGACGGACAAATGATGTTCCCAGGTTTCTTTCGTTGCGACGATAATGTTATCTACAAAATTACTTACACATGATAAACCGCTGATGACCTGCCGAACTAATCGATTGAATGTAGCCCCAGCGTTGACCAGCCCAAAAGGCATCATTTTGAAGTGTTTTAAACCCTTGCTGCTTGCAAAAGCGGTATATATTTTTGCATCAGGATGTAATGGTACTTGCCAATATCCTTTAGTCAAGTCGATTTGAGTTAAATACTTCGCACCAGCTAGGTTCGTGAAGAGCAACTCCGGGTCTCCCATGGGCTCGGCATCGAATACTGTGACACGATTAATAGGGCGGAAATCAATGCATCCCCTATTCGTTCCATCAGGTTTCTTTACCAATAATAATGCAGAGCAATATGGAGAATATGAATCCTCTATAATACCTAACTTTTCCATTTTCACGATCTCATTCTCCAATATATCCTGCGACTTAAATGGAAGAGGATACTGTTTGGTACGGATAGGTTTTTCCGTAGTTAAAACAATGTTATGCTGAACAACATCAGTCTTACCAGGCAAATCAGTAAATATATCAGTAAACTCGGTCAAAGTTTGTTTGGCTAACACCACTTGGTCAGGGCTCAGATCTGAACCAAACTTAACATCATCTAGGGTTTCACTAGATTTAACTGTTGGACAAAGGGATTCAATTAAGTCATCACTTACTTCGTCCTCTGACGTAGAGCATGTAATAACAGATACATTTGCAACTCCAACTGATCCACAGTTTGGTTCCCTTTCGACATAAAGTTTTAGCATATTTATATGATACACTTTAACTTTTTTTCCTATCCTAATTCTGTAATCGAGATCATTAACTTTCTCAACAATAGAGTATGGACCCCTCCATTGTAGAAGCAATTTATTTGTCTTACTTGGTAGTAAAAGTAAAACTCTTTCACCAACCTTCAGATTACGCAGTTTAGATTTACGATCGTACTGCTTCTTTTGTTTTTTAGTAGCACTTGTTAAATTTTCTTGTGCTAATTTAACAGAAAATTCAAACCGATCTTTAAGATCTAATACATACTGGTACACAGTTTGCACATCTGGATCTGGAAACTCTTTCGTCCAGAGTTCTTTAAGAACTGCGGTTGGACCTCTTACTCTGAATCCATATATTAATTCAAACGGGGAGAATCCTGTACTTTCCTGAGGCACCTCTCTATAAGCAAACAATACTGCGATTAATATAATTATGTAGTGCATTATAGAATGTTGATTTGAATCAAGGAATGGTTCTAAAAAAGTACATACATATATTTCATTCAGTCAATCTAAATGGTTGGAAAAATATATAGATTTTAACACCAAACAGAGAACTAAAGCTAAAACTGATTTTGAGAATGATTTCTTCAAACTAATGAATAATGCATTCTATGCTAAGACTTGTGAAAATATAAGAAATAGAAATGATATTGAGTTAGTTAGTAATGGTAAAAGAATTAGACATTTACAAACATATCCTAAATTTATTGGTAACAGAATATTAGATAAAAATTTAGCTGCAGTTAAAATGAGAAGAACTTCTATGATATTTAATAAACCAATTTATGTTGGTGCTTTAGTTTTAGAAATATCAAAATTATTAATGTATGAATTCTATTATAACGTATTACAACCTCATTTTGGAGAAAAGCATATAGAAATCTTATATTTTGATACCGACACATATACCGTTACATATTAAAGATAAAAACTAATAATAACATAACAGATGATTTAAAAACATTAAAACATCATTTCTACTTTAGTAATTATCCTAAAAATCATGAATTGTTTAACAATGATGATAAAAAGGTGCCCGGTAAATTCAAAGATGAATTAGGAGGTGAAGAAATGATAGAATTTATAGGTATTCGATCTAAAATGTATCGCTATAGAACTAAAACTCATGAAGCTAAAAAGTTAAAAGGAATTACCAAAAGCGTTGTTGAAAAGAATTTTCATTTCAAAGATTACATCAATTGTATATTCAATGAAGAAGTTAGAAAACACAAGATGAAATGTTTAAGATCTGAATACCACGAAATGTTTATTGAAGAAATTGAAAAGGTTAGTTTGAACCCATTTGATGATAAAAGATATATTTTAGATAATGGAATTCATACAGTTGCTTATGGTGACAATTTAGAAGAATATCTAAAACTTAAAAGAGAAGAAACAAAAGAGAATGAGATTATGAAAAGAATTCTTGCATGTTAATCAATTTTGATTAAAATCTATATTATAAATGGAAAGTAAACAGACACAAACTATCAATATTCACCATAAGAAATATTCAAAATGTGAATCAGATAAATCATTATCAGAATATTATAATGATAAAAAGACTAAAGATGGTGAAGGTTATTATTGCAAAAATTGTAATAAACAAAATTGTAAAAATTTTCATAAAAATAATCCAGATTATTATATAGATAATAGTGAAAAGTGGAACGCTTGTAATAAACAATGGAGAGAAAATAACCCAGATTATATAACAGAATATACGAGAGAATGGAGGGATAATAATAGAGAATATTATAAAGCGTATCAAAATAATTATAAGAAAGAAAGATATCAAACAGATTTTAATTACAAATTGAAAAAATGTTTAAGATCTAAAATATCAAAATCATTTAGCAAAGATAGTCACTCGGAAACGCTATCTAATTTACTAGATTGTTCGGATGAATTTCTCAAATCATGGATAATATTTCAATTCGATGATAAAATGAATATGAATAATTATGGCAATTATTTTCATATTGATCATGTGTTGCCTATTTCTAAATTTGACATGAATGATGAATATGATAAAAAGTTAATTTGGAATTGGAAGAAATTAAGACCTCTTGAAAAGAAAGAAAATATGATTAAACATGACAAACTAGATTTACAGTTATATTTAGAACAGTTTACAAAGGCAAAGAAATTAATTGAATTATGGAACAATGATCCAAATAATGAACAATATGTTGGATCTTTATTGAGTGGTTAAAGATTAATATTTCTCAAATAAAATATAATAAAAATTACATACCTTTAACTAGCCATTATTTCTTTTTTATTTTTTTCAAAAATCTATTATTTCTTTTCAAAAAGGGAATACTTTATATCACAAATAAAAAATACTAAAAAAACAACTAATACTAGAATTCTTTAACTTAACTAAACTAGTATTAACCCAAAGAGTTATCAATATCATTTGAAGAATACTTATAATATTTTTTTCCTTTTTTCTCTAATATAAATGTCTAAGAAATCGAGTAAAAATAATACCGATATCGAAAAGACAATTGAGGATTTAGGTATTACTGACAATAATGATACAGTTGTTTCTAATTGTATTCAAAATGATAATATTGATTATGAATACTATTTGACGTGTAAGCATCATCTAGAACTATTGATTGCTAGCAGCAAATCTAAGGAATTCTTAAATAGAATTATAACTTTTCAAGAATTAGATGCCATGAAACCAGATAAAGTAATCAAACATTTCAAAATATATGAAGGAGCTAGATTAGCTAGAATAAACGACTCTTTAAGTGATGGAATAGTAAAATGTTACTCTAAATTATGTAACCGAGTAATACCAATTGATGATGAAAATAAATTATATAGTGATTTGAAAAATGATTATTTAGTTATGACGGAACTTCAAAAATGGGTTGGATACGCTTCATTCCAATTAGGAGGAATAATGACATTGATTTCTACTGGAGTTATAACATTTTCTAATATCAAACCTATAGAATATAAAGATAAATATAAATCAGAAGATATTGAATCAGAACAAAAATTAAGAAAAATAAATGAGTGATGATGTTAAGAAGAAGCCTAGATCTGAAAAACAAATTAAATGGGCTAGGGAATTGGGTAAAAGATCTTCAGAATTAAAAAAAGCTAAGAAAAAAAAATCAAATGTTATAAATGAATCACAGAAATTATCTGATATTGATTCGAATGATAATCCATCTGATGCTTCTTATGCTGGAAGTAATAATAAATTTTATATTACAATTGGATTAGTAACAGTTATTATATTCTCTGGTGTCATATATAAATATAAGTATAAATCTGATGATAAAGATGATAAACCTATTATACCAGAAAATAAATCAAATGATAAAGTCATTGAAATTAAACCAAGATTATTATTAATGGATTGAAATAAGATGAAAAAAGAACAATATTTAAGAGAGTTATATTATAACCCAGAGAGTGAAGTATCATATTTTCTAGTGTTTCAGAATTATGGGATAAAATTAAATCTGATAAAGAAAATATAAAATATAGTGAACTAAGATTATGGTTACAAAACCAACCAACATATCAGATCCATAAGAAAATTGATAAGAATTATTTAACAAGAAAAGTTATGGTTTCATATATTGATCAGCAATGGCAAGCTGATTTAATTGACATGAAGAACTTAGAAGAATACAACAAAGGATATTTCTGGATATTAAATGTTATAGATATATTCAGCAGATACGCATGGTCAATTCCAATCAAAAATAAAACTGGTATAGAAGTAACAAATGCGTTCAAATTAATATTTAGAGAAGCTATTCCAGGTAAGATACAATTTGATGAAGGTAAGGAATTTTATAATAAACATTTCAAAAAATTATTATCTGATAACGATGTAGATTATTTTTCAACACATTCAGATAAAAAAGCATCTATGATAGAAAGATTTAATAAAACATTGAAAACTAGAATGTGGAAATATTTTAGTGCTAATGAAACATATAAATATATCGATGCATTAGATGATTTAGTGAAAGGTTATAATAATTCTAAGCAAAGTTCTATAAATATGAAACCGATATAAGCTAGAAAAGAAGATAATTCAGAAATAGTTTGGAATAATTTATATGGAGCATTTGTTACACATGATTTTGGAGGACCTAAATTTAAAATAGGACAACATGTAAGAATATCTAAATATCGAAAAACATTTTATAAAGGTTATACTCCAAATTTTACGGAAGAAATATTCAAGATAAAAAAGATAATAATAACTAAACCTTTTGTTTATAAATTAGAAGATTTAAAAGATGAAAAATATTAGGTTATTTCTATGAACAAGAATTATCACTCGTGCCAAATCCAGATGATATAGAATATAAAATAGAAAAAGTATTGAAAACAAAAACTCTTAAAAGGAAAAAAGTATTCTTCGGTGAAATATAAAGGGTATGATGATATATTTAATGAATGGATTTTATCTAGTAAAATTAAAAGAATAAATGAATAAAGATTTATTACTGGAGTAACAAATTGTGTTAAAACACATTTTGTATTAGATTTGTTAGAAACTATTTATAAGAATCATTTTGATAATATAATATTATTCTGCCCCACTTAACTATATCTCTATTATATGTTTTATTTTAAGATAAAAAAGTTTATTATATTAGATCCTATAACAGTGAAAGAAAATTTAGATAATTGTATAAAAATAGCAATTGATATTTATAAAGGAACAAATACTTTATTCATTATAGATGATTGTGCTAATTTACTTGATTCAAAAGTTAGAGAAAGTGAACTATGCTATTCAGCTTTCTCTGGAAGACATTTTGGAATAACAACATGGGTTTTAAATCAAAAATATAATTCAATTGTTAAAGATTTTAGGGAGAATATAAAATTTATTCAATAATAAAGATAGAAAATCTATGCAACAATCATTGGGAGAGAATCAAATTATACCTACTGAATTACATGATGAATATATGAATAAATTAAAGAATAATAAAGGCTCAAAATTATTACTGAGGCTTCAATTTCCTTATGAATATAAATCTATAAAATAACTATTTATATATCTAAGTACTAGACGTATGAGTGAGAATCCAAGATTCTTGCTAAGAAAGTAAGAAAGTAAGAATTCTTGGATTCTTACTCATACGTCTAGTATCTAGATATATAAATTAGTTTTTATAAAAATTATTAAATGAAATATATAATAATGAATAAATTATATATTAAAACTATGTTTATAATTTATGTTTACACAGGGGTACAACTATATATATAATATATATTTAAAATAATTACAAATATAAATTATTAAATGAAATATATAAAAATGAATAAATTATATGTTTTCACTCAATAAAAATAAAAATAGATTGTGTTATAACTATTTCTATACTTCAATTCATAATTTATATTTTTATAAAAAAATAATTCATATATATATGTACTAGACGTATGAGTAAGAACGTAAGAATTCTTACTTTCTTGGATTCTTACGTACGTCTTGTACATAGATATATAAATTAGTTTTATAATAATTATTCTAATTTTGTTTCTAATAAATTTATAGAATCATCTTGGTTTATATCTAATTCATAGTAATACTTAGGTAGATTTATTAATTTTAGTTGAGCCATCAGATAATAATAATTAGTATGTATCTTTCCTTCTTTTCTTAATTTTTCAAAGTAATCATCAAAATAGAAATCAAAATGATATCCAAAATTTTTTGTTACATAACGTAAATCTATTTTTCTCGAATATAATAATTATATATTTGTTTAGGATTATCTTCTGCATAAGCTAATAATTTATCAAATAAAAACTTATAGAATATATAATATTGTTTAGTTTAAGGATCAAAATATTTGATATATTTCTTTGGGTTATTTAACAATGGTATCATACTTTCATTTTTATAAACATTAATTAGATGTAATTTTGATTTATAATGAGTATTTTCATCAACAGGTTCAATTTTCTTATTACAATATTGACACATTTTATTTCTTTCTATTTCTTCTAATTTCTTTTCATGTTCTTCTAGCTCCCTTTCATTTTCTATATGTCCCTGAGATTTTTTATGCTTTGAAAAATTACTTTTAGAAATATCTAAATCACAAATATTACAATGTTTTTTAGAATCATCAATTGTTTCATTATCATTAGTTTCAATTGTATCGACATTATCCGTTATATTATCTATGGTATCATTAGTTTCAATTGTATTAACATAATCTATGATATTATTATTCTTTTCTTTTTCTACATGTTTCTTTTATTTCTTATGAGTTGCCCTATTTTTATATGATATATATTTCTTACATACGTCACAATATTTTTCATTTGTCTTTTTGGTTTTGATATCAAGTTCAATCCTATCATCATTCGATGTAGAAGGTATAACATTATCTTTCAATGATATATTAGAATCTGGTTTTATTATTAAATCTTTAAAAATAACTTTTAATTTTTTAATATGATTAAGATCATATGATTTCAATAATATATCTATTTCTTTTTCCTGTAATTCTTTGTTATATTTTAAATCATCAATTTCTTTTTCTAAAGCTAACTTTCTGCATTCATATTCAGCTTCATCAATTACTTGAAGATCTTTATTTAATTCTAATTGTTTTAATTCTTCATTGGTATCAGTTAATTATTTTTCTAACATGGTTATTTTAGAAAATATCATCTTAATATAAGCAATTTCACCAGCTGATTCTTGCATACCTTTAATTTCTCTACGTGCTTGTTCAGGAGATATTTTTAATTGTTCCTCATTTAAATCAAGTAATCCTTTTTTAATAAATGTTCTATTTGATTTGTTCCAGGTTCAGTACCAGGTGTATCTAAAATACTATTCATCTCTTCTTCAAATGAAAGAACTGTATCTAATAGGCTATCAAAATGTTTTACTAATTGTAATTGACTTGAATCATTATCAATTTGTTGGATATCTCTTCTCGATGGTTCTGGTGTTGAAGATCTTAATTTATCTAATCGATCTCCATACTCTTCCATTTCTGGATCAACATAAGTAGGATTTAAATTTGGATTTTTAAATGGTGAATATTTGTTAATATCAATATTCGGATCTGGTTCTTCTTCATTTATTCTATCGATTGCATTCCATATAATTTTGAGAAATTCTTTACCACCTTTTGAATGTTCAATTGAAGATCTTGCTCGCATTTCAGGATGGTACAGATCTTCTGGTCCCATTTTAGATAATTGAATTGATACAGTTTTGTTATTTAGTTCAACATTATAATACGATGAATCATTTTTAAATTCTAAATTATTCATGAAATGTGGACCATCTTCTCTAATTTGTTCTGAAATATCTTCTGGTTCAATGTTATCTGTTATATTTTTTTGGTAATAATTCTTCAATAACTATATTTGTTACACTATGTTTTATGTATAATAATTCTTTTTTCAATTCAGGGTTTTCTGTTCTTTCTAATCTATTAATTAGATCTGTTCTTTCTGGTCTAGTTTTAATTATTATCTCATAGTGGGATTCTAAATAATTTTTTAATATTTCATCTGTTTCAGTATCATCTTTAAATTCATCATAATCATACAATATAGGCCCACTAGAATCATCATCACCTAAATTAGTATTAAATGCTGATCCATCATCATTATCAATATTAGTTTCATTAAATTCAGGTTGTGGTTCATCACTTATACCAGGTTCATCTAAAGGATCCATGTCATACAATGGAATTTCTTCATCCATTTATATAATAGAAAATTAAAATTTAAAATATAATATTCCTCCTATTACAATTCCTATACAAGTTATAGCTAATTTCGTATTTTAATGTGATTTGTTATCATTATTAGTTTTAATTATTTCATGTTGAATAATATCAGTTTTTATATTTTCTGACGTATTGTAATCTTTTATTTTAGAATTATTATTTAATTTGATATTCTTAGTTTTAGTTTCAGTTGATTGAATATGTTTTTTAATTTTGTCACCTTCCATTAATTTTGGAGCAGTGATAATCTTTTTATTTATATCATTCAATCCAAACTTATTATTTATTGTTGCAGTTTTAATCAAATTATTATAACCAATTATATTTCCCATCTTTAATATTAAATCATCAGAATAATTAATAAATTGGGCCCTATACAATAATTTAATCTTACATGAGATTTATCTAAATAATTTTGTTACCTAACCATATTTTCTGGAATCGATCTATTTTTATCATTATGAATGGAATCTTCAAATAAAACTTTGAATTGTTTTTGTGTATCAAATGATGTATTTAAATTTCCAATTATTGGGGATCTTGTTTCAACTTGTGCACCTAGAATACACATTAAATAAGTTCTAATTGATTGATTTATTCTTTGTATACCAGCTTTCGTAAATCCTTCACTATTATCTAAAATAAAATAAACCCAACCATTATTGTTTTCTTGTTTTAAATGATCATAAAATGTCGGTAATTTATTGAAATTTAATGTTTCTAAATCCTTAGTTTCTTTTTTACCATAACCTAATTTATTATTATAGATATTATAAAAAGTATTGGATGGTATGGGAAGTGTACAATATTCTGCAATCTTTTTAGGGCAAGGAAGTGATCTTTATTGTTCCAAGTTTGTTCTAAAATCAGAATTATTTATATCTATATTAAATTCATTACAAATTTTATAAAACTTTGACAAATTAATATCATTATCTAATTCTTTAAAATATCTAGATCCTGGTAAAGGGGTCTCTATTTCATTTAATATTAATCTTATCTGAAAGTATGTATGGAATCTAAATAAACTTTGAATTAATTTATATTTAGAATTATTCAAATGGTCATTCCAACTTATTCCACATCCTGTTGTAGCACAATAAACTGCAAAATTGGTTCTGCCAATATTTCATATTAGATTTTAAAAACCATTGTTTTTCATCTTTCAATTTTTTTAAATTAATTAAATATACATGAAATATATTTTCCATTTTTGCATTGAAATTATAAGTTTCAGTAACATAAATATCTAAATTAATTAATGAATTCAAAACTTCATTTCTATATGAAATATCTTTATTAAAATCTATTGCTGGAATATTATATTTAATTGATTTATCATATTGAAAAGCTTTTGGAAAGCTTTCTGCCATTTATATAATAAAAAAATTAATAATGCATTTATTCTTTTAATAATTTATCCTGTTCTTCAACTGTTATATTACCATTTAAACTCATTATATAATCTAATGTATTTTCCAATTTATTAATTTCTTTTATATTAGATTTTATTTTTTCGTTATTACTTTTTATATTTAATTTTGAACTCATTCCGGTTAACACTTGAACTTAATCCTAACACACCAATTAATATTGCTAAAGGTGTTAATGGTGAGAATATTGCTAGAAATGTTATAACAGAACTTATTGTAACTGAACCACTAATAATAAAATAATATATAATTTTAGATTTTAAATATTTTTTCTTTTTTATCTTATATTCATTTTCAAATTCTAACATTTGTTTTTCCAAATATAATTTCAATTTAGTTTTATTTATATCATGAGGAATAATATAAATATTATCAACTTTATCATCCATTTATTTAGAAAAGAAATTACTAATTAGTAAATTTATATACAACAAATATAACAATAACTAATCCACCTAAAATCCAAATTATTTCATATTTTTGTTGTTCACTACTTGGGGTATAATAATCTGATAATTTAGGTTTGTATAGATGTAATTTTTCTTTATTTGTTACTGCGTTATATAAACTCATTGCATCATTGACTGATTGAAAATCTCTATGTATAATTTTCTGATTATATAATTCTTTATTGATGTAATCCATATAGTTTTGCCTCTTTTCTTTATTTTCTTCTGCTTCTTTATTGTATTTCTCTAATGCTAAGTTATGTCTTCTTTGTTCTCCTAATGAACTATTTAGGAATCAATATGTTTAAATAAATATCCACCACCAGTAAATGCTAAAGCGTTAACAATTGCTGACCCTATAATAGTTATAATTGCAGATGCCATTTATTTAGCAAAAAAATTACGCATTTATATGGGAGGAATATATCTTAGTTTTTCCAAATAATCAATAGTTAAATTAGATAGGGTTACTGCTAATGTTAATTTTAAAATATCATTTATATCAAATCTATCAACATTAACACTTCCCATTTTAAATACTTTTTTAAATACCATTGAATAACCAACAGTTCCAACTGATAGTAATGCTCCATTATATAAACCAGTTATTATCCACTCATCATAAAATCACCTTCTTCAAAATATTTAGTTATCTTAGTGATAATTATTTCAACATTTTTTTATTACTACTTTTATGATTATCATATATTTTAGATAATATGTTTTTAATATCATCGATAATTCCATCTTCATTTAATTCATAATATTCTAAAGGTGTTTTGATTAAATCAATTACTTTTTCTATATTATAATTTCCTTTATTAATCATTGATGCATTATTAAATGATTGACGTTTAATATCAGTAATTACATCATTAAGTTTAATTCTCATTTCTTTACCATGTTTAAAATCAAACCCAAAACATATACTCGGTCCAACAGTTATATTCATATTTATATAGTGAAAAATTACTCTTTACATCTTATAACTAATTCATGAATTACAGGAAAGTTATTCAAATCAATTAAATATCCATTGTGATTTCTAATTTCTAATCTAAAATTATTAAATTGAGGAATGCATGGTTTGAAATCACACTCAGCTAAATTATAATTTATTTGCGTTCCAAATTCTTTAACATTCTTCAATGGTAAAATATTCAATAAACCAGAACTACAAATTGTATCTTTAGTTGCTTCAAATGTCTTTGTAGGTTCAATTAAATTGCAATGAATATAAAAATGTGTAAAGGGTATTAAGTTTGGTGTAGCATCAGCATTACGTATCCTTACATCTGGGTTATTCCTAAAATTTTAGCTAAAGGTTTTTTAACTAGAAATTGATGTTGGTCTTCATTTCCTAATTGTATTCTTACTTTATCAGAGCTATCACTTTTAATAAGTCTTAATCAAAATCCAGCAGATGCACCCATTTTTGAGCGTGCTCTTTTATTAATTTCTTGAGCTAATGTTTCTAAATTATATAATCCTGGTTTTAGATAATGATGAAACCATCTATTCTTATTTCTGTCATGAATTAAAAAGACTCTATGTTCAATACTTTTATCCGATATATTGTAAAATGAGTTACATAAACTAGTATTTACTAATTTTAAATCTACACAATTCTTAAATTCTCTACCTAATTGTACTAGTAAATTATGAGATTTATGATTTGTCAGTCTTCTTGAATCAACAAATATTCTGTATTCTTTTAATTCTACCATTTATTTTACATATTTTATTCGAAATCTATTTCATGGTGCCCTTTTTCATTCTTACCCTTATATATGAAATAGAAATCACCAGAACATAATTCTTCTAAATCTTCACTTGATAATCTATGCAATCTATCTGGTAAATATGTTCTGAATTTATATTTATTTCCTTTTAATCCTTCATATTCTAAGTGGATAACTAATTTATCTCCATATCTATTAGTAACTGTATCAATATTTGTAATTAGATATTTCTTATGAATTGTTAATTCTGTTAACTTTTTGAATTTATAATCTACTGATTTAGCATTTGAAGTATCTTTTATGATCTAAGAATGATTTGTTGTTCTCACTGTGTACTTGTTTACTCTCCATTTTAATATCAAATTTTTTATTCAAATTGAATATAACACTTAACTCTCAACGCGTCCCGCCGCCACGTATAAGCCTACCACGTGTGCGTCGTTTTTATACTACTCAATAGTGGGGAAAACCCAGCTGCGTGTTGAGGCTTGTAAATTATGATGGCTAATGATGGCTAGAGTAATAGGGAATACTCAACTGTGATTGGATAGAGTAATAGGGAATACTCAACTGTGATTGGCTAGAGTAATACTCAACTGTGATTGGCTAATGTAGTTTTCTAGAACCATCCATCTAGAATCAACATGTATTACGCAATACTCAGCGTGTTGATGCTTGTAAATTTATGAAACTCGTGATTATATAGAAGTAATAGGGGTTTAGTTGTTCTATAACAAAGGTTGAATGGTCGAAAAATAATTTCGAGTGTGCGAGAATTTATTTTTCGACCCTTCGACCTTTGGTATAGAACAACTAAACCCCTATTACTCGTCCGTCCGTCCGTCCGTCCGTAGACGGAATCCAGTTATTTTGGGAAGTTTTGAAGACGCTTCAAGGTAATGTCTTGATATTTGGTTTATACATGTATCTACCCTAGACAACATCTTCAGCCCAAAAACTGGCCCTGTCAGAATCAAGATGGCCGACTGGCAGGAATTTTACGCATGAACTGTTAGGCCCCACTGAATAATGAAAACAAAAACAGAACGATTTTTCTGAATGAAATTGCAAGACCCGCATGTACGCATGCAAAACGTCGCAGAGAGCGATGCTGGCGTTGGTGTCACTGAGGCCGGCTGATGATTGTTTGTTTGTCTTTTTGTTTGTTTGGCTTTACGTACGTCGTTTGGATCTTGGTTTCCCAAGACTATTCCTATTGGATTGTTCATTTAACCTCAATACGGTACGGCCTTTGAAGTGTTGCCCGCAAACTGTTCGCAGCCAGCAGGACTCGGACCCACTTGTCACTCAGCATTGATAGTGGATTCAACAGCATCACGCCTTATCTCATTGAGCTACCGAGGCCGCTCGATTCAATTCCAAAAAACTACAGCAGTGGCAAATAACCATCGCAATATTGCAATTTACGACAAACAACGCGTAAATTCAATCGCTGTGGTTTAACGCATGGAAAAGATAATAAAAGGTATTTTTCCCGGCGCGCATTACAAAGCGAATCTCTGCCGAGTGCGTAATTTTATCTTTTTCTATTCAGAACAGGCTGTTCCCCATTCTTTACTTCCAATGTCAATGCGGACATATCGCAACGCGATTGTTTAACCCGCTCTCATCTACCAGATAATGAACGAGAAAAATGCGATCGAATAATTTTTTGGACCATTAAATCAGAAATCTGGCGACGCTATGTTGTGGGGAATAATTGAAACATTTTTAATCATTTTCAGCTGTTTCTAATGTTTTACGTGAACGGAGTGACAGTTTGAAGTTACTATGAAAATGAGAAGAGTCGGCGCTATTTTTTCGTACTACTATTTCTGATCCATTTTACTAGCATTGGCATGACGTCATATACGTCAACCAATGCTAATAAAACTTTATTCACAGTTGCAAAAGTTATTTTAAATATAATATCTTCTTGAATTACATATTTTTATAAAGGTGCATTATTACTTATTAAATCAAAGTCTAATGGAATTTTATATTTACTTCCATAGATCGTTTTGATTAAATTATCCGCGGCATTAGTTATTATTGCATTATTAGCTTCGATCTGAATCTATTTTGATTTTCTGTTTGAATTCATACTCTTGGAATATCATACTTTTTCTAATTTCTTAAGTTAACTTTTGCTAAATATTATCAGTTTTATTATTTTCTGTAGTATTACAATCTGGTTTAAAATTATTATCATTTAATTTGTTATTTTGAGTTTTAATTTCAGTTGATTGAATACGTTTTTATTTTCTTCCATTAATTTCGGAGCAGTATTTTTATTAATATAATTTAATCCAAATTTATTATTCATTCCGGCAGTCTTAATCAAATTATTATACCCAATCATATTTTCTATTTTCAAAACTAAATCATTAGATATAATTAATGGATTAAGCCCTATACAATAATTTAATCTTACATGAGATTTATCTAAACAATTTTGATATCTTACTATATTTTCTGGAATTGATATATTTTTATCATTATGAATTGCATCTTCAAATAGAATTTCAAATTGTGTTTTTGTATCAAATGAGGTATTATTATTTCCAACTATTGGTGATCTTTAAAATTGTGATCCTAATATACAAATTAGTATACAAATTAGTTAATATGCAAATAAGATATATTCTAATAGATTGCTTTATTCGCTGTATGCCCGATTTTGTAAAACCTTCACTATTTTCTAAAATACAATTAATCCAACCATTATCATTATCAATTTTATAATTATGACGTGCATATAATTGATACTCATTATTTCATTCTGTTCACCAACACCATGCAATTTACCATGAGCTTTAAATCAAAATTATTTATATTTATATTATATTCATTACATATTTTATCAAACTTAGGTTAATATCGTTATTTATTTCATTAAAATATTTTGATCCCTGTAAGGGACATTCTAAGTCATTTAAAATAATTCTGATTTGAAAATATGTATGAAATCATTTCAAATCGGAATAATTTAAATTTTCATCTAATTTACTTAAATGATTATTCCAACTTCTTCCACATCCTGTTGTTGCATAATAAACATTATCTACCATTTATATAATAAAAAAGTCAATAATTAATTAATTCTTTAAATAATTTATCGTGTTCTTCAATTGTTATATTTCAATTTAAACTAATTATATAATCTAATGCATTTTCTTATTCATTAATTTCTTTTATATCAGATTTTATTTTTTCTTTATTACTTTTTATGCTTAATTTTTGAACTTATTCCGATTAAAACACTAGAACCTAAACCTAAAACGCCAATTGATGTACCTAATGTGTTAATGGACTGAGTATTGCTAAAAATGTTAATACAGAACTAACTGTAACAGAATCACTAATAATGAAATAATATATAATTTTACTTTTTAAATATTTTCTCTTTTTAACTTTCAAATGTATTTCAAATTCTAATATTTGTTTTTCTAAATATGATTTTAATTTAGATTTATCTATATCATGAGGAATAATATTAACCCCATCAATTTTATCTTCCATTTATATTGTGAAAAAAATTACTTATTAGTAAATTTATAAGCAACAAATATAACAATAATTGTTCCACCTAAAATCCAAATTATTTCATATTGTTGTTTTTCTTTACTCAGTGTATAATAATCTGATAATTTAGGTTCGTACAAATGTAATTTTTCACGATTTGTTACTGATTTAAATATTGATTTTATAAACTCATCGCTTCATCAACTGATGAAGTCTCTATGTGAAATTTTCTGATTCTATAATTCTTTACTAATATAATCTCAATAATTTTGTCTTTTTTCTCTACATTCTTCTGCTGCTTTATTATATTTTTCTAATTAATTATGTCTTTTTGCTCGGTTAATGAACCATTTTTATCAATATGTTTAAATAAATAACCACGACCTTTAAATGCTAAAGCGTTAACAATTGCCAATCCTATACTAGTTATAATTGCAGATGCCATTTATCTTACAAAAAAATGGTTGATGACGTGCATGCATAAGTTCTTATCGATAGGGACGCCATTTGTAATATTGTCCGACTCCCGGGATAATGAGTATTATTTTTAAAAGAAATAAACGCACAAACAAAGAAAGTCGTATAATGACTGGAAATACAGGGAATAAATATTTTAGATATTCTGCGGACACCTTCTCTCTTTAAATTTGAATTCTCTTTAAGAGAGGGCCATAACATTTTATAACTTACGCTAAAGCATGATGTTTCTCCGTCATTTTGTAAATCGCAATAAAATTTGTAATCAGTTCATTTATATAGCTGCCCGGTCTGTTACGGTGTTCGAATATCGCCGAATTCGATCAAGTCACTTAAACAATTAGTAGCCAAATGTATGCAAAAAAAATATATAAAATTTGCAATTGAGATAGACGGAACGGTCCAACTTTTAAAACTATACGACGTAATGATTGACGGTTAGATAACACTACATTGTTTTTTTTCGTGCCATCATAGGGTCGTTCCATGGCTACACTACTATTTATACATATGGATGTAAAATATTAGTCCTAACAATTAAGAGGATAACGCATTCAAAACCGCGAACGGGCTAAACGCACTGAGAAATAGCTTCATTATAGCGGTAGAATGTCCCGTCAGTAAATTTTATTAATCAGCGTATTTCCAACCGATTGTGATTTTGTGATTCGGAAAAGTTCAAACACCCGGTCGGTTATTGTATGCCTGATCATGATTTAAAAAAGTAATTTACAGTGTAGATAGCAGGCGCGGATCTAGGGAGGGGGCCCGGGCCCCGTCCCTACTTTAAGTGAAGATCGTTTTTTTCGACCGACCTCCCGCCACTCGCTTAATATTAACAACGCGCTGTGTAGTATTTTTCATGAATTCTTGCCTCAGAATGCAGGAAATGGCCCAAAAACAGAGTTAAATTTCAAAAATTTTCCAGACCCCCCACAGGAGCTTCGCGCCTGCGGCGCGAAGGGTAGGAACGTCTCACGCCAACGCTGCTCGGTGTCAATACAGTATCATCATAGCTACATTTATGAGGTGCCCCCCCCCCTAAATTGGGCTCTAGATCCGCCCCTGGATAGGCGGCCGGTCGGGTCAAGTTAGTGTAAGATCAGCAAAGTTGAGAAACAGGGTATCATTTTTTAACCATAATACAGTCCGTATAACAAACACATAATACATGTGTACCCGGTACTCGTTTTGTAGAGGTTAAAAGTCTTCCTTGAAATAATAGTGCCGATATTCTAAATCTCAATTGTCGTCATAGTGGAAAAATTGCGTATATCATTTCAAAAAGGGCAATTTTGCTCGAAAGGGGGTTGTTGTTGCAACCCACACCCACCACCCCTTTGTGGACACACATGCTTGTTTCATTATTGATGGACTACCGACGCATTTTACACTCTATGCTAGTGCTACTGAGGATATTCAGGATTGGCTCGTTGGATTTTGGTAGACGGATTCTCTGGATTAGGTGAGTACACTTTTCTAGTTACCATGCCATCTATTTTAAAAACGAGTTTAATTTGAAGTTCTAAATTTCAACTGACGAATATTCACAACGGAGCTAATTTTGTAACTATTTTTGTACCGCTGAGAATATTGCGGTAAAGCACGAGAAACCCCAATTTAAATATTGTTCTATTTTACAAGAAAATATTAAATTTTTTAAATAAAACAAGCGCCCTACAAGTTCTTTTGTCACGTTCCGCGAGACTATAAAATGTCTCTACTCACCAAATCAATGTATGTGGTGTAGCCGCGACGCCCGGAGCCTCCCTCGGAGAGGTGGGTGACTCAACGGAGAGGTGGCGCCAGGGTAGCGTTTACGGAATAAAGGATGGTACGATCTCAAAGTGTCCGAGTTCCAAGGCTTCTTCGTCAGGGCATGGCTACAAGGGTCCGCTTTCGTCGAACAATCCCGGGTAGTAGGACTGCAAAGGGGAAAAGTCATCCTCCGAAGGTTGATAAATGGACAGCGGCTGACTCAAGGGAAAAAGGGGTTCCACGAGGGCTAAAATAGTGTCAGAGGTGAGTGCGAATCGTACCCCACAACCCCATGGCTGGATGAATGGGTCACCAGACCAGTCAGGACGAGTGTCCGCCGTGTGATCAGTCAAGTCAGGGCCCTTGACAAGACGCGAGATCACACGGTCACCCGAGCACCGGCGCCTACTTTTCCTCTGGTATCCTCTGGTGTAAAGTGTCATTCCAAGTGCCTCCAGCACGTAGCTCTCGCAACCGGCTTCTTTGGCTTGCCCCAGCTTACTATGGACTCATGTGACACACAAATTAGGGGAATAAAAGGGACACAGGCCTCCTCCTCTACTCGCGACAGAGAAAACGAGAGTTTTAAAATTCAATATATATTAATAATATTTTCCAAATTTAACTCGTACGTTCATATAAATGAAATGTATATTATATTCTATAATTAAACAGAATAAACTTTTAAAAATCAACGTAGAAAACTTGCTCTGATTCATTATTTTTAACAATCTAATAAATAATCTAATTATTGCATTTGCCCGGAATTTAAAAAGGTCGAGCTTATTATGTCTACGGATATATACATAAATTAAGCTCAAAGATCATGTGTCAAGAAAAGAATTGACAGAACCGGGTCGCCGAGTTGACCCCGATAACGTTGAACTGACGGCATCTCGGAATTTATATATAGGTCGCCACGTTGACCTATATAAAACGAGATTTAATAGATCGCCAGGTTGATCTATTAAAGTCAAAAGGGAATCAAAGTGATTATAGGTCGCCAAGTTGACCCAGAGCACAAGATCATTAAGCAATAGACTTCGTAACGAGGGTCCTACCCGACGCCAAGAGGACTCGGCGCCGGGTTGAACTACGTACCTCAGATAATTTGAGCGAACTCACTTTCTCAATTCAAAAAAAAGTGCAAGGTGACGTCACGCTGCACTCAGCGCTGATTGGCTGAGTGCCACAATGACGTCAGGAATGCGAGCAACGTGACGTCACATTACAACAAAATGGCGGACATTAGAGCGAGAGGAGGTAATTTTTATATAAAACCTAATATAATTAAGTTATAAATGGACGGAACGATAAGAAAAATACGTGAAAACATTTTGATCCAAGGTTTATACATTCTGTACAAATTTCAAAGCGATACGATAATTTAAAGGTGTGGGAAATGATCGGACAAAATTGCAAAAAGGGGAGATTTAGAAAAGTTGCGCTAATTACCGCCCAAAACCGACCGACCATTTCCAACACCGGAAATACAAAACTATAATTTATAAAATCAACCACGCGCAGGGCGGCGGAGGAGCTTTGCAGAAGAAAACACCCCGAAAAACAACTACGGCAAGGGATTTTCCGCTACAGTGGTATGACATAACACTCATTCATTTTATATCGATCCATCACAAGTCAGATGCCTCTGTCCATTTTCACTTATTTCAATACCCAATTTCGGCCAGTGCATTTTAAGTAATACGTTTTCGAATACGATGGGCAATGGTTTTTAAAGATGTCACGCTGCGCCTCATTTCGACCGTGAGCTTTACTTCCATTCGTCTCCATTCTATACGAAATAAAACATATTTTTGATTTAATTCTAACGAAACCTTTTTCAATAGTTACTTCGTAATAGCAACTATTACCGCGACAGCTGCAGCTTCCAAAACATCATTTTGAAAACTCCACTGGAAAGTATATAGAACGGTTTTGAAATTACTGGCAGAAGTCTTGCTAACCACCACATATGTTTTTGAGATGTGCAGTGATACGTGACAATATAAACATTCGTGAAAAATGGTCATATAACAGCTTTATAGCAGTATTTCAAGCATCCGGTGACCTAAAATCTGTAAAAACACCATCTCACATAAATCATAATGACTAAGATTGACAACAAATCTATGCCGCCATTAGTTTTGTATTCAGCTCATGCCAACTCACTCTTTATATTACAAATATATAACGTATGGATTTAATGAAAAGCTGTATCAATTTTAAAGTGATAACAATATATATTTTTTATCGTAAGGGTTATACCCTTTCTTATTTCACCGGGATTGATTTACGTGTAGAAAAAAATAATGCAATTTTCTCGATGTTTTATACCCCGTCGACTTGCAGTAAATTGCATTTACTAATCAAATAATCCGACCCCTTATAATTGTGACCTATCGTTACTTTTAGGGAGTAGGGGAAACATATTTGAAAGGATCCTCTTGAACCAGACAAACGGTCAGTTCACTGAGGCGTTGTAGGCTGGAACTGCAACAGGTCAGTTCGAAATTATTCAAAATAGGTAATTCTGTAATCATTCTAGTGTCTGGATTTTCTGTGGCAGGGGTTTCCAAGCGCTGGTACTACGGTCCACTACGCATCCAATGAGTGTCAAGAGGAAACATTCCATTCTGTACGTTTCTGTAACGCAATACACGAGGGCAGAATCTATTTTTCAACTATTCCTTTGGTTTTCGTTTCATGTGTTTACAATTATATCTTCAGGTTGACGGCGAATTCCCTGAAATACACCATCTTCCCATAAGTCAAGTTTCATACCTGGAACAATTAAGCATTGCTCTTCTGGACTACGGACAGTTATCGAGAGAAACACACGATGGAACAGTGAATGCGTGCACATTTCTTTGTTTGCTTACGGCCGCAGATGTTCAAAATATTCCTTCTGTTTTAAAGGTTGACGTCATAAAAGAAGTGACCACCGATAAAATACTAAATTTTCCATCTATCCACAGCAGTGTACGTGATCACAGACGCATGTACACAGTTGAAGATGCTGCAGAAATCTTAAGCCAAAACAGACTATTTAGCTGTAAGGGAATTCTAACAGTTCTTAATGGCATCACAACCAAAGCTCGGTTCCAAACTCAGTTCGAAGAAGTTTTGCAGATGTATTGTACTGATTCGACATGCAGATCTTTTATTTTGACCTGTCCGCCCTACAGTCTTCTTGTCATTGTGGAAGGAAAAAAGATCTTCATCGTCGATACTCACCCCCTCAATACCACATTTGGAGGTAATGGAAACGGTGCTGTTATATTTAGTCAGACTGTGAACGTTATAAGTAAATGGATTGTCAAGAGAATTGCCAGGGAGGAAAATACATGCTTGAGCGTAGAATTGGTTTTTATAGATCAAAGTACTTCAGGTAAGCATAACGACCATGGGAACGGCTACAAAAGATAAATTTTGTTTCTCAATTTCTAGACTTAAAAATACCCCACCGCTGATCCGAAAAATATTTTTGTTTGTTTTGTCCTTGCTCTTAAATAGTCCCGTTTTGTTTTGATGTCTATCAAAAAATATTGGTCTTTTCTCATTACAGATGTATCATGTGATGGATCGTCTTTTACACAGCGGTTCCTGAACTTCGCTGAAAAGGCTGAATCACTGAAACGCTGAAATAAAAACGCTGAAATTTCAGGGAATTTCTGCAAAACGCCGAAATTTCAGGGAATTCCCGAAAAACGCTGAAATCGTGCTATGTACCAACAATACACGTTTTGAAATATTTTCCGGGCCGGTGTCTGCTGCCGAGTCCTGAACCGTGTTTTAGTCTCTACCTTCGGTTACAGAGACATGCATGGACAGTATGTGTGGAGTATACTTCTAGAGGGCCACTTGTTGGACAAATTAATTCGCTTGAAATCCGGATTTTTAATGCATACAGGCAGCATAATGAGGAAAACCCATCAACAAACCGTGCAAGCCAACTTAAACACTATGCTCAATATTCCCTGCAAGACGCAAAATATCTTATTTGAACGTTCATGTATAAAACATGAAGCAACTTTTCTTTTGTCAACACGTTGATGGGCGACGGACTATGTCATGGTATTCTCTGAAGGAGGTAAATTAAATTTGACAGCTAGTTTTATAAATGATTACCCCGCGCACATCGAAATCTAGTTACAACCGGTCAGTTGCAGCAACTGCATGGCGCATGTCGATCGTCGAGATCCAGAGCGAGCACATCGACGGATATGACTGCGATTTGCCAGTTGCTCAAAAGTAGAACATGGGCAACTGGCTGGAACTGGAGATAGATCGACGCTTACCAATCGTAAGCTCGCTCACATCGACACATTCAAGCAACTGATCGTATCCAGCCAGTTCCTCTCATGCGCCGAAAACTGCCTTGCAACTAGTTGTCCCCAATCGCAGTGTCGATGTGCGCTAGGCTTTAGAATGTGCAAATTTTTTGAGATACTGAGAAATCAACTGGCACCAGTAAACTTCAACTGCGGTATTTGCAGCAGGATAGCTGAACGACACAATTTTAAAAAATTTTAAAATGGCTATTCGAATGCTATTTCAATAATAACTTTATTCAACCAGAGAGAAATAAGTCAATTGCGAATGTACAGTACACCCACTTTTTCTTCCCTGTTTCCTGGTACCAAATTTTTAGTCTTAAGCTAAGCGATATTCTAAAGTATGCTAGTGGATTTCATTAGAATATGAAGCAATGGAACCAGAATTCTAGCCAGAGTTAAGCGAACTATTGATTCTGATATAATGTAAGAACTGATTTCCTTTGTGTACTCTTGCAGAATGTGTTATGTATTATTTCAAGCTGTTAAATAATATAGTTAGACAAACGTCCAATTATTGGATCTTTCTTGTTGACTCGTTTAATTTTGTGAGTTAAGAGTTCCAGTCAATCCACAATGTGCAGTGCCTAGCCTTCATCTACACTAAAGCCAAGCCTGTGTATGGGAAAATATCGTTCGACTCCTATAGGCCAGACAAATCAAAGCATGCAATACATTGCAGATAGTAGTCTCCGGCAAGTCGAAAGAGAAAGTAAACCAGGTTTTACCCCGTACCCTACCAGGGAACAAAGACACTTAAAGACTCCTTCCTCCTTGTAGAAATTGTAGAAATATGGCACCCAATCGTAGCAATGCTAAGTACAGTATACTATGACGGTTGAACCTTTATTAACGAATTTCAATGACACCGAAAATAGAATCAAAATAATCTTTAGTTCCATGCTAGCACTTAATTTGGGTTATCAGGTTCAGCCTAACTGTACTTTCATTCAGCTACTTCTTGTATGAGACTTGGCAATGATAAGTTGCAAGAAATCACCAAACATAAGAAAAAATATTGTGAATTAATATTACTGTAATTAAGAATTTATTCAAATGAAGTGCTAACTTCATTGTTAGATCGTACCGGTATATGCACATAAAACTATGGCAAAAAACACATCTAACAATCCACGCAATCCGCAATCGATCAAGTCGATCATGACGACGACCTTAAGGCATGTCTCTGTAACCGAAGCTAGAGCATAAAACACGGTTCAGGACTCCTCAGCGGACACCGGCCCGGAAAACATTTCAAAACGTGTATTGTCGGTACCTCGCACGATTTCAGCGTTTTTCGGGAATTCCCTGAAATTTCAGCGTTTTTCAGAAATTCCCTGAAATTTCAGCGTTTTTATTTCAGCGGTTCGGCTTTTCAGTGTTTCAGCTTTTTCAGCGAAGTTCAGGAACCGTTTACACAGTTACCTCAATCAGGGAATCTGGATCCTCAACCGGAACCACGTACTTCTTCTGTATCAAGCAACATAGATTCCTTGGATTCATTGGTTGTCTGTGGTGACCATACCTTTGATAAAGGTTCATTACTTCCCCGAAAAAAGAATCGGGAGTCTCGACCAAATGAGTCCGCTGTATTAAACAACGTAGAAGTATTAACAAGCTCTCTAGATTCGTTGGCAGACTTCGGTGACGATACTGATGACAAAGGCACGTTACTTGTGGTAACCGAGAATCAAATAACATCGAAGACGTAACAAGCTCTCTGGATTCGTTGGAGGACTGCGGTGACTATACTGTTGACAAAGGTGCGTTAGTACAAACCGAGAATCGGAAATCTCGACCAACTGATTTTGCTGAATCAAATAACATCAAAGAAGTAACAAGCTCTCTGGATTCGTTGGAAGACTGTAGTGACCATACTGTTGACGAAGGTGCGTTACTGCAAACCGAGAATCGGAAATCTCGACCAACTGATTTTGCTGAATCAAATAACATCAAAGAAGTAACAAGCTCTCTGGATTCGTTGGAAGACTGTAGTGACCATACTGTTGACAGTGGTTCGTCTACTGGTTATCACGCTTGATTTGAGTGTAATTTCATTGACTATGTAATTTAAAATAATTGTTATTCCGTTTTTGTAATTGATCTAGAGTCAGTGTGCGATAGTGATCTTACATCAGATAGTAGCGGTACTTATGACAAAGTGTCATCTCCATCTAGTTTGGTTGAGGTAGAATTTGACCATGAAATATGAAAATCAGCCAAGTTAAAATGTTAAGTCGGGGTAAAGTTGACATTGATGATCTAGATGAGATGGCAGGTGAAGCTGATATAGACGGAATTTTTAAAATAAAACTCAAGAGGCAATATGCTGAAAACCAATTGACCAAACGGATTATATCTAGGGTATACTCAAGAAATGGTCTTCACAGATATGCCATTGTACAGTATTTGCAAATGGCCCCTTATGAAAAGCCACATGGCAATGCGAAAAAACGAAAAGAGCCGTATAACAGAACGAAGCCAAGTGTATTTAATAAGATAGGAAAACTTGCGGAAGAAAAATCACCAAAATGTCGTAAGCAATTAGTCATGATCTGTAAATCTGTTAAGCAATAGTCCCGGTGACATTCCTCGAAATCGTCAACAGGTATATAACTGTCAACGGGGTAACCCAAAACTTATTTCAAAAAAATCCACAAGTCATCCAGCAGACTATGGTAGACTCTTATCTGATCTTCACTGTGGTGACTTTTTGAGGGATAGTTCATTCGCAAGGCGGACTGACAGTGTTTCGCCTAACACTTTTGCTGCTTCATCATGTTGCCTAGCTGGAATCGCAAAATATTGTACGCCATCATCAAGTTATAAATCTAGACTACAAATAGATATGACCTACAAGGTTGGCCGCTTCTATATTATATTACTTCTGATTGAATAATAATAATTGCGGCAAGTGTTGGTCGCTTTTTGAACTTCGGTCTTATAAGTACTTGAATCTGATGTCAAAACAAGACTTTGAAGCTCTGAAACAACCGTAGTGGACATTTGGATTAAAACTTTGACTGTCATGTGAAAACGGGACATTTGGATTAAAACTTTGACTGTCATGTGAAAACGGAGATTCGGGAACTTCGCTAAGTGTTATATTTGGAGGTTAAACTGGAAAATGTTAAATTCCGACCAGAGGGATTTAATTTGTTGAAGACCTGCAAACTCTCAATCGCGAAAAAAGGTGACTGTGCTTCCTATATACTATTTTTGATATTGTTTCGCAAATACTGTGTTATTAACTGTGTTTCGTTGACTTTGCCAATTTCTACAATTACTGCAAGACGTGTATATAATCGTTCGTAATACATACACGATATACGGTCAACGATTGGTTACGCATGAATAAACATGACAACTGTTACCTGCAACGGCAATGCAGCAATTCTTAACTGCCCCTGTCCAAACGGGCAAGAAGAATCTGCTGAACTGCGGAACAATGACACGCACTCATGTCACCTATGCAACAATATTAGGACCGGAAACATTATAGTAAATGATCTGTTATGCTTTCTCTACAATAACCTTGACACATTCAAACAGGACGTATTGGTCAAAATGTGCGTCGATTCTTTTTCGGATACTGAGATTGAACTAGCAAAATCGATTCTATTAAAAGTCTGTGAAACTGACCCAGCGGAAACGCGAATTAGGAAACGCCAGGGCCCGAATAAGTCCCTTAAAAATCTAGAAGATATGTTTCTACTGATTGTATCGACTGATAAAAATATTCTACCGAGTTTCCTCAGTGAGCGACTTAAACTACCAAAACTAGATGGACGTCACACGGACGTCTCTTCGCTATCACAACAAATGAAAGACCTTCAAAAGACTATAACTTCGCTCCAACTCCAACTGACCAGTATGAATGCTGATATAAGTGCTGTAGAGAACCACAACAAAACTGTTATTATTCCAGATCATGATATGCCAGTACTCACACCAGAGACTACGGTCCAATGCAGTGCGACTGTTAGTCTTCCGGATACGAAAACGTTAGAAAGCACAACTGTAAGATAACCTCCCGAATTTCGGCCACAGTCATTCCCTGTGCCGAATCAATCGAACCTGCAAGACTTTGCTGCCGGTCTTACTTATAGCGATGTCGTTAAACATGGGCAGACTGATCCTCACACTGACGATGAAGCAACCCCTTGGACTGAAGTTAATCGCCAGCGTCGAAAATCGAATCATCCGAAAAAAACTGAGAAGAGCTTTAAGATACAGGGAGTGCACCGCGCAAAGCCCCCAGTCGAGCTGTTTATCACCCGCTTGCGACCTGGAACTACGGCCGATGATGTCTCGAACCACATACGGGAACAGTGCGGCATTAATTCTTGGTGCACAAAACTTAAGACCAAATATGATACTTACTCCTCCTTCAGGGTTAAAATACCTGGCGGGAATTACGAACAGGTCACGAACCTTGAAATGTGGCCGCAATATACATTCATAAAAAGATTTTGAAAACCGAGACAAGACAGAGATGTACAACTACAGAAAACAGAAAACAGAGACGCGTGGTGGCAAGGCTATGAAATGTCAGATGATGAACACAGGTATGATCACCAATATGGACAGCAATATGAACGATACGACAACGACTGGTACGAACACAATTAGAATAGCGACGCTCAACTGTCACTCTCTGAAAAACAACATCTTAGATGTAAACAAACTTTGTAACGAAAGTGATATCGTTCTTCTTCAAGAACACTGGCTTTTACCCCAAGATCTTAATTTCATGGACAAGGTCCACCCCAATTTCACTCATTTTGGGGAATCTGCAGTCGATACTTCTCGTGATATTTTGGTTGGCCGTCCATACGGCGGCACAGCCTTTCTATGGCGCAAATGTCTAACTCCGAAAATACATCGAATATCATATGGTGATCCGAAAATTATCGGAATCAAACTTAACGACGCAGGTGGAGACATCCTCATTCTTTGTGTCTACCTGCCGACCGATACTGTCGAAAACGTGCCGCTATTTAAAGATTATCTGTGTAAAATTAAAAGTATAATCGACGAATCAACATGCGCTCATTTCTTGGTAATGGGAGACTTTAACGCGTCACCGTCTGCCAACTTTGGAAATATTCTCCGACGCTTTACCGAGGATCACAGTCTTATTTCTGCCGACCTAGAAAATCTCTCACCAGATACCTATACGTTTATTAGTGATGCGCATGGAACAACATCATGGCTGGATCACATTCTGACTAGTTATCAGATTTATCGAAAAATAACAAAGTACGAAGTTAAATATCAATATATTATCTCCGATCATAGACCCCTGTGTTTCGAGCTTTCGCTGTCAAAAAAAGTCAAACAAATTCCATCGACGAAAACAGATGGGTCAACGAACCGTTGTGTTCGATGGGGCAAACTATCTGATACTGAAATCTCGCGATATAAACTTAAAACAGACGACAATCTGTCAGCAATCACAATCCCTTCAGAACTAATATGCTGTAAAGACCATAGCTGTGCCAATCCTACTCATTTGATCGCTGTTGATACTTTTTACGGAAACATCATTGACGCAATTCAGTCTGCGCAACATGACATATCGAGCATTACCGCACATACTGAAAACCAATTCAATATACCGGGATGGAACGACTTACTGCGAGAAGATCATGAGCGTGCCAGGGAAGCATTCCTGGCATGGCGTACAGTCGGTAGTCCAAAAAAAGGCTATGAATACCAACGCATGCGCTTACTGAGATCGCGTTTCAAGCTGGCGTTGCGAAAATGTAGGACACAGGAGGAAACTTTTAAATCCGATTCTTTAGCAAATAGCCTATACGCCAAGGACCCGTGTCAATTCTTGAACAAAGTTAAATGTTTCAATAATAAGTGCGCACCTGTATCAACGTCTATCGATCACGCTACTGGTGATAAGGAAATAACCGAATTATGGAGAGATCATTATCAGAAATTGTTTAACTCCGTTACTAATGATAGAAATAGATCAGATGTAGAGGAATTTCTCTCTTCTAGTTTAGATGACCACCTCGTGATTTCGCCCCACGACGTGGATCGTGCAATAAAGTCAATTAAAACTGGAAAAGCTCCAGGTATTGATAATTTGCAAGCTGAAAGTCTAGTAAATGCGTCACCGATTATCGTTATATTACTGTCAATGTGTTTTACATTTATGCTACAACACTCGTTTTTTCCCCAACGTCTCTCAAAAGTTATAATTAATCCAATACCAAAAAACAAGACTGGGGATATGTCCAGTGTTAGTAATTACAGGCCCATAGCTTTAGTGACAGTCATATCTAAAGTGTTTGAGAAAATAGTTTTATTTATTTGTGAGGATCTGTTAATTACCACCGACAATCAGTTCGGTTTTAAAAAGCGTCATTCAACTCAACATTGTTTATTCGTTCTTAAGGAGACTAAAAATTAATAGTAGGTTGATTAGGATACTTTTATTTTGGTATAGAACTCAACAATATCATGTAAGATGGAACGGAGCTATAGCTGCTCTCTCAACAACGACTAGCAAGGAGTGAGTAAATCACAACGCGTCATGACAGGAGGGTTGGAAGGAAAAAGTTAGTTTAGCAAATCAGTTTTGAAAATAATTTTAGATCAGCGAATCATTAAGGCCAAATTCTATATGACCAAAACAGTCATGACAGTAAGGTTGTTGCTCCTTGCCAAAAAGTCGAGTGGGAGAGTCGGTATTTTAAGAATGCCGATTCTTTCTATAAAAGGGACCCGCATCTTGAGAGAGCAGTCAATCGGGAGAATCTGTACCTTAGTAAGACGAGTGTCGACAGCAGGACAGGAGAAGCTTCGGAACGATAGGGATTCATATGCAATAGGGATTAGGAAAATCATTCTTTGTTCAAGGTAAATAAAATATATTATCTTCAATATTATCATCCGTTATTTCAATTTATTCATTCGGATTTGTGCACGGACACGTTCTCTCGCCAGGGCCTTACTCAAGTATTTTATAGATAACGATTAAAGAGAGGATTGTGACCGGTGTATCACTGGTGCCGAAACCGTATTGATTAATTATTGTGTCAAGCTTTTATTATTTGAAATTTATTAATTTTAATGGTTCGAATTTTTATTTGTTCACACTGTGGTGCGAAGAACGCTTTCTCAAAGAAGCGCCGCACTCCAGTAAACAGGCCGACACAGGCATTGTGGGATTCGAACCCACCCCGTGCACGACCATTTCAGATCCCGGAGGAGTATCGGGAACCATTGTGGGATTCGAACCCACCGATTAAGCCTTTCGAAATACCGGAAGAGCACCGGGAGCCTTTGTGGGATTCTAACCCACCGATACCAAAGGCATTGGGTTTGATTGAAGATAATCAGGAGCTATTGTGGGATACGAACCCACCGCTCACCTCGGTCGCCTCCGCTGAGCCCTTGTGGGAACCAAACCAACGTGCTACACAGCACGAGGCGCCAGCTCTGGTCACCTTTGGGGATTTGAACCCCTCGGAACGCCGGCGCAGAGTACGGCTGGTTAAGGTGCCAGACAAGTTCGACCCGTTCTGGGTACACTTTTTTCGGGATTTCGCGAACCCGAACGACTTCATTTTTGGGGATAAAGACGCGAATGGTTATTTTCTTTGCCCAGCTTAAATAGAGTTGGCTAGAGGGCGTCAATTTTCTTAATATTATCATTCAAGTATTTAATTGTTAATTAATTATTTATTACTATTTTTAAATTGGTTTAATATTATCATTTAAGTATTTAATTATCGATTAATGATTTAATTATTATACAACCAAATTTAATTTATAATTGGTTTGCTATTTTAATATTTCACTATTGTTTTATATGTCGGTTGGGTTGAAGTGTGGTCACTGCGGGGCTACGGTTTATAAAACACATACACTTTCGCCAGCTCCCAAGTCTAGGTGGGAAATACCGGCCCATCTAAGGGAGCCGCTGTGGGAATCGAACCCAACCAGCACCAAAGGTACCACCACCGTCGGGGCTGTGGGACAGCCAGTGAGGGATTCGAACCCTCCACCCGGTGGATTAACCGATAGCGATACGTCTTTCTGGGATCAGGGGGATTTTAGTTTGTGCGATATCCCTGATCACAACATATTGGTAGCCGACAGGTCGCGGGTATACGGCTACTTTGAGTGACTTTGAGGGATTCTAGATTGCTTAACACTGATGATCATACATTTTCTTTCTATTAATATTATTATCAATTGTTTATGTCGGGGCCGATAACGGTAAGGGTTACAACCAAACGCCGTAGCGCTGGTTATTTGGGTGCCCCACCCCGAAAGAGGTGTCTCGTTGCGGTGCGCTTGACACCCGCAGCTCCGACATCAATAGCTGCAGCACGGTCACCTTCTAGGGACAATAGTGGGACTCCGTATTCCCAGCTAACGGACTTTGAGTTAAAAGACACTTGTTTATACTGCACGTGCCCAACGCTAGCAGTCTTTTACGACCGGATACGGTGCACTTGTCCGCCCTCAGCACCCTCTTTCCCCACTCTGAATTCATCGGGTACGGATTCGAACCGTGGTAGCCCGATAGGGACTGACCGGCTTATCACGCGGGCTTCATCGGCTGGTTCGACCTCAGGCTGCTCGAGTTTTTCGTGCTGTTGTTCGGTGCCACCTGATTCACCTACAGGGGATGCCGAACGTCCATTGGACACAGAGCAGCCATTAGACCTGTCCCCATTGTTGGCGGATAGACCATCGTCTGTTGACACAACTGCAGCTGGGCAATTGTTGGGCGGATCTTTGGGCACATCTGTACAAATTTTCCCACTGGACCTGTCCTTGGGTGTGTCTGCGGTTGACCAGCCATTAGATCTTTCACCTGGTCAGTGTTTAAGCCATTTTTAGAGAAGCAGTCTGTCCCCAGCCCTTCCTTTTCGTGGAATTTTGAGGGGATTGACGACATTCTTTTGTCGTCGTCAAACGAAGAGTTGACTGTGGCGGACATTGACCGCATTTGGAAACAGCTGCTTTGTTGGGCCGATCATCAGGATCGAGTTTAGTATTTAACATAGTAGTATAGAAATACTTAAATATAATTAGAATTACTCCGTTTCAACAATATTATGGCTACTAGAAGCGGCACTGCATACGGGCAGGACGGTGCGGGCGGCTTGCAGGGGCAACCCCCTGCCGAAGGGGTTCCACAGGGTCATCCCCCCGTTAATGATAACACGGTCCTGGAGGCCCTCTCAGGCCTACGCGAGCAGGTGGACACGGCCACCGCTTTTATGAATTTTTCTATGCTCCCCAAATTCACGGGACGAGATAGTCAGTGCGTCTCTGATTGGTTCAGAGGGGCTGGGACGAAATTGCAAAAAAGAAGCAATTATATTGGTTTTTGGCTGGCCCAGCCCTAGTTCTATTCAATGACCTCCGCATTGATCAGGGAACCGATGCGGCCGGTGGCAAAGTTGTCACTCCCTGGGAAAATATTGTCCGTGCGTTTTGCGCGCAATTTAGCCCCACCTCGTGGGCTTTGGTCAAGGAGTCGGCTTTGACGACGATGCGACAGGGGGAGACACAACCGGTCGATAGGTTTGCGGAAGAGATTGATCGTGTGGCCTCGAGTTTGAAATTTTCGGACCACCAGAAAAAGATGTTACTAATTAACAACTCTCGCCCTGACATCTCTGTCTACCTGTTGTCACAGCGTCCGACGACATTTAGGGATGCATGGGAGGCAGCCAGAATGGCGGAGCATATCGAACAACGTAAAGCTCTGTCGTCTCCCAAGGTATCGCAAATTGGGACCGAACCAAATAAAGCGATGGGTGACGTTATGGCTGAATTACGGGACATGTTCCGCCAAATTATGGACATCCAGAAGTCTGCCCTACTCAGTGGAATGATAGAGCCACATTTTATAGCGAAAGCCGCCCGTCACAAAGGTCACAGGATGGCCAGGTGGCGTGCTTTCAATGTCACGCCCCTGGTCATTACGCCAGGAATTGCCCGACGTGGCGTTACGACCAACAAAGGTCACCAAACCGGGACGCATTTCAGCGTGATAATCGCCGTCCCCAAAATGCTAGTAGGGGTCACTTTCGGCCACAGAATATTGGGCGTGGCTCCCAAGGGGCTAATCGAACATTAGTCAGGGAAACGAGGAGACCTCATCCTATAGACCGACAAGGGTGGGGTCGCGCAATGAATGGTCAACAGAGCCCTCGCCCGATTCGGCGATAAGGAGTGATTTTTGGTGGGACGACTCATATTCATATCATAGATATGACGATGACAGTCCAGTAATTGACGATTATATTTTTGATGATGTTGATGATTATTTTGAGGACGATAGGGATGATATATTCGACATGTCATTTGATCAGGGCAACATGCTAGCTGACTCATTTTCTCTTTATTTTGAACCTGAGGGGAACTGTAATGCAGATTACTTAGATGACAATGAACCTTTACATTTAAATAAGTTTATTGATTACACTCCTTCATGGGGTGCCGATGACGTTTATGACATTCAAGATCGTAACTTTGGGGACAGCTGGAGGGACAATACCCAGTTGTCGTTTGATGGAAATTTTTATATGGATCGGGGATCCAATTTTGAGGACAGCTGGAGGAATAATTCCCAGTTGTCGGTTACTAGAGAGCCTGTAGAAAGACACAGGAGGGTCACATTTAGCGATCCGGTTGAATTGCAGGAGGTACGTGCAGATATGGCGTGCTCGGGTGACAATATTAGTGTTGATAGGTTACACCCTAGAGGGGTTAATGGTCCGACGGATTCGGCAGAAGATGACCTTTTTAGAGATAAGAAGTCTCAATTGAATTGTCACGAACGCACTCCTGATCAGTATAAGTACCCGGTAACCTCCGAATCAGCGGTACAATGTGACCTAGTGTCAGTTGATTTAAGTAATAACATTTCACGGTCGGAATGTCGTAATGATCATCATGATACGGAGACTGTCGTATCAAATGTATCAAATCAGGTGTCAACATCGGAAAATTGTTGTCAGTTATTCGAAAAAGAACAGGATCGTCCTGTCACCTCGAATACCAGCGGGTTTCATCAACCAATCGGTAATGAAATGTCCAACGTACAGGACAGAGGTCAGGTTGTCCCAACGTCTAAACCGATTATGCCAACCAACGACAATGTTGGAATAGGAGATTCGAACTCCGAGTTTCAACCTACTATTCACTGTCAGGAACAACTTCCACCTATTACGACGACTTTAGGTAACACGCCAACCAACGACATAGGGTCTCTTTCTAGTCAGAATATTCCTATTGAACAAGAGGTTTATTCCCCGTCAATCATGGCAACTGTCGCTAACCGAGTGACAGGTAGCCATTCGGGGACACCGTTAAGTATTTTGATCGACACGGGCGCCGAAATCTCTGTATTATCGAATGATTATTTTACGACTCATCCTCAGATGTCAAATGGCCCTTTGCAGGTGGGTCAATTCCAATCTGCCCGTGGGGTAGATGGAACTAAATTTGACCTGAGAGGAGTTATTTCTGTGGATTTTGTGTTAGGCAATTTGGAAATTACGCACTCTATGTACGTGGTAGACGGTATCACGTCCGATGTAATTCTTGGAGCTGATTTCTTAGAACAAAACCAGGCAGTTATTGATTATGCAAGAAAGGCCCTTTTGTTACCAGGGGCCGATGCAATTTACTTCAACAATACTGTCAATTTGGGCAAGTCTTCGTCCGTCAAGGTTACGCGAATGACTGTCATTCCCCCCTCATGTGAGGTCATCATAGACGGAAAATAATCGATTGACAGGACACAAGCATCGGTGGCAGTCTTTGAGCCGGCAAATCAATTAAGGGCACATGATCTTATGAGTGCAAGGTCAGTAAACGACGTTACGCAATCAGGAATTCCAGTTCGGGTCATGAATCCCGCGTCACGACATGTCACCCTCTATGAGGATATGTGTCTTGGCCACTTATGGACAGATGGGTGGTCACTTGACCAATCCCTGAAGAATGAAGGGAATTCGGGACAGATGACCCGACCTCCAGAGGTGTCTGTCACTCATGTGGACTACCCTCAGACATCTGCTGACATTGGGATACCGGAAATAGATATGTCAGACTCGGACCTTTCCCCATCACAGAAAGCGAAACTTCTTGAACTAATACGATCGTATCGGGACATTTTTGCACGAACACCGGACGAACTTGGTAAAACTGACTTAGTCAAACACGTCATTGACACAGGGGACGCGGCCCCAATTCGGAAAAGGCCTTATAGAGCCTCTCCGGCCATGCAAGAAGTTATTGACACGCATGTCAAACAAATGTTAGACATGGGGATAGTACATGGTACTAGCCCATGGGCTGCCCCGATCGTTCTCGTTCGGAAAAAGAGCCCGGACGGAGAGGTTAAGTGGAGATTCTGTGTTGACTATCGGGGATTGAATGCTGTCACCCGTTCAGACTCTTTTCCCCTGCCTAGAATCGATGATCTCTTGGCTCAGGTTGGTCAAGCGGCACCTACATTCTTTAGCTCACTTGATTTTCTGAGTGGCTACTGGCAAGTTGAAGTTGACGAGGCCAGTAGGGATAAGACTGCTTTTATAACACAGTTCGTCTCTTTTGGAATTTAAGGTACTCCCATTTGGTCTGAAATCGGCGCCATCTACCTTTCAGAGGTTGACTGGCGGTCTGCTGAGAGACTTGGTTGGGATATTTTGTCTAGTATATTTGGACGATATTATCTGTTACTCGAATTCTTTTGATGGTCATTTAATTCACCTGGCTCAAATTTTCGATCGATTTCGTGAGTCAGGCCTTCGCCTAAATCCCAAGAAATGTCGGTTTGCGGTCAAAACCATTGACTTCCTTGGACATCGAATATCAAAGGACGGGATCGCTACTGACCCGGAAAAGGTAGCAGCCGTACAGGAATGGCCTGTCCCCACGACTTAAAAAGAACTACGAAGTTTTCTGGGGTTCACCAATTATTATCGGCGTTTTTGTAGAGGTTACAGCTCTATCGCCGCCCCCTTACACCAGTTGACTAAGAAAGGCGTGCCGTATAGATGGGACGCTTCTTGTCAACAGGCTTTCGACACCCTTAAGCAAGCGATGCTCGAAGCCCCAGTATTGGCCTTCCCCATTTATGGGGCATCGCCATTTTTATTATATACTGATGCCTCCGATGAAGGTAACGGCATGGTACTGGCGCAGGTCTAGGATGGGCAAGAAAGAGCAATTGCATATGCGGGGCGAGGATTGAATAAAGCGGAGAAAACTTATTCTACAACGGACCGTGAACTCTTAGCTGTTGCAGCAGGAGTCAAAAAGTTTGAACCCTGCTTACGGGGATATCATTTTGAGATTATCACAGACCACAGTTGCTTACGGTATCTTCAGACCATGAAAACACTTTCGGGTCGTGTTGGCCGTATTGCACTCTACTTAGAGCAATTTGACTACTCCATATCGCATCGTCCAGCAAGGCAAACGGGAACGCCGATGGGCTCTCTCGTCGCCCGTATCCCATTTCTGATAGTATGGAAGACACTATTGACACGTGTGCTCTCGAGGCTGACAATGACGGCCTGTGCCCGTGAACATGGGCGAGCTCCAGCGGTCTGATTTACAATTAGTGTGTCTTATAGACTATTTACTTGATGGTACCTTGCCAGATGATGACAAGGAAGCCCGAAGAATTATCTTGCAGTCAGACTACTTCTTTGTTGATGATGATGGAGTTCTTTACCATGTAGACTCTAAAAAGAAAATATAGGCTGATGGGCCTCGTCAGTTGGTCATACCTAAAAGAATGTATGCGGAAATGTTAGAGGCTGGTCATGATTCAATGACTGGCGGTCACTTGGGTCACAAACGGACCTACGAAACCTTGCGAGCAAGGTATTACTGGCGTGGTATGTATCGAGACGTTGAAAATTGGATTAAATCCTGTAAGGACTGTGCGACTAAGAATCAGCCAGGGAAGCCCATTAGGGCCCCGGTTAACCCCATAGCTGTCACAGGGCCGTAGGATAGAGTCTCAATGGATGTCTGTGGTCCTTTTCCAACAACGGACTCGGGAAATAAATACATATTGGTCTTTGTCGACTATCTTACAAAGTGGGTTGAAGCTTTTGCTATGCCTAATCAAGAAGCCACGACGGTCGCTACGATCTTCTATGAACAAATCATTTATCGCCATGGGGCGCCCTCTGTCTTGCAGAGCGATCGCGGAACAAATTTCCTGAGTAAATTAGTCAGCGAGGTTTCGCGGCTATGTAATACGCCACGGGCACGGTCCAGTGCGTATAGACCACAAACTCAGGGACAAGTCGAGCACATGAATCTTGTGATTGTCAAGGCTCTGAGCATTTACTGCAATGAACGCCAAACCGATTGGGACGAATACCTTTACCCCATTCTATTTGCATATCGGGTAAGTCCAGCTTCCGATACGTCGCAATACTCGCCATTCTACCTCACGTATGGCCGAGAACCGAGGTTGCCGATGGACGTTGCTTTACTTAATCCGAGGGACGTTTACTTTGATGCAGGAGGCTTTGTCCAAGCAATGTTGCCAAAGTTGAAAGAGGCCAGAAAGTTGGCCAAGGCTAATATCAAAAAGGCGCAGGAGAAGATGAAGGAACGTTTCGACAGGACTGCCGTTCCTCCAAATTTCGCAGTAGGTGATCAAGTGTTGCTATTCACTCCAAAGAAAATAAAGAGGCTAAGTAAGAAATTGCTTCATCAATGGACGGGCCCTTATCGAATTGTCCGACAGATTTCTTCTGTATCTTTCATATTGGAGAATGAGAGGAATCAAGAGTTGGCCGTCCCAGTACATTGTAATAGAATGAAGCATTTCTTTTCAACGGACATTAGGCCGCTTGAGGACGACATACCTGAGAATCCACCTATTGACAGGGAGGACAGGGATAAACCTGAGGAGAGGCCTGTGCTCGCACCGGATGATCCGGGCGATCAAAATAAGCCTGCGAATCCGGTTGAGCCAATCTATTACGTAGAACGAGTGATTCGTCACAAAAAAGAGAAAGGCATTCTGAAATATCTTATAAAATGGGTTGGCTATGACGATAATGAGAACACGTTTGAGCCAGCCGAAAACCTGCCTCCTGAAATCATTCGAGCCTATTGGGATGACCATGCCGCTAAAGTGAAGCGAAAAACTCGTAAAAATAAGAAGAGACGTCGAGAAAGAGACGACTAGTACGTGGTTTCGAGATTACTGATTATTGCTATCCCTATTTTTCAGGATGCAAATTGTCGTAATCTTGGTGGCCATATGATCGTCGGCCTATTGTCTGATGTCCTCGACGGTCTTGAGGCCAAACTATGGTGTCGCCTTTCATCGGATTGGTGGAGTCCATAATGGCGACAGTGCCTGGTTTCACACGTTCGCTATACCATGGCTAGTTGTTAATGACCCCCCGAGTAAAGGCTTGCGGCTACGCTGTTCTCTTGTCCAGCCAGAACTTCGTTCTCACTGCTCCGGCTATTTGGAAATGTTTCGTGAGGCGCATCGCCTACAGTTAGACACGTTGACCCATATCAGGGGACAATTGGCTGATATGAGACAAATGATACCCGATGCTGCAGATACCGACTCACGAAAGAAACGACACGCCAGTGGGCGCAGGGTCAAACGTGCACCACTTTCATTTATCGGATCGATTTCGTCTTCCTTGTTCGGTACTGCTACCGAAGATGAAGTCCAGCAAGTAGAAAATCACGTAAAAAAAGTAGAAAAAATAGTCAAGTTGAATTCGGATCAAATCACCCACATACAGGGGACACTCTCTTCATTTATTAATGCGACTGACAAACGAATCAGCAGCCTGACCTCTGCATACGTGGCCAATTCAAAAGAACTTAAATCAATTCGAACGACACTGCTAAAGCAAAGTGTCGATGCGAGTATGCTAGCATTAGCGTCTGAGATGACAATAAGAAATATCATCCTAGTGGTACGACTGACGGCAGTTTCCAGTGAGTGGTTGCAGGGGGTTGAAAAGTTATTGGAGGGATATTTGTCTAGAGCCCTGGTTAATCCAAAAATGGTTTCGAAGGTTCTTGACGATGTGTCCGAAAAATTAAATAGGATGCATTCTGGGTTTTCAATAGCTAATAGGGATGTAGGCTATTATTACATAGTTAAGGATGTGTGCTTTACTAAGACCGATAAATTTGTTTACATATCGATCAAAATCCCCTTGCAATCTAGTCAGACATATTTTGATTTATACTCGGTTGTCTTAATGCCAGTGCCAATAAACGCAACGTCCTATAACACTTCAATGATTGTTGGTACAGCCCCTTATTTTGGCGCTACTAGGGACGGTAGTTACTACACTGAAATGGGTCACGATATATTTGCTACTTGTCATGGAACCGATGTGATGACTTGCCGGCAGCGCGTGTCCATGCGCGAAGCAACCGTAGAATCATGCCTGAGTAGCCTTTTCTTCGATAAACCCTCACAGGTGCTAGCATTATGCCACATACGGTATGAGGTCTGCAGGGCGAGTCACCAAAAGCAATAAAAGCATGTCGTTTTTGTTTGGTAGAAATTGGGTGTGCATGTGCATTGCGTGGATCAAAATTTTTTGTGCCCGGTAGAATTAACAAATGTATTAACCAAGACACGGTGACCATTGCGCACGCTGTTAATTTACCGGTCCTACATAGTTTCTTTTCAAAGAATGTAGTGTCCAACGTTACTGGAGCAACAATGTTCCAGGGAACGCCATACGCACCGCTGCCTAGTCTGGATTTCAAGGCTAATAACTGGTCAAAAGTGGCTGCGGTGGACACTAAATTTAGCATGGATTTCAAAAAGTTAGCAAGAACCGTTCAAACTGACGCTAAACTGTACCGATCGCAAGCAGACGCTTTATTTGATCATTCTGAACCTGTTATTTCGTCTGGAACCGGTACAGGGTGGCTCACTTGGCTTGCTATTGGTCTCTCGGCGGGCGCGTCGATGTCGTCCTGTTCTTAGTTATTGTAGTAGGTATAGTTATAATTGTGTTCAGACCTTTATTGCGTGCTATGTGCTACAGGTGCCGACACTGTTTGCCTGCACCTTGTTCACCGGGGAAATATCCGGTTAGGTTAGCCATAAGACTTAAGAATGGAATTCAGACATTGGACTTGTCCGGTTGTGAAACGAGATGTCGTTTTGAACCTCCAGCTCTCACTAAGGTTGCATTACGGGTCATTTGTGGAGTCGCCCGCTTGAACTTAACCTGGCAGACTAAGCAACTGACTTGTTCGCAAGGAACGATGTACAATCTGCCGACGTCTTGCTCGGTGCCCCTACGGGTTAGTCTTTTCACGAGTCTTTTCACGATGAGACAGCTCGTATCAGTTCCGAGTAAGGTAGTGGTTGTCGCGGTGTATCGTTCTTTTAGTACTGAATTACGAGAAGCGACTCAGCTGACAGTTTCGTCAGTGGAGCCCGAGATCGTAGTAATAGATGATGAGGCCCAGACTGAACGTGGGCCCGGTGTACTGGCACTCACAGCTCCTCCTGGTGATGGGCTATTAACGCGTTCTCAAATGTTTTGATACTTTCTCAGTTTGTATCAAAAATATTGCTGATTTTAGGTCCTGAAAGTCCTGAAAAATGATAAATTTACAGTGTAAAATCGTACAAACGTGTCATCTATACCACAAAACACTTTATTTCCTGACCAATTTATGATGTTTTGTGTGGGCCATAGACCTCAATATCTGCCTGTGATCTCAACTTTCAATTAAGATTACGTAAGCTACTCGTGCCCAAAACGCGGCAGGCGCACAATAGAAAGTTACGCGCAGGGTACTTTTATTGTCGCCGACATAGAGGACCGATTTTTTGCTAATTGGATTCGGGAGGTTTAAACCTCCCAAGGTCAATTTACTAAAATTGTGACCTTCAGGGAGATTCTACGAAAGGCCGATCGTAATCAATTTTGGTTGAACTTGATACCATAATGCTCACTGGTTTTAATGTCAAACCATGAAGTCCATATTTGGTAAGTTGTAAATTACTTAAAACCGAAAGAAAAACCCATTATTGGATCGAGTTTTTCCTAATTACACGAATTACTTGAAATATCTAATAAATGAAATGTATACACAATACCAATAAGAACAACCTGATTTGATTCTGTTCGGAATTCATTCCTATATTTTCGTCATAAAAATCGGAGGCAGTATTTCTCATTGATTTTTTCAATAGCGTCATTTCAGCCATGGACTGTAAAAAAACGTTACTGAATCCATGGTTAAGCTCGTTTTCGAGTCAAATATTGCATTTGATTCATTTCTCGTTGTGGTTTTGTCAAAGCTATATTTTCACATCACAGTCCGATCAGTAATACAAATAGCTATTCAGTTACCAACGGTATAGCCAATAATCTACAGAACCACCCGAATAGCGAAAATTAGCAAATTGTACCAGTGATACCAGTTTTTGTCATGATTTTATCGAACATGTCATTCAATAATCGATGTGATCGGGTAAAAACTCGCCCCGTAAAGGTCCCTTTCAGTAAAAATCCCCTAGTTAAATATACCCCAAGGTAAAGGCCCCTGGTAAAAAACCCGAATAAAGATTTTTCAGTGTCTAGTTGGATGTTCTTTTCTTGTTCCTCTGTATACCTGTATACCTTCTCTATCAGATAGAAATGTTGTTAACTGCAACTATCCGTTAATCAAACTGTTGAATTATTTTTGATAATCGGGAGTGATGAAAAAGTTAGGAATGAAAATTAACGGTTTAGCTACTTATATTTAGTTTAAAATCATGTGTTCTGCTTTAACAAATGCACTGTTGTATCTAAAAATATTATTTGACCCGAGTGCCTCAATCAGGGCTACATCAACAGTCCATCTCACTGATTATTTCATCACAAATAATCACCAGCCATTGAAATGTTTAATCCTCATACAATACAATACAATTATCTCAAATCTAAATTTCATGAGATAAATGCTCCTAGATTTCATACGTTTTATTCCAACTGTTGCGACAGTCATATCAAAACTGAACTATTCATATCAATAGACGTTAAACTGGACTGTTAATATATGAAAAGTCTTTAAGGCCATATCATATATCTGAAGTGCGCTATGTTTTGCCTTGCAGTAATGATTTGATTTGTCACATGATTACTCCATATCTTCATATAATTTCCAAATAAACGAATACATTTCCATTGTTATGTTAAATGACATCAGCAAAAGTAAATAGACACAAACTACTAAACTACTGTGTTTAGGATGGTTTAAGAGATTGGACGCCGATTGATACGAAAACTAGATTTCATGCAATCATTTTCTTTCTTTAAAATCGTTGCGAATTAACCCGCGAGTGTTCGACCCTGGACGAACGGTTAATGGAATTTTATCGGGTTAGTCTTTCTATAGCCGACTAGCTATTGAATACCAGTGATTAAGCCATAAGTAAATAACGAAGTTACTTGGGATGTTTAATTAATTGATGACAATGTACAAGTAAAACCAGGCCTATGAGACACCCGTAATGTAAAATGATATCATGCAAGATATTCATATAAGCGTATTTTAGTCCTGATTTGAATGAATGTACCCACATTTTAGGCAATGAATCGAGACTTGGTTTTATCCCATAGCGTCAGCGCTAGTACATGCTTGAGATGAGATTGCTGGTTTATATTTTGAACTCTGTAAAGAAGTTTTGTACATTTAAGCGTGAATGACGCACTGTGATGAACTATTGTACGAAATAACATATTAAATTCAATGAAAGAATCTTAATGTTCCAAAAGGAATAAAATAAGTGTAGTTAAGATTAATAGTTGTTTTTTTTTTCTTAATGAAAACCGATGATATAAAATAATTTAGGTTATTATCCCCAAAGTGAAAATCCCCCGGTAAAATATTCCCAATATTTGATTTAACTAACATAAAATCAACACAATTTATTATGTTTAAAAAATCTCAACTCATAGATTCTAGATTTTATTGCACTTCTATTAACTGAAGATGATAGTAATGATGTATAGATGTATAATATGATGACCGAACGTTTGATGAGGAATAACTACTGTGGTTAGATACAATTCTCATTCTTAGGATACGAATCGGTTGATTGAATTCGGTCATTTAAACTACTGGCTAATTTACAGTGGTCACTATTGAAACGATTAATTGAAGTGCCCTTGAAATCAAGATAGATTCCTGTTGCGTAAATTAACTAATTTTCAAGCGACCACCTTCTATTGTCGGAATTCGGTTAGCTCTTGGTTAGCCAGAAGTTTTACCATAAAGACTCAGACTAGATGATTGAATTAAATCTTTGAATCAAAATATTGTCACTGGAGTAAATATATATTCCTTATTACACTTTCAGCAGTGATCATATGTTAAATGTAAATTGAAGGTATTACTGTCATCTAAAGTTAATAAGGTATTAGAATCGCAAAATTTAAGTTGTTCAAAACCAACATGAAAATGAGAAGAAAATACACAATATCCGTGTATGGTGAATAATGAGACAAATCCCACAATGAATTCAGCTAAAAATCAAATGTTCTACGAGCAATGTTTCGGCTAATGCTATTAGCCATCATCAGGCCCCTGTCAACATGAACATATTGATACGTAAATCGAATCCATATCATAAGCATACTATACCACAAGTAAAAAAGAGTTATTTATTTCGAATTAAAAGATAGTATGAATAAAAATATGAAAAGATAGTATGAATAAAAATATGAAAAGGTAGTATGAATAAAAAGTTCATTAATTTCATTTATTCTATGAATTTATTTAAAGATTTATTTCAACAAAATAGTTCAATGCACAGTTCAAATATATTGCAGTTGTATTGTGGAGGAATATGTTTGAATAAATATCGTGCTTTCAAATGTTCTTGAAAAATCGTCAGGTGAGGATTTTACCTAGGGGATTTCTACCTACAACCATCTAAAATGCCCCAGGCTCTAAATCCAGTAGGTTTATGGCGAAAGGTTAAGATTAGGCATGTATTAGCAATATAATTTTTTGAAACAGTATTTTGTCTCCCGATGATTTGATTTGCAGGTCAGACTTATTGTTGACCAAAGTTCTTAAAGTGAATTGCTTTAAAGTAATAAATATCAATGAAACAATATCATAAATTTTGAAGTGAGTTATTTTGTAATAATCCAATTTAAGTGCACTCCGATGCATGCTAAATTCTTATAAATTCATTTATAAATTTAATTTATACATTTCCCCTCCTCACTTATTCATTCTATATTAGTTTTACTAATGAACATAACAGTGACTTGTGCCTAATGTCAATAAGCAGCGATTGGGTGTCGCCTTTCTGTGTTAATCTATCACGAAAAATTTAACTCGATTAGAGCCGCTGAAAACGTATTTCTTTGCAGCCTAGAGTTTATGCATACATGTTCTAAATCAAGACAATATGCTCTATATCAGAGCCTATACTAAAGCATGCACTCATAATTCGTTTAAGAGTCCGAGGCTTAATTGTGAGAGTTGTTATACAATGAGTAATTAAATGGTGGGATTACAATGGGAGAGATCATTTCATCACCCACATCGTTGCCCCAGGGAGTTAGTCATATTCGTTATAGCCAAAATACCTTGACCATGGACTCTAAAACGTTTTAATGTCTAAATCGTTTTAGAGTCCATGACTTGACAGAATATAGAAATTTGCCCAGATAAAGTTATGCATATTTCAACAAAAAAGAATCAATAAAGACTTATATTATTTGAATTTAAATGAAGAGACGAGTAGTAGTTTAAAGGTTAACTATTTATTCCGACGCACGAGCTTTCGCTTTTTATATATAGAAGCTTCAATGAGTGAATTATTAGAATTGGTACATTTAGTAAATTTCGGAAACAAAACCTAGTCTTAAGAACTACCAAGTTTCAAAGAATTTTGTTCCCTTATGATATTGAATGGTGTGAAATTGAAGTGTCCCTAATGAAATATCTTTATGTAAGTTCAACTAACTTACCCAGTTAGTGATGATAGTTGAATAATTAACAAAATAATAGTTGGAATATCGTTTAGGACAAATTAGGATTTTACCGGGTAAGTTTTTTCCTAATAGGCTACCTTTTTGAAGAGCATGCATCCTGAGATACGTATACAAAAATTCGTTTGACGCTAAATGCAGAGTTTTCACGGTAGAAGATATTTGGACATCAATTAATCACGTGCAGGGGATGAAATGACAATTTGTCACTGCTGAGCTTATTTTCCTTCACTGAACTTTTTCTAAGTTTTTTCAATATTCTCTAATCCGACAGTATATACGCTGCGTACTAACTGTACACAATTTCGGGTTTGGGTTGTTTTTGAAAAAAAAACAGATACCCAGAAAATTGTAATTTTTGGGTTCTTGAAAACGGTCAATATGTTATAGCAGGTTAATGTAAAACCGCATAGAATAGCTACAATAAACAACATGTATCCAGGAAAATATATATTTCAGAACACGATCGATTTCACTGAATTTAGCCTCATCATGTAGGATAAAATGAACTTCTGTTGATATTGCGATTGTGCTGTCGTTAGCTGTCGCATAGCTTATTCGACTCGCTATCGAAAGTAACACAACAATGGTCACATGTGTCAATGAACTTATCGCTATTCGAAGTAATGTGCGTATTGAAAAATTTCTCAAGCACTTCGAATTTCCGATTGCTTAAACGCCAAATTTGCATTCGAAATATTAAGCCGATCTATTCTAATTCATACCTGGTCGTGTTATAAGCAATTCAAGCGTTTAGTTTGTACTTTAAAATAAAATGAAATAGATTGATTGATGAAATACAAATCAAGTCAAACAAACTCAACTAACTGACTACTGCTGAGTTATTTGTATTTGATGAAAGAACATATTCTAGTTACTGACATTGGCTCGAACCTTGATTATTGTCTAAGTTGTACTATAACTAACATGCCAATGGATGTGTACATGCGCCTCTCTGATTGGCTAGAATCCTTGCATTCGATAGAAACTGACGGCATCAGTGAACTAACGGGGAAATTAGAATTGTATGTTTGACCACGGATTCTTCGTTTTTGAGTCCATGGTTTTGGCTCTGGTTTTATCGTGAGTTTGATTAACGTACATTGTAGAGAACAATGGTGGGGATTCGAATAACGTGCATCCTTTATTCAGAAAGAGTATCATTACGTATATACATATAGAAATTAATACAATAACTTTAATCAGAATTATCTCATCACGCAGAACCAGTGAAATAGCCGTTGTAAAGCCGCAAAGTAAATTGAATGAATGAGTAGTGCTCACGCATTTGTTTCCATTTCATAAGAATCAATTCCAAACAGATGAATCAGATTCGAATTTTTGCTTCTTCGTTATGCGAAGTTTTTTTGTTTATATCGGGGACTCTTATATGATTTAGGTTTTAGAGTCCATGGTTATATGAATATCTTATGATTTCTCAACTTTCATCAAATACTTAGGAATGCCATTGAAAGATTTTCAAACCATTGAACGTTTGGGTAAAAGGTTCTGCTAAATTTGATTACCATCGGCTTTTTAGATAATTTCCACGAAGGTCACAATTTTAGTGATTTGACCTTGGGAGGTTTAAACCTCCCGAATCCAATTTGCGAAATATCGGTCCTCTTTGTCGGCGGTAATGAAAGAATACATAGAGCGAAGTTTCTATTGTGCGCCGGCCGCATTTTGTTCACGAATAGCTTACGTAATAAATTGAAAGTCGAGATCACAGGCGGATATAGCGCTCTATGGCCCACGCTCAATTCATAAACTGGTCCGCAAATAAAGTGTTTAGAAGTATAATTGACACGTTTGTACGATTTTGCGCTGTAAATTTATCATTTTTCAGGACTCAAGGACCAGAAATTGGCAATATTTTTGATACAAACTGAGAAAGTATCAAAACATTTGGGAACGTGTTTATTGCCTCCGGATTATTCGGTAGGAATTCCCAGGAATTCTATGTTGGCTGATACCAGTAGACTGTATCCATATTTGTATTGAAATTAAAATTCAAATATTATGACGAGGGCGCCCGGGTGCGCTCCGTGTCAAAATTGAATTAGTTGTATTATTAGTCGTAAGTATAATCTAATTAATAGTTGAATCAGGATGCGTATGTCCTGTTGAATTATCAGAAAGTTTTGATTTATAGTAGTAAGTGATTAAGATATCATTACATAAGAAATATGAAAATTTAGTATCATAATACTTAGTTCGTTAGTGAACTCATGGCCTGGTCATGAGTTACGGAAATAAGGATAATCGTGACAATTGCTGATATTAATAATTGTAATTGACATGACATCGGCTTTAGCCTGACTATTAAAGTATCCGGTACTTATTATCGATAGTTTAAAGAAAAGTCATAAATTATTATTGCGAAAAAAAAGAAGTTATTGTTAATAATAACAATGAAACAAATACTGTTTGAATAAATACTGTTAATTCGTATATGTTTGAATAATCTCTGTATTATTACCATATTAATTGTAGGATACCCGTATCGGATGTGTTGGAATGAGACCGCCGAAGATACGATAGCACTAAGATGGAAGAATGCCTTCTTCTGTCAACCGCAATAGATGTTGATGAGTACCCCCCTGATAGTGACCATATGGAGATGGGGACTTGTTGGGAGGTATCCTGAAACTCTATTCGTCGCAACTGATAGTTTGAAAAACCAGCAACTGGTATGCTCTGGCCGAGATGGGTGATATTAATTCACCGATTCGTCAATTAACGAGGAAAAATGAACAACTATATACAGCCTACAACAACGATCTAGGGCGTTGCCGTTTCAACGGGATGGAATCATGCTCCATGATTAGTCATGCGATTCTGGCCATTGGTAGTGGTGTTTGTCACTCTCGAAGACTTGCTATATACTCACAAACTTAAGTGATGAAGGGTGGACAAAGACACCTGGCCAACGCGATACGAAATATGAAGAAAAGTGATAATTTCCGTAGACATTTTAGCGGAGTAAAGCCGAGTGTGTTCAAGATGGCTCCCGTGTAGTTACATACAACATTCGATGGAATGTTGTTCGCTCAAGCCGTAAGATGCGAATACATTACTGTTCCGTTTCTATATTAACTGTGGAGAAAAGACTCCGATATAGTAACCGTAGTACTATAGCGTCTATGAATAGCGAGCAAGTATCAGCTGAACATAAATGCGTTTTGCCGTACTATCAACGTAGCAGTACGCGCTGCGAGGAACTGCGGTGGATGACGTCATTCGTCCGTCCATGACGTACCTTGTTGTGTCTGGTAGCTGTTGCGTCACTTCGCGGTAAATTCAAAACTCAAACTGTGAACTGTTTTGTGCTTAACTTTCGACTGTTTAGTGTGCGGGGACAGCGGTCTCGAATGAACTTTTTTCCGATTGGGTATCCAGAACTTTAAATGCGGTTTTATGATAAACTATATCATGAACTTTAATACGCGTTGTAGTGTCGAACTCTAAGAAATAGTTACTCGTTATAATGAATTGTTTACTAATGTTCTTTTTCAGGATTTGTTCTAGAGGTATCAGCGGGATATTCACGAGTTGGTTTAAATTCAAAATTTCGGGACGAAATTTAAACTGGATAGGGAGTGTTGATCCAAAGATAGATTTTCGTAGTATTTGAAAATGTTCGTAGTATTTAGAAATGTTCTTAATGTTGTTTCCGTATGCGTGGGGGTTACGTTAAAGCCGTCAGACAAGAATGTACTAGTAGTAAGAATTACGAAAGTTCTTGTTTGATGCTTTCATCTACCAACGCAAACCATAAATCAGTCTATAAACAACAATTCTTTCTCGGTTCTTCTGCTGTGAGATCTGGCAAACATTCAGAAAATCTTTATATAAAACTTTTAAATAGTTGGAACCATATTTGGTTGGGTCGTAACAATGGAGTGTATTTATAATGAGGCTCGTGAAGGGATCACGCTGATACTTGATGATATTCCCGGCTATTTTCCGTAAAAGGAAAAACCGGAAGTTTATGAAGATGTGGTTGTTTTGCTTATCCTGTATTAAAATAGAATTAGTTAAATTGTAGATAAAATAATTAGTATAAGTATTTCAAATAATTTAAGAATTGATAATCAATCACAATGTATTCCGAATCGTAGTTAATTATAATAATTAAAAAAGAAACAATGAATTTGTACTGTAATTAGAAAAGAAAACAAAGTTTTGAAAAGATATTAAATTTGAGTAATCTAGATGTTGTTAAAGAACAAATTGTTAATAATCGCTAATGTTTTAGAAAAATTAATTTGTGTTAAATGTTAAAACTAGCTGTCTGAAGTTTCTGTTGTCTGTATGCGCTCGTTGGTAATTCACAGACAATAGCTGCTCTCTCAACAACGACTAGCAAGGAGTGAGTAAATCACAACGCGTCATGACAGGAGGGTTGGAAGGAAAAAGTTAGTTTAGCAAATCAGTTTTGAAAATAATTTTAGATCAGCGAATCATTAAGGCCAAATTCTATATGACCAAAACAGTCATGACAGTAAGGTTGCTGCTCCTTGCCAAAAAGTCGAGTGGGAGAGTCGGTATTTTAAGAATGCCGATTCTTTCTATAAAAAGGACCCGCATCTTGAGAGAGCAGTCAATCGGGAGAATCTGTACCTTAGTAAGACGAGTGTCGACAGCAGGACAGGAGAAGCTTCGGAACGATAGGGATTCATATACAATAGGGATTAGGAAAATCATTCTTTGTTCAAGGTAAATAAAATATATTATCTTCAATATTATCATCCGGTATTTCAATTTATTCATTCGGATTTGTGCACGGACACGTTCTCTCGCCAGGGCCTTACTCAAGTATTTAATAGATAACGATTAAAGAGAGGATTGTGACCGGTGTATCAATACCTTGACAATATTATCAAACCACATATTCCTTCTAATTACATGCTAGACAGTACCTCCAGTTTTTTGGAGCGATTGAAACAATTCTATTTCAAACCTACTGATATACTGATCAGCTTTGATATCGTGTCACTTTTTACTGATGTACCATTGGGACAAACTATCAATATTATAGCAGACCATATCTATGGATCGACTACTAAACCAGATTTTGATAAGGCTACCTTTAAACAACTTATGAAAATAGCAACAAGTGGAATCTTTATGTATCGCGAAAGATTTTTCGACAGGTAGATGGAGTTACAATGGGCAGCCCTCTAGGGCCCACTATGGCTAATTTCTGTTTGGCTTATTTTGAATCTAAGCTGCTAGATGATTGTTCAGGGAAAAGTTTCGCGCCATCGTTATACCTACGTTATGTTGATGATATTTTCTGTGTACTCAGACGTGATTCAATACATGCATCTTTCCTGGAGAAACTAAATGCACTACACCCTAATCTTAAATTTACTTCAGAAATAGGGCCGTCTACACTTCCATTTCTAGATACGTATATTTCGCTCCCAGCAACGGATGATGGTACCTTCACTTCTCATGTATTTAGAAAATCAACTTACACTAGCTTGATTCTAAACTTTTCAGCTATGTGTCCTCAAAAATGGAAATTTGGTTTAATCCAATGTCTGCTCCATAGAGCATATACCATAAGCAGTAGTTGGTTTGTTTTTTCACAAGAAATTGATTTCCTAAAAAACGTTTTCCACAAAAATGGCTACCCACAAGATTTGTTTAATTCGTGTCTTAGAAGATTTTTGAATAGCAAATGTAGTGATGTTACTCCCGCTAGTATGGTCAGGGAAGATAAGGTCGAAACACTTTTTTTCGTTCCTTACATAGGCCTCCCTTCGATTATATTTAGCAGAAAACTCAAGAGTCTATTCAAACAATATTTCAACGTGGATATTCGTATTGTCTTTACTTCTTTCAAAATTAGGAACTACTTTTCACTTAAGTCCCATACTCCTTCACCCTTGTTGGCCAATGTTATTTATAAATTTAAATGTTTGCGTGATGCAAATAACACATACATTGGTAAAACAATGCGACATTTGGCCAAAAGGGTAAAGGAGCATGGAACTTCACCTTCAGCAATTAAGGAACATTTAACATCATGTATAAATTGTGCATCAAATTTTTAAAAAACAACTTTTCAATCGTTGATTCTGGAAAAAATGACTTTGAAATCACCATCAAAGAGGCATTATATATAAAATCCAAAAAACCAAGTATTAACAAACAACTTTCCACACATGGTGTCTCATTTTTACTGAACGTATTTTGATATGTTTATAACCCATTTGTACTTTGTAAACTAGGCCACTTCACGCCTGCATGATATTCTCTGTAATTAGTAACAGTATACTATACATAGTTTGTATCTTTTCATGTCATTTCTTGAAAAGGACTCGAAGAGATGAGTCGAAATCGATTGAAACGTTTGAACATGTAAATAAACTCATTATCATCACGAAGATTGTGATAGTTGCGTTCTTATTATTATCTAAATATTCAAATGACCTTAGTGTCAAACTCAATTCTTTCAATATCGGCTGCATAAACTATGGTACTCTAATAAATCATTTAATATATGCCGACGACATTTGCATTTTTTGTCCGTCTGCAAAGGGTCTACAAACTCTAATCAATATTTGTAATAACTATGCAAGCCAGCATGACATAACATTTAATATAGATAAAACTCAGTGTATAGTTTTTAAGCCATCTGGCTTCGTTTTCTATGGCAATGTTGTGCCGCCAGTGTATATGAATAATTGCCTCATAAAATATGTAAATGATTTTAAAATATCTAGGATATTACATTTCATTTGCTTTATCTGATGATGCAGACATGAATTATCAAACCAAATTGCTCTGCATCCGTGCAAATTCTATTATCCGTAAATTTTCTTCCTGCAGCAATGTTGTGAAAAATAAACTGTTTTCTAGCTATTGTACGTCTTTTTATAGTATGCCTATTTGGTCAAATTTTTCTAAACAAACTTACAACCGCTTACGTGTGTGTTTCAATAATGCGTTCAGGCGCCTGCATCATTTTGAACCGGGGTGTAGTGCTTCCGCAATGTTTTTCAATAATCATGTGAAAAGCTTCGGCGAGATTTACCGCAAAATAGTCTACTCTTTTAAATCCGGTATTCTGTCTCATCCAAACACTCTTGTTCGATCGATCTCTAGCTCAATTTCATTCTACTTTTCATCACTATTTAAAACATGGGACAGGATACTGTACACATAATAAAGTCGTGTCCTTAAAACAGTGCTATGTATTTTGTATATTTATCATTATAATATTTTTGTAAAAAAATTTGTTATATGGACATATGTCTGAAATAAAACATAATAATAATAATATACTACGGTGTGCAGTTATGGACACCCTATGTTTGTCCAGAAGGACCGGCCAGAAGTTCATCCAACCACGTTTGCAGCATGCATGACCAGCACTACGAAGGCCACAGAAGATTACACATACTTGGCCAGCCAGCTTAAGCATTTTGCTGCAGTACAAAGCCTTATTTATGGGACTGATGGAGAGCTGGTATGGGGTCAGTGTTCCCGATAAGCGGAAACAGCACAAGCATTAAATTACGGTGCTTTGTTTATGTCCATTCAGATCTTGCTGCGGAATTAAAAAAACTAGGTATTGATGACATCAAAGCGTCAAAAATAATAAAATCAATATTGGGCGATGAAAAGTCTGATCGGAGAGTTGGAGGCCTGGTTGATTGTAATAAACAGGAATTCGAAAGCGAGTTTAAGAAATTGGCATCAACTTGGCCAGATAAGTTTGTAGAATACATGAATAGTACAAATCTCCGGGTTCGATCTCTGAAAGATACATTACTTTTGAACATGGGCAAAGATGCAAGAATAGCCGCAGGATTAGGTGACCCTCCATCAAAGTTTTGTAATCAGCGTGCTGAAGCCATCAATAATGTTCTGAAGTCGGCGGTCGGAAGACAAAAGTAGAACTAAGCATGTTATTTGACTATGTTTATGAAAACATTGTGAAACCTCAAAGGCAGGAGTTGGTGAAGACCTTATATTGCCAAGGTGAATACAGACTTTCTCCAGATTTCCAACATCTTGCAGTCTCGGAAGCAAAGTGGCAACAGGTGACATGCCACCAGCGTCAGCGGTATATAAAAAAAGTATTGGACATGAAATTTGAATTACCGAGTGATAACGCAAACAATAGAAAAAAATTGTCTATTCAACCATCAGAAGTAGACCAGCTAAGTTGTCGCTGTTCATGTCATTCGATCCATTTGGGATCGTGCTGAGTTCATTCTTGGCAGTGAAAAAAAATTACATAAAGATGTGTCCATCGTCCCTGAAAACGGAAAAACCTTCATCGTCAAGCATGGCAAAAGTTATACTTGCAGCTGTCGCGAGTACGTCAAAATAAAACTGTGCTGTCATGTACTAGTCTCCAGTGAATCTCGGGGTGAGCTCCAGTACGTATTAACGAATTATACATACAAAACAGAAATGCAACTGAACCAAAATCAAATTATGTCGGAGAAAAGGGATCTAAACGAAGACGAGGAAAGAATAATGTTTCTGCACAACCCATTATGGTGACTGAGGCACCAAGTGAAGTTTGTGGTACAAACAGCAGTGTTGACCTTAATGTGCAACGCCCATTTTTATTTAGGGAAATTTGGCATAATGAGGAACCATTTCATTTAGTGTTGAACAAGGAAATCAAGAAAAAAAATCCTGTCTGCGAAGTTGCAAATGTTCGGTTCCACTAAAAGCTATCTCACCTACAAACATTGTCATTTCACATCAAGAGCGTTATTACAGACCTGAAAAACGTGATGACGGTACGACAGCAATGGTACCAACTTATAACAAGATGGCCACCCGTTATTATTGCATTTCAAAGCACTGCCTTCTGAAGAGACACCCGTACTTTTGGAATGCCCTACTGAAGATAGGTATTTCGCTTGACGTACAGCAGCTTGCTTTATTGAAATCTAAGCTTCAATATAGGGGATTGTGATTATCATAGTCTCTGTACATGTATAACTGAAATCACCACATCTGACATGGTATAGGAGTCCTTAAAGGTCATTAGCACGTTATTTTTGTGTGCATTCATTGTCAATATATAGGTTTAAAATATATAATAGCAACATTAAAATCTCTCAGATGTCACTGCATGCGACATATTTTCTAATTTTTGTGTTCATATTTCCGTCGCTTTCAATCGTATGTTTACATGACGTAAGTTCTACAGAGTTCCGATAGGCGGCGCCACGCAGCCTATTGCGAGTGACGTCATTTGATTCGGAAGTGCAAGCGTGGTTCATAACAAACAAGCTCTCCATCGTGTATTCGCATTTCACGTGGCATATTTTCCCGGTAATTTTAAAATGTCGTCCGATCAAAACACGTCTAGTAGCGACTTAGATGATGATGCAATACCTGAAGTGTCGATTCGCAAATGGGAAGTATTGCCGTATCAGTTTGAACCAGTCGTGCGCCCAGAAGATAATACCGGCACCGGTACTGAACATGCTGAACAAACTCCTGGTCCGACCGATACCGATTCCGATTCATCTACGGAAAGCGAAGATGATCATTCTTTGAGGATTGATAACCTTGACTGGTAATATTTTAACTTAAATTCTATTGCTATCAAATCAAAAAATCACACGAAGCGTACAGTAGTAAATAGTGGAAAAAGTGAATTAACCGAACTAATAGACCGAGAAATGTGCGGATTCTGTAAAAGGTGCACTTCGCCGTTGGTACTATAATGTGGATCGAAACCTAATAATAAACAATGCAACAATATTTTTCAGGTGCTCTTGTAGATGCAGCACAACGCGAGTGTATTTATGCAGTACTATGCAGACAGCTGAAGAGTGTATCTGTTGTCGGGAAATACCAATACTGCAGTATATCATGGAAAAGTCGAACTGTAGCTGTATTACAGAAACTCATGGCTTCATTGTGAACTGCCTTGAAGCAGATGTTTTAACGGTGTCATTCTATGAATATAGTGAGTTAAATGGACCAATTGGAGATGAAGAACCAGTCCACGAGTAAGTTGGTTCAAATAATTTGTAATAAATTTTATTTTAGAAAATTATAAATCAACATTCATATGTATAAACATTTTAATTCAATGTGTAAAACACAATTCAGCGCAAGATTTGGATTCTTCAGTCAGTTCTGGAAATAAACAAAACAAAATTGTAAAATTTGCGTTTATTTTACAGATTATACAGACTAGTGGCATATAGGAGATTTGTTCGGTGGGTGTGGCAGAAACTCGGCAAAGAGAATAGACGGATTCTACCATCTTGTGTTGTTTCGAAAATAAGAATGACCTGGCCCTCACAAGATAATATGTATAAGGGGTTTCAATATCCAGCATTAAATGATTCATAAATTGAATATGTTGAATTCTTATTTTATTCAAATTTTCAATACTTGCCGTAGGTAAGTTAAATCGACTACGATGGGCCAACACTATGTCTTCCTTTTCAGCAGTTTTCTCGTAGACATCAGTAAGAGTACCTTTACAGGCTTGGATGGTTTGCCGCATGCGTATAGCATTTTTGTGTGTCCCTGTTTCGAGCCTGATAGTCCACACATTGTCCATTAATTCCAATATGTATTCTGTAAAAAATGTACTTCATGATAAATGGAAGCCAACATTGGTGTCTATTGCATTGTTGAAGTTTTCTGAAGAAACTTGCCATATGTTGCTGGTGTTTTTACTTCTTTCGCGGTGGGCAATCCAGCCTTGAATTTAGGGTAGGAGACACTCCATCTCGCTTCACCAGTTTTCTTGTTCACTGCCTGATCTCTCGATGAATTCTCATTAAAATGCAAAACTGATAAGAACAATCTGAAATTTCAAAATCAAACATTTCATTGCAAACTTATAAAATATGAAAAATAAATTATGATTTGAAGTTGAAAATAAACATACTTAGCTTGCATTGAATCAAAAAAGTAATGTAAAAATTTAGAGGCAAAGAAACACACAACTCTGTGGTAGGATTCGACAGACGATGTCTGCTAACCGGGAGAGAGAATCTTCATATCATTCACTAGGCGGGTGTTCACCTGCAACACTGCAGTTCTTCTTTATTGACAAATTTACAATTTTCTTGTATATTCCTTATGAAAATATAGATGTAAAATATAGAGCTCATACACACTGATAAGACATCAAAGCAAAATTATGAATATTAACCTTTTGAAACATGCCAGACATCAAACCAGTGTTTAATATCGGGTAAGTCTTTGCGAATGTATTTTCTTATTTGGATGTGCCTGTCAGTCACGAGTGAGGAGATTTTCATGCCATTCGTTTTCAAAAATTCAATGGACCGCTTGAGCCCTTCGAGTTCCATCGCATTAGAATTCGTGACTTCACTGGACTGCAAATAAAATAAAACGTCTACATCTATCTTGTATATCAAACCCCACTTGAGAAATACTGGTGGATGGGAAGTTAATAATTCACCTGGACAAGCTGAACGTCTAGAACGTTTGTTTCTAAGTCCATTAGAGAATACGAACCAAACTTGGCGGTATGTCCTGGAGAGCAACAGCGGGCATCTCCCCCAAGCGTGAGATTTTTTGATTTAAGTTCATTAAACATGGACTGTTGTTTTGATTTCCACAGTTTCGAGATTGCAGGGATGAGATATGCAGTCTGCATCACTGAATATGCTCTCTGCTTAATCATGCAAATATTGAAATTCGCACACATAAGAAATCGTGCGGGCCAAATATCACTTAAGTAAATGGCGGCTGCCATTGAAAGATTCCCCAGCGGCATCCTTCCGTGCATAGGTTGAGAAAACCAAGTTTTCTGATGTTTTTCAGGGCCTTTACATCGAGTTTCTACACAGAGACAAGATCCTAAGACACGCTTCTTGACGATTTCACATGAAGCCAGACAGATGGTACATATTTGAAAAAGAGTCTGGATGCAGCTGAAGAAACATAAATACTGTTCCTGCATTAATGGACATGTGTTTTCTGCATGAATAACATCATTCCAATCATCATCTTCATTGCTCAAATCATCCGTGAAAGAATCCCTAGAAATGAAAAATATTTTAATGACTACCCGGTATTCATTTTTTGGATACAGCTCTAAGATTTTATGTACTTACTCCTCACCACCGACAATCCAAGTGGGATCATTTCTAAAATCATCAGCATCCATGTAATCATCATCGTCGTCGTCGTCGTCATCGTCATCTTCACCCACCAAAAGCAGACACTGAACACCGACATCCATTGTTCGCGGAGTTGCCTGACATTGTTGGGATGATTGTGCTGGTTTTATGCTACACTGAATGCTCGCCATTCTCCGTGCCTAATCCAAAGGAAAAATATCACAAATAAATCGAAGTATTGATAGGAAAGTAGTGTACAAACACAAAAACACACTAACTATATAAATCTGAGTCGATTGAGTGCGAAAAGGCAGGGCTTTGTCATCAACATTCAACATTGTTGTCAATGTTGATGTAGATTTTTGATCGTTAGGCCTGAAAATATCTGGGCTGTTAGGTCGTGACCGTTTGGCAGGATTCACCGGAGTGCTTGTTAGTATGTCTGAAAACGAAGGACCCTCCTCCTCCTCGACAGTTGAGGAAACAGGAATCGTTACGTCATCCGTCACATCTTCGTTTCTGTCCATTTCATCCTCATTCACATTTTCGGGGAAAAGTTCCTTCATCAGCTATAAAAACATATATTAAATCCTATATTAAATCATTGTCGCTTAGAACAAATTCGATTGATGGGTGGGTAGGCCTAATGAAATGACTACTGACTGTCAACGAATGTCAAATGAATCACACAATTTTCATCGGTATGTAGCGGAAAATCCCTTGCCGTAGTTGTTTTTCGGGGTGTTTTCTTCTGCAAAGCTCCTCCGCCACCCTGCGCGTGGTTGATTTTATAAATTATAGTTTTGTATTTCCGGTGTTGGAAATGGTCGGTCGGTTTTGGGCGGTAATTAGCGCAACTTTTCTAAATCTCCCCTTTTTGCAATTTTGTCCGATCATTTCCCACACCTTTAAATTATCGTATCGCTTTGAAATTTGTACAGAATGTATAAACCTTGGATCAAAATGTTTTCACGTATTTTTCTTATCGTTCCGTCCATTTATAACTTAATTATATTAGGTTTTATATAAAAATTACCTCCTCTCGCTCTAATGTCCGCCATTTTGTTGTAATGTGACGTCACGTTGCTCGCATTCCTGACGTCATTGTGGCACTCAGCCAATCAGCGCTGAGTGCAGCGTGACGTCACCTTGCATTTTTTTGAATTGAGAAAGTGAGTTCGCTCAAATTATCTGAGGTACGTAGTTCAACCCGGCGCCGAGTCCTCTTGGCGTCGGGTAGGACCTTCGTTACGAAGACTATTGCTTAATGATCTTGTGCTCTGGGTCAACTTGGCGACCTATAATCACTTTGATTCCCTTTTGACTTTAATAGATCAACCTGGCGATCTATTAAATCTCGTTTTATATAGGTCAACGTGGCGACCTATATATAAATTCTGAAATGCCGTCAGTTCAACGTTATCGGGGTCAACTCGGCGACCCGGTTCTGTCAATTCTTTTCTTGACACATGATCTTTGAGCTTAATTTATGTATATATCCGTAGACATAATAAGCTCGACCTTTTTAAATTCCGAGCAAATGCAATAATTAGATTATTTATTAGATTGTTAAAAATAATGAATCAGAGCAAGTTTTCTACGTTGATTTTTAAAAGTTTATTCTGTTTAATTATAGAATATAATATACATTTCATTTATATGAACGTACGAGTTAAATTTGGAAAATATTATTAATATATATTGAATTTTAAAACTCTCGTTTTCTCTGTCGCGAGTAGAGGAGGAGGCCTGTGTCCCTTTTATTCCCCCAATTTGTGTGTCACATGAGTCCATAGTAAGCTGGGGCAAGCCAAAGAAGCCGGTTGCGAGAGCTACGTGCTGGAGGCACTTGGAATGACACTTTACACCAGAGGATACCAGAGTAGAAGTAGGCGCCGGTGCTCGGGTGACCGTGTGATCTCGCGTCTTGTCAAGGGCCCTGACTTGACTGATCACACGGCGGACACTCGTCCTGACTGGTCTGGGGACCCATTCATCCAGCCATGGGGTTGTGGGGTACGATTCGCACTCACCTCTGACACTATTTTAGCTCTCGTGGAAACCCTTTTTCCCTTGAGTCAGCCGCTGTCCATTTATCAACCTTCGGAGGATGACTTTTCCCCTTTGCAGTCCTACTACCCGGGATTGTTCGACGAAGGCGGACCCTTGTAGCCATGCCCTGACGAAGAAGCCTTGGAACTCGGACACTTTGAGATCGTACCATCCTTTATTCCGTAAACGCTACCCTGGCGCCACCTCTCCGTTGAGTCACCCACCTCTCCGAGGGAGGCTCCGGGCGTCGCGGCTACAAAATTGGTGGCAGCGGTGGGATCAGTGATAAAACTGACGTGGTATCTATCCTTGAAGCTAGCTGATGACGAGTGACGGATTGATAGGATCAACTATTCGGTGGCTGACTCCTGGGTTCCCTTATTTTTTTTTATTTTTTTTTTTTTGCAGGCCTCCTCCTCGTGACAGCGTTTAAATTAAATATTCATACAAATAATTAGATAAAGTAGGAACATATTTTAATGACGTGACGCGTGAAATGACTCTCGTTTCTCTTATCTAATACGATAGGTTTTCATATAGTCCGAGAATACTATGAACACAATTATGAGTCGTCGTAAAACTCGTAGGATGTCTAGAAGTGTTACTCGGAGTCGTAGCTCCGAGAGTTTAGTCGTAGGAGAACGAGCTTTGTCGCCTGCTGAGTTCGTAAACCGAAGTTCTGGAGACTATCCTGACGCCGGGGTCCCTAGACCCGCTGATGCTCCAGTCATTGATGAGTTTCCTCGACCTGTTGAGATGAATGGGTCTCGATCTTCCCGCACTGATGTTTCAGGTCAGATGTCCCGTATCTTGACCTGTAAAATGAAACCTGAGTGTTACAATGGTGATGAACCATGGAATGATTACTTTTTAACGTTCGAGACGGTGTCTCGTCTGAATGGATGGGACTCGCAGACCAAAGCTGACATGTTATTTTCACACCTACGTGGCGCTGCAAGGCAGTTCGCTTGCAATTTGACAAGCGATGAGATAACGAATTATTTCCAATTATGTACAGCCCTGGAGAGCAGATTCGGACCGAGTCATAGAGCAGAGATTCACCTTGCCGAATTACGATCTCGTCGACGCAAACGAGGCGAATCACTGAAGGAACTTGGTCAGACGATCATTTCTATGGGAAGACTAGCTTATCCTGACTTGACCCCAAAACAGAGGGAACGCCTCTGTCGGAACCATTTCATCGAAGCCCTCCCAGAAGTCGAGACCCGGATTCTCATGTATCAGAAGGATACATGCTCATTTGATGCACTTGTAAACTACGCACTTGAATTAGAAAGCATTCACGCAATGGAAAACATTCGTAACCATGAGAACTTCAGGTCGCAAATAAACGCGGTCGCCTCAACGCCTGCTGCGAACTCTGAAGATTCCAGGGCTATCCGACAACTGACGGATGCTGTTACCCGGTTGTCCGCCGACGTCCGGGCTATTAAAACTCAGAACCCGACCTCTGTAGAAAATCGAAGATGTTTTAACTGCGACCAACAAGGCCACATCCGAATTAATTGTCCCCTCCTCGGAGGTCGAAGACAGGCTCCCAACAGACCGTGGGAACAACCCAAGCCGAATTACGCGAAGAAGCAGGGAAACTAGATGCCGTTACTCCTGAGAGGGAAGGGGTAACACCCGGACAGACACATCCTCACCTACCTATCAAATCTAATCAGTCAGGAAAGATCAAGGTTCTTTCATATGAGAACATCTTACCTGAAACTATACATTTATCTGCAAGAATTCTCGGTCGTGACACAAAGTATTTAGTAGACACGGGCGCCCACTTCACAGTGTGGAGTAAGAAATTATTTTCTGAAATCAATCTAAAGAAGAAACTCACCTTGAAGAAGACAAAGTATAATTTATATACTGCTGATAATAGCCCCCTGGATGTCGCAGGGACGGCTAGAGTTCCGTTAGGTCTCTTTTCTTCTGATATAATGTGGGACGTGATAGTCGCTGACATCACAGATGATGCTATTCTAGGGATGGATTTCCTTACCGCATATGACTGCCATATCCATCCGGGTACCGGCACTGTGACATGCCGAGGGAATCAAGCTTTTTCTATTCCGACGGGCCAGCTCGAACGGAATTCTGCCTATGTACGTAACGATGAGAAAATAGTCTTACCTCCGAATTCTGAAGTCATGGTGTCGGGTCACGTAAAGACGACATTACCACCTGGACAATGGGGTTTAATAGAATCTAGTAACAACTGGAGGCTAGGACCGGAAGTACTGGTCGCCAAAGAGGTTGTAAATATAAATAGTAGTCGTATTCCTGTTCGAATGGTGAACCTTAGTTCGCATCCGAAGATTATCCATAAGGGGACACCCTTAGGGGTAATTGGACAAATTTCGAAAATATATACGGAAACTAATACATCAGATGCGTCGAAGTCGAATGACCAATTACCTGAATTTCTGAGAGATTTGTACCACCGGAGTTGTGAAGGTCTGTCCGCCGAAGAATGTCGAGATGTGAAACACCTATTATCTGAATATTCGGATGTTTTCGCCTCCTCCAGCCTAGATCTTGGAGAAGCCTCGGAGACTTCTCACGTCATCAACGTAGGTAACGCTGTTCCGACAAAACAACGCTTTCGGCGGTTGCCCCTTGCAACACAAGAAGAAGTTAATAAGTTAGTCGATGACATGCTGAAAGCACACGTAATTGAAGAATCTGATAGTCCATGGTGCAGCAGTATTGTTGTGGTTCGTAAGCCAGATAATAGTATTCGACTGTGTTTAGATTATCGTGATGTCAATGCTTTAACCAAGGCAGATAGCTATCCTTTACCCCTTATTAACGACACTATCAGATCGCTAGCTGACGTGAAGTACCTCAGTACCCTCGATTTAGCATCAGGGTACTGGCAGGTGAAGGTTCACAAAGACTCTAAGGAAAAGACAGCTTTCGTTGTGGGCGGGAAAGGCCTATATCAATTCCGTAAGATGCCCATGGGCTTGAAGAATAGTGGTGCTACATTTCAAAGGCTGATGGAAAAGGTATTCAGAAGTCTTATTCCGGAAATTGCTTTAGTTTACCTGGACGACGTTATTGTTCATGCGGGCAGTTTCCTTGGGATGATGACCAACCTGCGTACTGTCTTCAATCGTCTGCGACAGGCGAACCTAAAATTAAAACCTAAGAAATGTGAGCTGTTTAGAACATCAGTCCATTCTCTTGGGCACCACATATCCGCTGATGGTATATCATGTTCGGAAAACAAAATCGAAATAATCCAGAATTGGCCCACTCCTAAGAATGTTACAGAGACTCGATCTTTCCTCGGTTTAGCATCGTATTATCGGTCGTTTTGTCAAGGGTTTGCTGAAACTGCAAAACCTCTTCATCGTCTGACGGAAAAGGGGAGAGAATTCAAATGGGATGCTCAATGCGAAGAAGCTTTCCGCGAGCTGAAGTCGATTTTGACCCACTCACCAGTTCTGGCTTTCCCCGATCCAAGTTTACCTTTTATTCTTGACACCGATGCATCTGCATTTTCGATCGGAGGCGTCGTTAGCCAGGTCCAAGAGGGAAAAGAAAGAATTATCGCCTGTGCCAGTCGTTGTTTGACAAAGGCCGAGAGGAACTATTGCGTAACCCGCAGAGAGCTTTTAGCTGTCGTAGCCTTTGTAAAACAGTTCAAATATTACCTCGCTGACATGAAATTCACTATCCGGACCGACCATTCGTCCTTGAGATGGCTGATGTCGTTCAAAGAACCCGAAGGACAAGTAGCTCGCTGGATATCTCTATTGAGTGCATATCAGTTCGACATCATACACCGACCGGGTCGAAGCCATGGTAACGCGGATGCTCTATCGCGCATGCCCTGTCGTCAGTGCGAGAGGATCGATGGAATCTGTTCTGAAAAACAAACACCAGTATCTGTAAGGAATCGAGTAGTTAAGAAAATGACAATTCACAACGACATGCCTTATTCCTACAGCGAGTTCTTACCGTCGACTGAGTGGTCACTCGAAAATATGAAAGAAGAACAAAGGAAAGAGAGAGACTTGGAGTGGATCCTCACACACGTCGACGACGACAAACGGCCTAAATGGCACCAAGTTTCCTCACAGGGTGTTGCCTGCAAATTTTATTGGACCCACTGGAACGATCTGAAGATGATTGAGGGGCTCATATATATTATCAAGAGAAGAAAGGGTTACCCTGACTCTACTTTATTAATCTTACCTGAGACGTTCAGGAAACAAGTTCTTGTTCATATCCACTAATCTTCAGTCGGGGGACATTTCGGTGTCAAAAAGACTCTCTTTTTGGTACACGACCGTTTCTTTTGGTACGGTATCCATGACGACGTGAAGAATTTTTGTAAACTCTGCGATAAATGCGCTTCAAAGAAACCCTCAAATAGACGGAAGGCACCCATGAATAATTATCTCGTAGGCCAGCCTATGGAAAGAGTCTCGATGGACATATTAGGTCCATTGCCTGAAACATACGATGGAAACTTATACGTACTTGTAGTCGGCGACTATTTTACGAAATGGGTCGAGGCATATGCAATTCCCAACCAGGAAGCAATAACTTGCGCTCGGAAAGTTGTAGACGAATTTGTTGCTCGGTTCGGCGTTCCAAGGATCATACACTCAGACCAGGGACGAAATTTTCAGTCCAAATTAATGGCAGAAGTCTGCGAATTACTTCAGATACACAAGACCAGGAGCACAGCGTTTCGTCCGCAGTCAAACGGAATGATTGAACGCTATAATCGGACGTTGCTAATGTGTTTATCCATCAAAGTTGAGGAAAATATGAGGGACTGGGACCAACACGATGCAACTGGGTTCAGTCCTAACCGATTGATGTTAGGTCGCGAGGTAGACTTACCCATTGACGTAATCACTGGCGGCCCTCGCAGCGAAATTCCTGTCTTGAGTAGTCAATATGTCATAGAGATGAAACACCGTTTTTCCGAGTCATTTCACGAAGTCCGCAACCAAACTCTTAAACGTGCTAAAAGAAATAAAATTCAATACGACATTAAATCTCAATTACCGAAGTTTCCAATAGGTTCTACTGTCTGGTTGTACACCCCTGCTGTTCCATCGGGTAAATCTAAGAAGCTGTCGTGCTTGTGGTCAGGCCCGTGTAACGTCTTAGAAAACTTTAACGATGTTATTTTCCACATCAAACTTCCCTCCTGGAAAGAGAAATGCGTACATGGTGATAGGCTCAAGACCTATATGTTGAGCCGATGTGATGTAAACCCTCTTTTATCTGAAGATGGCCCCGATGTTACAGAGTCGCAGCCTTATCAGACCCGCACTGGGCGCCCTGTATTCCCACCACGACGTTTAGGTTGGGACTGACGAAACCGATGTCACATAATTAAAAACTGTGTTTTTATTATTTCATTGTAGTATGAAGGTCGATCATCAGACGTTGTCGTGTATATCGAAGGGGCGCCGTGCTGGCGCGAGAAAAGACGGCCAATGGTACTGTCGGTATTGTCAGCACAAATTCTCTCGAAAATACAAGAGGGAACGACACTTCCTACACTGCGAGGCGTATAAGAACCGATTCGGCGAATCGAAATATGCTTATGCACGATTTTATCGTTGCATGATGTGCGCTGTCGGCTCGGAGGATCGAGAAGTCATTATGACTCATATCGAAAAAGAACATGAGGCGATGTTCATATCAAACAAGAAGAAGTATACCGGACTCATCCGTTTGATCAAAAATCAAGAGTCGAAGCCGCCTCTGTTACAATCGACCATCGCGATCGCCGAAAATATCGATACTACGATATCGACCGCTGAGAAACCAACGCCGTTTCTCGATTGTGAGAACATACCGCCGTCCGTCGTGGAATCGAACGAAATTGTCTGTAACCCGTCGACAAGTTGCGTTTCGGAGGCGACCGTTAATGTATCATTAGAAGATCCGGCCCGCAAAATTATCACGCGAGATCCGTCGCTCGTAGATACGCTCGACATGCCAATTTTAACTTTAGATGATATGGCCGACGACACTCTTTTTAAAATTTTTCCTGAGCTTCACCAACCGGAAGAAGCTCCAGCGACCAAGCAAAGTTATCCCAAACTGATACCGCTCGAGCCTTCGGAACCTGTTAGCGACCCTCGGAAACCATACCGCATTATCCATCGTCATGAGCTCTGGGGCGGAGTCATTTCAATAGAAGGTTTGCCTGGAGACAAATTCACCTGCAAGTTTTGCGAAATTCAAGACGAGATGAAAAGCGCTATGATTCAAAAATTGGTATCGTGAACTGTCGTCGTTTCCCTCATATATATTGTATAACCTGTATGTTTTCTATATTGTATAACCTGTATGTTTTCTATATTGTATAACCTGTATGTTTTGTTATGTCGCCTCGTCTGAACGAGGACGTTCAGGGCTGGTGGGGGGGCTTTGTAGCGGAAAATCCCTTGCCGTAGTTGTTTTTCGGGGTGTTTTCTTCTGCAAAGCTCCTCCGCCGCCCTGCGCGTGGTTGATTTTATAAATCATAGTTTTGTATTTCCGGTGTTGGAAATGGTCGGTCGGTTTTGGGCGGTAATTAGCGCAACTTTTCTAAATCTCCCCTTTTTGCAATTTTGTCCGATCATTTCCCACACCTTTAAATTATCGTATCGCTTTGAAATTTGTACAGAATGTATAAACCTTGGATCAAAATGTTTTCACGTATTTTTCTTATCGTTCCGTCCATTTATAACTTAATTATATTAGGTTTTATATAAAAATTACCTCCTCTCGCTCTAATGTCCGCCATTTTGTTGTAATGTGACGTCACGTTGCTCGCATTCCTGACGTCATTGTGGCACTCAGCCAATCAGCGCTGAGTGCAGCGTGACGTCACCTTGCATTTTTTTGAATTGAGAAAGTGAGTTCGCTCAAATTATCTGAGGTACGTAGTTCAACCCGGCGCCGAGTCCTCTTGGCGTCGGGTAGGACCCTCGTTACGAAGACTATTGCTTAATGATCTTGTGCTCTGGGTCAACTTGGCGACCTATAATCACTTTGATTCCCTTTTGACTTTAATAGATCAACCTGGCGATCTATTAAATCTCGTTTTATATAGGTCAACGTGGCGACCTATATATAAATTCTGAGATGCCGTCAGTTCAACGTTATCGGGGTCAACTCGGCGACCCGGTTCTGTCAATTCTTTTCTTGACACATGATCTTTGAGCTTAATCTATGTATATATCCGTAGACATAATAAGCTCGACCTTTTTAAATTCCGGGCAAATGCAATAATTAGATTATTTATTAGATTGTTAAAAATAATGAATCAGAGCAAGTTTTCTACGTTGATTTTTAAAAGTTTATTCTGTTTAATTATAGAATATAATATACATTTCATTTATATGAACGTACGAGTTAAATTTGGAAAATATTATTAATATATATTGAATTTTAAAACTCTCGTTTTCTCTGTCGCGAGTAGAGGAGGAGGCCTGTGTCCCTTTTATTCCCCTAATTTGTGTGTCACATGAGTCCATAGTAAGCTGGGGCAAGCCAAAGAAGCCGGTTGCGAGAGCTACGTGCTGGAGGCACTTGGAATGACACTTTACACCAGAGGATACCAGAGGAGAAGTAGGCGCCGGTGCTCGGGTGACCGTGTGATCTCGCGTCTTGTCAAGGGCCCTGACTTGACTGATCACACGGCGGACACTCGTCCTGACTGGTCTGGTGACCCATTCATCCAGCAATGGGGTTGTGGGGTACGATTCGCACTCACCTCTGACACTATTTTAGCCCTCGTGGAACCCCTTTTTCCCTTGAGTCAGCCGCTGTCCATTTATCAACCTTCGGAGGATGACTTTTCCCCTTTGCAGTCCTACTACCCGGGATTGTTCGACGAAGGCGGACCCTTGTAGCCATGCCCTGACGAAGAAGCCTTGGAACTCGGACACTTTGAGATCGTACCATCCTTTATTCCGTAAACGCTACCCTGGCGCCACCTCTCCGTTGAGTCACCCACCTCTCCGAGGGAGGCTCCGGGCGTCGCGGCTACAGGTAAAACCCTCTTCAGTAACCAATAAACACTATATAACAGGCCGTTTCTGTAGTGTAGTCTACAAAAACGTAGTTTGTTACGACAGAACCCGGTGGATTCGCAATAATCGTCGGTAAATATAACCCGGAACCAATTAGCAGTGTGGGTTTTTCCAGCTGTGTATTACGATCGAGTTCGAGTCCCACACTATCATTTCCAAACAGACTGACTACTGCGGATTATTTTCACGGGTTATTTGTTTTGAAAAGGGTTATAGAATCACTAGAGACAAATGTAAATAGAAGAAACTGGAAAAACTCATTGAATTACGAAAGTTAATTTTCCCCACTTACCGATGCGCGTTCACGTTTAGCTCTCGACGTTGTTTTCCTTTTGTTTTTCGGCTTCTGAATTCCACCTGGTATAGGATTCCTAGTAAAAATCGTCGGTATAGAACCCGGTTTTAGCCTGCGTTGTCCAGGCACATAGCCAATCGAAGTGGCTATCGTCGATGGAACGATAAAACACTCTATGTCGAAGTGCTCGCAGCACAGTCGAGAATATGGAGTCGGCTTCCATGAATTCTCTCGTCCACACGCTTTCGTCCACAAACTTGCTAAAAATTTATATCTTTAGGAAACGTGTGAAACGATTCCACGCTCGGAACGCTATAGGAATGCTTCTTTCAATTCCCGGCGACACAATAAACCATTATGAAGCCGTAAAACGTAACAAAAGAAGAATAAAATAACCGTATAATAGTAGAACGAGTGTAGAACGAGTGTGCACTTCCGAATCAAATGACGTCACTCGCTCATGCGATACTAGCGCTCCCTATCGTCGGGACCGCGAAACGAACACAGATCATCACGAATCAATAAAAGTGTTTTTTTTAATAAACATTTTGAATATCAGTTTAAAAACTATTGAGAAATGTTTGAAATATGCATATGGACCATATAAGCACATAAACCCAATTTATAAAAATCAATGTGCCAATGACCTTTAAAGAAAGTCTATTGGATTAGAAGCAATTGGTCTGCAGTTTTCGGATCTTGCCATTGGGCTGTTCATAAAAGGCAGCCGCTTTGGGAACTTCGGAATTTTACGGACAAGGGTGGATTTCTATATGCATCTTCAAGGGGAGAGGTGATCATTGACAAAACTAATGGATAACAATTTGGGCTATCATTCCATGTTCTCTACGGACATTGTTCATTCAGGTTACTTTTGTTAAGCCAGAGCAAAGCTAATTGTTTTTTTGTCCGATATGGACAGGGGTGAGGATAAGTGCAAACTTTAGCAATTTTGTGTGGAAGTCAATTTTTCACTCAGATTTAAAAGAGCTCATTTTCTGCTATTGAATCGGTCGTTTTTGTGATTTTTACATTACTATTAGTGCTCTTCAGGTTATTAACAAAATCTCTGTAATTTTCAAAAAGCAAATCGAGCTAGATTCGACAAATTGCAGGCCGTTGTGCATCTATATTTTCGATGAATTCAGCCTACTGCTTTCTTTCCACAGCGTTCCTTAGATAAACGGACCGTTGATATTTATTGTCATGATCGTCCAGGCTTCATTCACCATGTGTCGTCAGGACCTTGTCACGGCATTTTTGTTCGAGAATCTGTTGCATGTACATACATTATAGCTTTAGAGACAATATATGGGATATTGATATTGGATATTACATCTTACCGTTTTCGCTCATCAAAAGGTGAATGTTTGAGAATTTTGGTACAGACAGCAGAATGTGAGAAGCTACAGCAAGGCCAATTCCAAAGTCCGTAACCCTACTTATTAAAACCACTTCCATTTTTACATATGATGATTTATTTTAGTCATCATACATAGTACTACTAAGTAAATATTCATTAACATAATTTTATTTTCTTTGTTCCGTTCCGTTCCGGGAAATACAGTTTCACTGGTGGTAACTGTAATTTGCGGAACGGAACGGAACCAGAAATTCTTATTACAGTCTCTACTTTTAACTCTCTACTCTACACTAACTCTACTTAATTCGCATCTTTGTGGAGCAGTGTGGCTTAGTGGTAGAGTGCTCGCCCCCCAATCGGGAGGTTGTGTGTTCGAACCCCGACTGTGCTGTAGTGTCCTTAGGCAAGGCATTAATTCACAATTGCTACTGGCTGACGACGCCTTGATCGCTCTGCAGCGTATCGGTGTTGCATCTCCCCAGGGAGAGTAAGAATGTACTGGATTGGTAACAGAAGCTGGGTAATAATTGAGTGACAGCGCTTTGAGCATTCATTGGAAAGGCGCTATATAAGCACTAATTATTATTATTATTATTATTTGAGGGCCGGCGATTTTGATACGAATAAAGAGAATATGCAAGTTTGGATATTTCCAATTTCCACATCTGCAACGTGATCAACCTAACCATTCTTGCCTTACGGCTTACCTACGTACCATTTAATGTATGGAAAGTGACGAAAGAAATTCAGTTTTTACAAGTAAATTATTATAATATATCTAATATTGACGAAATAAAGTCGTAAGCACCAAGTAGAGAGAACGTTAATTGACGGAAAAAACCGGACATGTCGACAACGTCTATGAAATACATGTTAAGTAAAAATGTAATCGGATCAGAAATGTCTTTATTTGCTGTCATACCCACAAATGATGACGATTTATTAATACTATTGATAATTATTAATACTTGATACATGAACATAATTTAATTTTCTTCGTTCCGTTCCGTTCCGGGAAATACAGTTTCACTAGGGGGTAACTGTAATTTGCGGAACGAAACAGAACACTACTAAAATCCACTTCACCTGATTTATCAATTTTTGTCATACATGTACATAGTACTACTAAGAAAATACTTATCAACATTAAAACGGAACCATAGTACTGAATGTTTCAAATCGCCAATAGTCAATTGTCTCTCGCATTGATTAAAAAACTTGTCATTCGACACCCTTTCCCTTTACCACGAGACCGAATTCGTTGCCCTTTTGTATTCTTAGAGTCGGACCCAGACCAGCCTGGTCTCCTAAACTGCGCCCTGGGTAGTTCCCCTGTCGAAGGGAGGCCTACTCGCTGGGTATTATTGTTGGATACACTCTTTTTCGGAATCCTGAAATTGGGCTTAGCCCTAGATTCCTCCATTTTTTGGACATGCTCGAAGGCTTTCGAACCTCATCCCGAGAATAAGCGATCCGAGGTTCCTAATGGAGCCCTATAGAGACATGTCTTAATCAATCGGGTAGTTACAAAATACCACAATGAACTATGAAGGACTCGTCCAGAGCCTGAAGGATGTAGCTCTGGACAGAGTGGACGAGCCCCGGTGACTATGAAATGGATGATGACAATGATACAAATGTCAATATTATAGGGCTTATCTATGGTAAGCTATTTTCAAGACAACATACAACATATAATGGTAATACTACAATAACTATTATATGACATAAACATACCATGATAGAATATTTTAGGGGGACGGGATGAATATTCAATATCTATTGATGAGCTGTTTTTTGTAGAGCCTGGTGAATGAATGAATTGATGGAGATTTTCTGATTGTGTTATCGATTGTTTGCCAAAAGACTGGAACTTTGTTAAGAAACAATTTATTGAACATATTCGTTTTGTGACGGGCAGATTGTGGAAAATTTCTTGATCTTGTGTTATGTGTGTGGTTTACTTGGTTATATTGGAACAATGCTCTTATCGGCGTGGGAAATTTTCCTTCGAAGTATTTGTAGCCAATTTTTGCGAGGTCTAAATTTGAATGTAAATGTGATGTGGGGGCATTATAGCGGCTGTTATCGATATATCTGATTGCCCTTTTTAGCAATTTGAAAATGTTGTCTATTTGCTTTTATGAGAGAAGAATGCCCCATGATGTCACTGCATAGGATAAATGTGTATGTATATAGCCATAATACAGCAGTTTCTTACTCCAAGCAGGTATAAATTTTTTTATTCTTCGTAATAAATACAAGTTTCTTTTGATTTTTGAACAGGTTTGTTTGAATTGTTGTTCACAAAATAGATTTTCATCAATAAGTACTCCTAGAAATTTACACTGTTTTACTGATCTTAGTGATCTCAGTGCCGAATATGAGATCTATATCTGTTTGGAAACTTTTACTTCTGGGCCTAAAAATCATGCAATTAGTTTTCTTGAAATTGACTGTTAATTTGTTAGCATGGAACCAATCGATCAGCGTAGATAGGTCATCTTTCAGAAGATTTAAAATCTGTTTGGAAACTTTTACTTCTGGGCCTAAAAATCATGCAATTAGTTTTCTTGAAATTGACTGTTAATTTGTTAGCGTGGAACCAATCGATCAGCGTAGATAGGTCATCTTTCAAAAGATTTAAAATAGTGTTAAGATTCTTTCCGATAATATATATGCTAGTGTCGTCTGCGAATAATATACTTTTACAGGATTTTAAAACTTGATGGGTATCGTTAACATATATGAGAATAAGCAGTGGTCCGAGTATAGAGCCTTGAGGAATTCCGTATTCGACTTAAGCTGGATTTGATTTAATTCCGTTGACCTTTACAAACATTCTCACTGAGGTAACTTTTCAACCATTGCAATGGAATTCCTCTTATTCCATACTTATCTAATTCGTATATTAACGTTGGGATATCGAGCGAGTCAAACGCTTTAGACAGATCAAGGAAGACTACAATTGTATTATTACCATTGTCGAAGCTACTAATTATATTTCCACGTAATTCAAGTATTGCTTGAGCAGTTGAATGATTTTCTCTGCACCCATATTGGCTGCTGTAGAGTAAGTTGTTCGTAATAAAAAAGTTATATAGCCTGTTGTGAACTATTTTTTCTAGTATTTTAGATATTACGGGTAAAAGTAAGACAGGCCTGTAGTTAGTTGCTTGGGATTTATCATCACCTCTCTGGATAGGAATAACTTCAGTTAATTATTGATAACTATTACTTCATAGGAGAGGTTCAAATCAAGGAATCTAGCAGTGTTTCTGTGGGTTTCAGTTTTGAAGAGGTCCAAGTTTTGGTCCATCCCAATGATTATATCTTTTCTTTCATGATTTATTTTTTCTAGTATGCCTTTATAATCTAATAAAAAATCAGATTCGCTAGTTCCCGGTATTCTATGCCTGACCGACAGGGCTAAATTTGCCTGAAGCCAAATAGCCAGAGGAGCCTGATGGCAGACAGCCCGGCTCATAGCCTGCAGCAGTCGCTCCAAAGTAGCGATCCGATCTGCCATGTGATCCAAATCGGGATTATCCTGTGAAACCGAGTCCTTGACCGCCTCCAGCTCTCCATGCATCGCTATCAAACACGTATCCTGGAAGGACCCTATCTGAAACAGCGACTCCCCTAAGGCCAGCATGGCATTAACTGCCTTTTCGGGATATGGAAACTTAAAGGGTAACTGACACTTTTTCATTTTATTTCAAAATATGATGCATTCTATTGATCTATACACTCATCTTCAACCGTTCTGTTCAAAAATGTTTAGTTAACGCGAGTAATAGGGGTAATGGGCTTTCAGGTCAAAGGTCGAACGGTCGAGAAATTTTCCAAATGTGAAAATAACAATAATTTCTATTTGAATTAGTCGCGTACACTCCTAATTCAAGTAGAAATTATTATTATTTCACATTTGGAAAATTTCTCAACCTCTCAACCTTTAACCTGAAAGCCCATTACCCCTATTACTCTTAAAATATTCATAAATAAACATAATTTACATGAATAACATATAAATTGATAGATTATTCGATCTAAAAGTAACCAGTAATTAACGAGCTCTTATAGAATAGATATATAGATATATTTTAAACATTATTTCAATATTTATATTTGTACGAGTTAGATTTTTAAACATTAAAAGTGTTAGTAAAGTATGATTGAAATAATTCATATATAAGTAATTGGAAAAGTGGGGTTTCAGATCAGAGGGCGAGAGGGCGAGACACCACTCATCACCACAAGTAATTTATTTTCCTAATAAATGGGAGATAGAAAAGCATTCTTAGCAACAATAAATAACAGAATAAAACCAGCAAAAAAACAATTTGAAATAAAAAAGTTAGTTGATGTTACAAAAGAAATTGAACATAAAATATTGAAATTAGAAAAGATAAAAACTAAATATGGAGAGAAAGTATCAGCTAATTCAAGCTACTGTAATGTTAGTACATCGCGAGAATTTAAAGTATTTTTACCTGATAAATGGGTTTCATTGAGTACAGAGGAATTAAAAGATTGCCATGAAGATGGCCATCATGATTTAGAAATTGTTGATTAATTTAAAAAAAATAAATTAATAAAAATAATGAATATTAAGAATCCGAAATAACTTATCTGGACAATTTAATTGCTCCGCATAGATAGACAAATGTAGTGAGATATTCAATTAATATTCAATTAATTAAAAAAAAATTATTTTTTTGCTTTTTTTCTAAAATATTAATCCATTTTTTTAATTGTCAATTTTGGAATTTCAGAATTATTTTCATTTTTGATAGCAGTTGTTTCAGAATTATTAATATCATGAATTTTATTTGATTTCTTATACCAATTACACCCACTCAAAATGAATACAATTACAAATCCAACTGTAAAATATAGACATTTATCAAATATTCTATTATTAGAAGGAGTAGAAATAACAATATTTTCACCATTTTTATTAACATTTTTATTACTTATTTTTTCTTTTACAGCTTTTTCATATTCTTGTGATTTAATTCCTAATTGCCGAGACCATTCAATTTGTTTCTGTGATCTCGGTTTTTTCTTCACTTCTTCCACCTCGCTCATTTATTATAGAAATATTTTTACTTTCAATATTTGAAAATGTTATAACCCCAGTTGATAATAATGTCATAAATCCACCTAATTGAAATGATAAATATCCAATCCATTTATTTAATTCAGTCATAACTAAATAATCATTTTTAAATCGGAATATAATCTATTTTCATCTTCAATTGGTAGTATAATTACATAATTTACTATAACCTTTTACTACATTTTCTGATATCGCGTCATTAATTCTAGCTGTTCTCGCGGCTTCATAAATCTTAAATAATCTAATAATTTCATCTGATTTCATTGTATCTAATTCATTATAAGTTAAATTTTTACCGACAAAATTTTTACATTTTCCAGATGCTATTAATATTTCTAATTGATGTTTACAATAAAGATAATATTCATAATTATTATTTGTTGTAACATTATTTAAAGCACCATCATCTGGAGTTAATTTTGTTTCTGTTATTCCTAAATCATCTTAAGTTTTTTCAATTGGAACATCACCATTTTTAGTTTTTACTTTCTTTTCACCTACCATTTATATAACAAAAAAATTAGTTGTGATGTTGCAACTAGAATTCAACTAGAATGTAACTAGAATTCAACTAGATTAACAAGCTAGTTGAAATATTGTTGTTTTTGTTTATTTCTTGTTAAATCTAGCTGATTTTTGTTTCAACTACTAACAACTAGAATTCAACTAGAATGTAACTAGAATTAAACTAGATTAACAAGCTAGTTAAAATATTGTTAAATCTAGTTGATTTTTGTTACAACTACCAATAACTAGAATTCAACTAGAATGTAACTAGAATTCAACTAGATTAACAAGCTAGTTGAATTTAAATAAATTCATATTTAAATGGGTGTTGTAATCTAAATAGTAATTTTGATCTTTTAATATTTTTCAACTTATCCATATATTCATTATGTAAATCATGTGGAATAATATCATTTTCCTCAAGTGCATTTTTCATCGATTTTCTATCTTTATTGTCGAATAAAACTAGAAATCTAATGTTTTCTCTAAAGTCTTTAACAATTGAATTATATTTTTGATTTAAAACCCATGTTGTTATCCCAAAATGTCTCCCAGAGAAAGCTAGATAACATAACTCACTTTCTCTTTGAATCATGTAAATTTGCGCAATCATCTATGATAAATTATGTATTTGATCCTTTATAAATATCAATTGCTATTTTTATACAATTATCTAAATTTTCTTTTACTGTTTTAGGATCTAATATAATAAATTTATTATTTCTAGTAATATTTCTATCATAAGTTTGATTAAATTCATATGTTGGGCAAAATAATACTATATTATCAAAATAGTTTTCATAAACAGTTTCTAATAAATTTAATATAAAATAAGTTTTTCCAAAATTTGTTACGCCAGATATTAACATATTATGAGGCTCAAATATAAATAATTCCTTATTCATTTATATATTTTTAATTTTACTCGATAATATCCATTCATTAAATTTATCTGGCCATCCAACCCATTTTACTAAAGAATATTTTTTTCTTTTAATAGTTTTTGTTTTTAATACTTTTTCAATTTTATATTCTTGTTCTAGATTTTCAGTAGTTAAACTTAATTCTTCTTCGTAAAAGTAGCCATCAACTTCTTCACCATCTAAATCTTCTAATTTATAGACATATGGTTTTGTTGTTATTACCTTTTTTATTTTATATATTTCCCTAGTAAAATTTCGATCGTATCCTTTGTCAAATATCTTTTTATACTTAGATATTCTAACATTTTGACCAACTTTAAATTTAGGTTCACCAAAATCATCTACAAGAAATGCACCATATAAATTATTCCAAACAATTTCAGCATTTTCAGGTTTTCTAGCATCAATAGGTTTCATTCCAATAGAAGAATGATAAGAATTATCATATCCTTCTATCAATTTTGGTAAAACATCAATCCATTTAAAAGTATTATTTGCTGTAAAATATTTCCACATTCTTGTTCTTAATGTTCTATTAAATCGTTCAACAACTGCTGCTTTTTTATCCGATTTTGTTGAAAAATATTTAATATTATGATTACCTAAGAGTTCATGAACAAGTGAATTATCAAACTCTTTTCCATCATCAAATTGTATTTTTTTCTGGTTTTAGTTTATCATCCGAAAGAAATTTTCTTAAAACATTTGATGTTTGTACAGCATCTTTTCTATAAAGTGGGAAACTCCATACATAACGACTGAAATATCAATTATATTCAATAACCACCAATAATCATCATTATCTTTCTTAACATTTTTCATATCAATTAAATCTCCTTGCCACTGTTGATCTACATAACTTACCATAGTTTTACGAGTTTTATATTTTCTAACAATTTTTTTATGTGTTGTGTATGTTGGTTGTTCTAACTTAAATTCATTTATATCTTTATATTTAACTAAATTTTGTGGGATTATCTTATCTAATTTATCTTGTTTCACTTGACGCCATATATTTTTGGTAGAAGAATAAGCAACCGAACTCTCAGGGTTGTAATATAAATTTCTTAAATATTGTTCTTTAGTATTAGGAGTTTTTTTTACCACCCATTTATATATCCTTAATTTTAACTTTATATTTCTAATATTGAATACTATCTAATTGTGAATTTACAATATTTAATTGTGCATCAGATATAATATAAATATGCATTTTAAAATTTTTGTCTCCTCTTTTCTTTTTCATGAATAATTGTATTCCATCTTTAGTGTTCTGTAGTTTTTTCCCAGAACCATGTAATGAATTATCCTCTGTTGTTCTAAAATCTAACCATAATGCATATTTATTGCCGGTATAATAATCAATTTGATTAATATTACAATTTTCAAATGATTTTACTTTTTCATTCATAAAATGTTTTCTAATTTCTGGCCACTGATCTATCAATCTCATTCCTTGACAAAATATTTTATTTGCTATTCCTTCAATGGTTATTTCTACTTTTGTTATTTCAGGATTATAATAATTATCTACCTTTATTGCGCCATTAGAATATGTTGCAATGGTAAAAAATATTAATATACCTTTAATAGATCTTCTTGGGAAGTTAATATTCTCATTAATGATTTCATCATTTGCATTAATAGTTACAGTTTTAAATTTATCAATATAATCATATAATAATGAAAATCCTTGATTGTATTGAGTTTGAATTGTGCTAGCAATATTTTCATTAGTTACTGTGTCATATTCTAAACATATATTCGATAATTTATAACCCATATCTTTAACAACGCTAGATAATACAATTTCATTTACAGGAGCAAATGTTATCTCAAATATAATATCTTCTTGAATTGCGTATTTATATAAAGGTGCATTATTTTTTATCAATTCAAAATCTAATGGAATTTTATATTTGCTTCCATAAATCTTTTTAATCAAATTATCTGTGGCACGAGTTACTATTGCGTCATTAGCTCCTGATCTTAATTTATTATGGTTTTCCGATTGAATACCCTGAAATATCATATTATTTCTATTTTCTTTAGTTAACCATAAATCTTTATAATGCATAAATAAATTATAATCATCTAATGAGAAAACTGTTTCTGGACCAATCTTTATAGTTAATTTTTTAATCAAATATCTTCCAACATTATCAACAACATAATTATTATCATGACCAATTACTTTTATATCAGCTGATAAATAAATACTATTTGGAACATAAAAAGTATTTTGTGTTAATCGAGGGATTCTAACATATAAAGTTTCATCGGGATTAATATTTGAAGGATTATGAGTAATAATATGATGTGATCTTTCTGCTTTAATAGCATTAGATATTCTAGAAATCTTAGAAGGACTTATATAACTCCCACTCATTTATTTAACAAAAAAATTAATTATTTATTTTTAATCATGTTTACTTGATATTTTTTGATATCATATTCACTAACCCAAAAATAATAGCACTTACAACTGTAATTAAAAATAAAATAATATGTTCAGCAGCAAAGTTAAGAATATTCCCAGCAGATTTCAATATAAAACCAACAATTGATGCAATAATTCCTGGTGAAGCTGCAGCAGATAATTTTTAGATAGTTCCCATAAATATTTTGCTAATTTCTTTAAACCATCTTTAACTTTATCTTGTATAGAATTATTATCATTCGGGGGTTTATCCGGTTTATTTAGAGTAGGAGTAGATTTAAAAGCATTTGATATTGCTAAACCAATTGTTGTAAATAACATAGTTACAGCTGTTAGAATTGAAAGAATTGTTATTCCTTCTAATTTAAATAATAACTTTATTCTATCTTTCAATGATATTTTAGAATTTGGTTTTATCAATAAATCTTTAAAAATAACTTTTAATCTATTAATATTATAATCATATGATTTTAATAATAATTTAATTTCTTCTTTTTGTAATTCTATGTTATATTCTAAAATCATCAACATCTTTTTCTAAATATGCATTTCTTTTTTTAAATTCAATTTCTTCAATAACTTCAATCTAATTTTAGTTGTTCCGATTCTTTTCTTGATTTAAATAATTCATCTTCTAAAGTTCTAACTTTTAAATCTCTTATACTTTTATCATGCGCAATTTCATCAGATGCAAGCCTTATACTTTTAATTTCTCTAATTGCTTCAACAGAAAATATATTATTTAAATCTTCTAATTGTTGATCTGTTGCATCAATTAATCCATTCGGTAAAAGTTTTTCAATTGAAACTTTATTTGATTTAAGTTTACTAGTTTTGGAAGTTATATTCTGTTCAGAACTTGTTTCTGTTTCTGATTTCTTTTTGATTATTTCAAATAATTCATTAATTCTTTGTTTAAATACGTCTATATCATTATCAGTTAATTCTTGTTTTATAACATCAGTTATTACATTACTATTACTTATTCTTTTAATTCTATCTGGATCTAATTTTCTCAAAGTTCATTTTGTTATTATTTTTTTTTAATAAGTGATATCAATATAATAATCATCTTTCAAACGATAATAACATTTACCATTATCTAAAAATTTTAATTGATCTGCTAAAAGTCCAACGTCTTCATCATTTATGTTAAGTTTAGATTTTTCAATTAAATCTTCTAATTTAGGTATTTTGTTTAAATTATCTAAATCTTGTTTTACTAAATCTGGGTCTAAATTTTCAGGATTTAATTGTGATTCCGCATTTTTAATATAATCAGGTATATTCAAATTATTATTATATTCTGGCTCATTACCATCATTAAAACTTGTTTCATCAAAATCAGGTGGTTGTTCATCAGTTATACCAGGTTCATCAAAATTATCCATTCCAATATCTTCTCCACCTTCTACATCCATTTATATAATAAAAAAATTAAAATTTAAAATATAATATTCCTCCTATAACAATTCCTATACAAGTTAAAGCTAATTTAGCATTTTCATGGGATTTATTATCATCATTAGTTTTAATCATATCATGTTGAATAATATCAGTTTTAATATCTTCTGATGTATTATAATCTTTTATTTTAGAATCATTATTTAATTTAATATTATTAGTTTTAGTTTCAGTTGATTGAATATGTTTTTAATTTTTTTCACCTTCCATTAATTTTGGAGCAGTAATTATCTTTTTATCTATATCATTCAATCCAAATGAATTATTTATTGTTGCAGTTTTAATTAGATTATTATAACCAATTATATTTCCCATCTTTAATACTAAATCATTAGAAATAATTAATAGATAAGGGCCTATACAATAATTTAATCTAATATGTGATTTATCTAAATAATTTCGATATCTTACAATGTTGTCTGGAATCGATCTATTTTTATCATTATGTATGGAATCTTCAAATAAAACTTTAAATTGTTTTTGTGTATCGAATGATGTATTCAAATTTCCAATTATCGGTGATCTTTTTTCAACTTGTGCACCTAGAATACATATCAAATAAGTTCTAATAGATTGATTTATTCTTTGTATACCTGATTTTGTAAAACCTTCATTATTTTCTAAAATGAAATAAACCCAACCATTATTGTTTTCTTGTTTTAAATTATCATAAAAAGTCGGTAATTTATTGAAATTTAATGTTTCTAAATCCTTTGTTTCTATTTTACCATAACCTAATTTATTATTATAGTTATTATAAAAAGTATTAGATGGTATGGGAAGTGCACAATATTCTGCAATCTTTCTAGGGCAAGGAAGTGATCTTATTGTTCCAATTTTTGTTCTAAAATCAGAATTTTTTATATCTATATTAAATTCATTACAAATTTTATAAAACTTTGATAAATTAATATTATTATCTAATTCTTTAAAATATCTAGATCCTGGTAAAGCACACTCTAATTCATTTAATATTATTCTGATTTGAAAGTATGTATGAAATCTAAATACACTTTGAATTAATTTATATTTAGAATTATTCAAATGATCATTCCAACTAATTCCACAACCTGTTGTTGCACAATAAACAGCAAAATTTAATTGGTTCTGCCAATACTTCATATTAGATTTTAATAACCATTGTTTTTCATCTTTCAATTTTTTAAAATTAATTAAATATACATGAAATATATTTTCCATCTTTGCATTAAAATTATTAGTTTCAGTAACATAAATTTCTAAATCAATTAATGAATTTAAAACTTCATTTCTATATGTAATATCTTTATTAAAATCTATTGCTGGAATATTATATTTAATTGATTTATTATATTGGAAAGCTTTTGGAAAACTATCTACCATTTATATAATTAAAAAATTAATAATTTATTAATTCTTTTAATAATTTATCTTGTTCTTCAACTGTTATATGACCATTTAAACCTATTTTTAAATCTAGTGTGTTCTTTAATTTATTAATTTCTTTTATATTAGTTTTAATTTTTTCTTTATTACTTTTTATGTTTAATTTTGAACTTATACCAGTTAAAACACTTGAACTTAATCCTCACACACCAATTGATATAGCTAAAGGTGTTAATGGACTGAATATTGCTAGAAATGTTATTACAGAACTAATTGTAACCGAACCACTGATAATAAGATATATAATTTTACTTTATAAATATTTTTTCTTTTTTATCTTTAAGTCACTTTCAAATTCTAATATTTGTTTTTCTAAATATGTTTTTAATTTAGTTTTATTTATATCATGAGGAATAATATCAATATTATCAACTTTATCTTCCATTTATTTAGAAAAAAAATTACTAATTAGTAAACTTATAAGCAACAAATATAACAATAACTGTTCCACCTAAAATCCAAATTATTTCATATTTCTGTTGTTCATTACTTGGGGTATAATAATCTGATAATTTAGGTTTGTATAGATGTAATTTTTCTTTATTGGTTACCGCGTTATATAAACTCATTGCATCATCAACTGATTGAAAATCTCTATGTGAAATCTTCTGATCATATAATTCTTTATTGATGTAATCCATATAGTTTTGTCTCTTTTCTCTATATTCTTCTGCAGCTTTATTGTATTTCTCTGACGCTAAAATATGTCTTCTTTGTTCTCCTAATGAACTATTTTTATCAATATGTTTAAATAAATATCCACCACCAGTAAATGCCAAAGCGTTAACAATTGCCGATCCTATAATAGTTTTAATTGCAGAAGCCATTTATTTAGTAAAATAATTACGCATTTATATGGGAGGAATATATTTTTGTTTTTCTAAATAATCAATAGTTAAATTAGATAAAGTAACTGCTAACGTTAATTTTAAGATATCATTTATATCAAATCTATCAACATTAAAACTTCCCATTTTGAATACTTTTTTTAATACTTTTTATAAATTTTTAAACAGTTCAAACTAATAGTAATGCTCCATTATATAATCCAGTTATTATCCACTTATTATCACTCATTTATTTATCAAAAAAATTACTATCATCAAAATATTTCGTTATCTTATTTATGATTAATTCAACATTTATTTCATTACTACTTTTATGATTATCATATATTTTGGTTAATATGTTTTTAATATCATCTATGATAAAATCTTCATCTAATTCATAAAATCTTAAAGATTCTCTAATTAAATTAGTAATCTTTTCTACATTTAAAGTTTCTTTATCTATTGTTCTTTCATACTCAAATGTTGTTTCATTAGAAAATGCAATATTTTTGATATGTGTAATTACATCATTAATGTTAAATTTCATTTCTTTCTCACGTTTAAAATCAAATCCAAAACATATACTCGGTCCAACAGTTATATTCATTTATATAATGAAAAAATTACTCTTTACATCTTATAACTAATTCATAAATTACAGGAAAGTTATTCAAATCAATTAAATAACCATTATGATGTCTTATTTCTAATTTAAAATTATTGAAATGTGGAATACAAGGTTTGAAATCACATTCAGTTAAATTATAATTTATTTGAGTTCCAAATTGTTTGACATTTTTTAATGGTAAAATATTTAATAAACCAGAATTACAAATTGTATCTTTAGTTGCTTCAAATGTTTTTGTTGGGTCGATCAAATTGCAATAAATATAAAAATGTGTAAAAGGTATTAAGTTTGATCTACCTTCTGCGTATGCTGTAACAATATCTGGGTTAATTCCAAACAGTTTACCTAAAGGTTTTCTTACTGTAAATTTAAATTGTTCGTCATTAGCTAACCTAATCTTTATTTTATTAGAACTATCACTTTTTAAAATTCTAATACTAAATCCGGAATCACTTCCTAATTTAGCTCGAGCTTTTCTATTAATTTCTTGTGCTAATGTATCTAAATTATATAATCCTGGTTTTAAATATAAAAAAACCATTTATTCCTTTTTTTGTAAAAGATTGAAAAATTAAATGTTCTAGACTTTTATCCGATACATTATAAAAAGAATTACATAAAATTATATTTACTAATTTTAAATCTACACAATTTTTATATTCCCTATCTAATTGTACTAGTAAATTATGAGTTTTATAATTTGTAAGTTTTCTAGAATCAACAAATATTCTGTATTCTTTTAATTCTACCATTATTTATAACATAAAAAAATTACCGCTCGTCACTAAAAATTAATTTTAATAAAATTTTTCCTTAATAAATGGATGAGAAGATAGCATGCGAAATTTGTGGTGAACTTCTAAGAAAAAGTAATATGGCTCGACATATGAAAAAACATGATGAAAATTATAAACCCCCTAAACTAAACTGCCCAAAATGTAATAAATTATTCTCAAGAAATTATGTTAAAAAACATTCAGAGAAGTGTAAAATTAATGGCGCAACGGCTAATGTTGATAGTTATGAAAGTAATAGTAATTCTGTTGAAGTTGAACCTGAAGGTATTTGGAAAAGACCTTTCTTATTCTATGATAAGGATAATATAAAAGATCATATCTGTGAGCCTTGTCAAGTAAAATATAGCCCTGAAAATATAGAAGATTGGGAGAATCATCAATTTCGTAACGCACATATAGATAAAATTTCTAATAAATTTGAAACTGAATTCAACGAAAGAAAACATAATTTATTAGAAAAAATAAAATATGAGAAAACGTTACCAGATAACAAAGAAACAGTTGAAAAGTTAGAAAAACAATATAATGAATTAACAAGAAAAACATATTATTGTAAATATTGTAAATTGATTATTACAACAAGTAATTCAAATCTACATAATAGAACAAGAAAACATAAAGAAAACGTAAGAAAATACCAAGAGCTCAATGAAGATCTATTACCAATAAATTATAAATGAAAATGTCCACAATGTAGTTATGCGACCTTAAGACAAGAAGGTACTGTGTTATTTTGTAGTGAATGTGGATGGCAAAAGAATTTATGGAGTGAAGAAAAAACTAGAAATTTTCTCATAGATCCAAAATTAAATTATCTAGATGAAATTTTTAAAATATTTTCTATAGAAGATCATACACCAGAATATATGCAATGGCTTGAAAAAATGAAAATAATAGAAAATAAAAATGGTGAAATAACTAAAAAAGATATTATAAAAACAATTATTCCGTCAACATTTAACACAAAACAAAAGAAAATGTATTTATATTTATTATTTAACGATTATTATGAAAAATCTAAATTAACAGAAGAAGATATGAAAAATATAAAAAAAATATTCAAACAAATATTAATGTATCATTTGGAAAATAGAATAACAGATTCAATAAATTATGAATTCTTTTTAAATAAGATTGTAATTTATAAGATATTATAATTCCATTTGATGAATTAACAAACAAACAGAGCGAGATGAAATGTGGAACAAGATAGAACTTTGTTTTAATAGAAAAATGAAATGGAAGAAGAACCTAAACAATTAAATGAAAATGAAGAAGCCAATAGTGATTTCGAGTATGATGATATTGATTTTATGTTTTAATGACCATAAGGTAATCGTTTTATTCCATCATCTAAAATATGCCTTTTATCATCAAATGGATTTAAACTAGTTTTTCAACTTAATTAATGTACATTAATGTACATCTCGTGATCTTCTGATCTTAAACAATTCATTTTGTGTTTCATTACAATTGATTTATATAAACACTTTATATAATCTTGAAATTCCATATGTTTATCAACCACATGTTTTGTTATTCCTTATAACTTTTTAGCTTCATGATCTTTTGTTCTATAACTATACATTTTACTTCTTATCCCAACAAATTCAATCATTTCATCACCCCCTAATTCATCTTTAAACTTACCAGGAATCTTTTTATTATCATTGCTAAATAGTTCATGATCTTTGGGATAATTGCTAAAATCAAAATGATGTTTTAATGTTTTTAAGTCTTTTGTTATATCATTTGTCTTGATTTTTAGTATGTAGGCGTCAGTATTGACTGCTATTAATGGAAATCCACAGTTAAATGTACCATCTTCAGTTGATAAATCATAAACATAATCTGATGGGTTATATATTTCAAATAAATCCTTAACTTCTTCTGTTAACTCATTTTCTACATGGCTTAAATTAAAGCAATTTGGTTTAGATTTAATCAATCCAATATTCATATTAAAACCTAATGAATTGCATAATATATTCAATCCTGATATAGCAACTTTTCCTTTTTGAGCTAAAGATATTGTTTTGCGGTTTTTGAAACTTTTAGTACCATCTGCTGCGTAGAATCCAATGAAGAACCATTTTCTTAAATTATTTTTTGCATTTAATACATAATCTGGAACTATCTTTTCTTTAGTTGAAGTATTACTTTTCACTATTGCATGAATATAGAATTCGTCATTATATTTTATAGCAAAATCTTTAGGATTATTCACATGTATTCTATAACATTGCGATGATTTCATAACATCTATGATTTTAAATGTTTTATTTGGATAAACTTCTTCACAGAATTTCTTTATTCTTTCTAATAATTTTAAGTCTTGATTGCATAAATACCAGCAATATTGAGTGCGATTAACATAATTATACACACCTGCTGAACCATCTCCCATGAAAAATCCTTTGATAAAATATTCTTTTTCTTCTAATGTTTCGGGTTCTATGTTATAAATATTATCAATTATTTCATCAAATGACATATGATTCATTCTTTGGAAAAATCTTTTATGTAATAATTCATCTCCAATTTTTATATCAGTTGGTTTTATTTCATCGCCATTTCGTGTAATTAAACTATGATCTTCTGTAACATCTACAAACCCTAATTTAGTTCTAACTCTATAGATTTTCTTATTTGTTTTATGCCTAATAATATTCTTTAATATTTTCCATCCATTTCTTGTCCAAACATCCATTAAACCATTTATTTGTATTAATTCTTTTTCACCATATGAAATATAACATTCATTTTGTTTTGGAATTATTTCTGAAATTCTTCTTATCAATATTTTATTATTACATTTTAATAATATTGGGGTGTCAGCTGTTACAGAATCAAAGTATAATATTTCAATATGCTTTTCCCCAAAAAGTGGTTGTAAAACATTATAATAAAAATCATACATTAATAATTTTGATACTTCTAAAACAGTTGAACCAATGAATATAGGTTTATTAAATTTCATTGACGTTCTTTTTAATTTAATAGCTGCTGTTAAATAATCTTCAAATCTTTTATTTCCTAAATGTCTAGGACTTGATTGTAAATGTCTTAATCTTTCAGAATTATTTACTAATTCAATATCATTTCTATTTCTAATATTTTCACATGTTTTACCATAAAAACTATTGTTCATTAATTTGAAGAAATCTTTTTCAAAATCTGTTTTTGATATTGTTCTCTGTTGAGTATTGAAATCTATATATTTTTCTAACCACTTCGATTGATTAAATTCAATATATCTATGTACTTTCTTTAATTTCATTCCTTGTTTTAGATAAAATTTTAACATTCTATAATGAACGATATAATTGTATTTATTATTTTGAGTAAGTATTAATTTTTCTGTAAAAACATGATCTTTCGGTTTTATTTTCTTCTGGTATTCACTTAAATAACTATCATATACAGTTAAATGTTCTGGGCAATAAGGTAAGTTTCTTGTTTTAAACTTTATATTTTCAGGATATTCTAAATCAACTACAAAGAAATAACCAATTGGTGCTTCATCTTTTAAACTCGCAATTGCGCTTTCCCAATCAGTTTTGTTATCATTTTCAACTTCTGTTAATATAAAATTTTTGTATGGTTGGGTTTGTATCATTGCCCAACCATATAAATTATTGGCATCAATATATAATAATTTATATTCATCATTTGCTTTAAAATATCTATCTCCCATAACACCACTAATTCCACCTCTAATTGATTTTTCAAATAATAGAACCATATCTGGTTCTTTTAATAAATCTAATTCTACATTTGTATATTTTAAACCACATTGCCAGGTTAAACCAGGACTAGAGTAGCAATAACAAGGATCAACATTAAAATGATTCAAATTAACTTCTCTAAATTTTTCAAATATGTCAGCTAATATCATAACATCTGATTTTAAATATAAATCAACTAATTCGCCATGATTTTTCATCTTAAAATGGTTCCAAGTATTTAATGTTCTATTAAACACTTCGTCTTTCACATACTCCTCTTTTAATTGATCATAAAATTGATCTTTTAATAATTCTGTTACATTAAAATCATTGTGTGTTTTATAAAATGAATAAGGAATTGCGCCTTTATATCTCAATAATTTAAAATCTTGGTCATTTGGATAATAATATCATATTTTCTTACATTTACACCATTCATAGCATTATATTCTTCTATTTCTTGATTAATTGTACCCAAATTCTTTGATAATTGTTTTATAAATAGATGGGTATCATAGCCTGATAAATTATGAAATAATATTGGTACGAAATTAACTTTCTTAGCTTGTAAATTGCAATCTTCATGAGCAGCTCCACGATATTTTGAATTGAAATGATCATGATCTCTAACTTTTTTATCAAATGAATAAAAACGTTTTTCACAATAACAACAATGAGTTGCATAATTAAAATCAATTTCATCTTCTTTTGTCATAACTATTCTTTTATTTTTGTTTAATAATTTTGCAAAATCACTTTCTAATTCAATCATTTTGTCACAAAAATCATTAACTACATCTTCACCTCTTAAAGAAATATATTGACTTTCATATAATTCGGGATAATTTGATTTTATATAAATTCCATAACCAGCAGCTCTTTGATGAACTTTTTTAATTGTATTTATAATTGGTGGGTCTTGTATTGTGTCTTCATTTAATTCATTTCCTTTATCCATTGATTTTAATAATTGCTTTTTGTTATATATTTCTTTTCTATCTTGATCAGTTAATTCTTTATTCAACGATTCAAAATCCCCATAAATTACAAATGGAACAATATTTTTAAATTTATGATTAGTAAATTTCAATTTATAATCTTTTTCCTGTTGGCATTATTAATTTACAAAAATCTTTATTATCACATAATTCTTTATGTTTTAATAATGTATTCTCAGTCATAAATTTAGATAAAAATTTTCTACATAGATAAATTTTATGATGGTGATCACTTTCTGTTCTAAAGAATAAATCAATTTGTTTTAACCACATATAATGTTCATTTTCATCTTTTTTGTAATATAACAAATCTATAGCATTTTCATCATCATAATATTCTGTTAAATATAAAGCTTCCAATGTATAATCTTTAATATTTTCACCTTTTGTCTTTGGTAATTTCATTAATTCAAATACATTTATTTTTAAATGATTAACTTTTTCTATTTTAGGAATCATTTTTATAGTTACTGGATATTGATCAATTTTACATAATGTTTCGTATTTCCGATAATCTGTTATTCTACAAACATTTTCCTGTATTGGATGTAAACAACTAATAATTGACCATAGAAAACATTTATTATCTTCATTTTGAACATTTATTACTGCTTTTGTTGTAAATGGTAATTTAATATAAGATGATGCTTTAATATCCTTTTCTGTTGTAAAGTTTGAATCATTTTTAAACATTTTATTACTTTTTGATGTTTTATTCCTTTTTGTATTGTAAACATTTAAATCTAAATATATAATTTCATTCAATGTTAAGCTAGAACCCTCAAAATATCTTTCTTCAATATGACGTTTAAATTCATTAAATATTTTTTCTAACTTCTTTTATTTGTGTTTTTGAAATTATTTCTTCAGAGAGTGTTTGAATATTATAATCCATTTTTTCTTCTGACTTTATAAAACTTACTTTCCCAGAGATACTAATTTTTGGATATTCAACATCTGTTATCAAATCTAGTATTTTTTCTATTATTTCATTAAATTTACTATAATCTTCTATTGTTGTACCTTTAAAAAATCTAAATATAATAGCTGCAGGACCAATTTTACTATGTAATGTTTCTAAAATTTCAATTGTATCTTTTATTTCTAGTGAATCAATATAATTTCTAACATTTTCCATGTAAGGTTTATTTGAAATGGATTTAGTTTTTGAAGTTGTTTTTTTTTTACTTTTTGAGGTTTATCATCAAAATAATCTTTTCCTAAAACATTATTACTCAAATTTTGGTGGTGTTTTTGTGATTCGAGATGTCTATTATAATTCCTTTTTGTTATGAATTCATTACAAACTTCACATTTTATTTCATCCACATTCATATTTTCTAATCGTTCTTTTCTTTCATTGGAATTTTCTGAAGTTTCAAAATCTATTACATTTATATGATTTGCAGTTTTTTCATGTCGTGTTTTATGAGATGTATCGACGTATTTTTTACAATATGTGCAATAATATTGATTTTTATTAACATTATTATTTTCTGGCTGTTGTTCATTCTCCCCCATTTATTAGGGAAAAAAATTACTTGTGGTGATGAGTGGTGTCTCGCCCTCTGATCTGAAACCCCACTTTTCCAATTACTTATATACATGATATAATACATAGCTGTTTATACTAGAGCATGATTATATTTGAGCCTATATACATTCCATTTAAAGAGCTATGGAATAAATCTATAAATTCACAGCTGTCACAGTTGTTACTATAACGCTGAGACATATGAGTCATAATACTGAAAACGCGTAGAAAATTCTAGAATTCTGAATAGACGCTGTAACATAACGCTTAGGATATTCTATCTCTCGAAACGAAATTAGGATTTTATAGTTTCAATTCTAAATCTAAATGTGAGTACTGTTTTTTTGTAGTTATTAGGGCTATTAAATATGAAACCTTTATATATATATTTAAGTGTATTTAGTATATCTTTTAGATAGCTAGAGTTGCCGCTAATATCTTTTAGATTAATAAACCGTCACACACATCAAGAAGCGATAGAGAAACTCAAGATACTCTTTCTGACGGAGGAATCAACAGCAATGGATATCGAACCAATAGAAACTGGCGTAGAACCACAAGAATCACAAAAGATCAACGAATAAACTATATAAGAATTTCAAAAACATTAAGACTCCAATGATTAAGTTTAATATTTGTTGATGTCGTTAAATATTTACCAGCAATTGAAAAAATGTTTGTAATTATAGATTTTATATATAGAAATCAAATGATGTATTGGAAGAAACGACTGAACATACTTGTATAATGTATTGTGTAAATCTACTTGGTGAATGTTCTATGTTCAGTCGTTTCAATTATGATAAGCGCATGCGCATTGATCAAAACCGCTCCTATAAGAGCGGTTTTGCCTAATGCGAACAAGTTTTGATATTTTATGTTCAGTCGTTTCAATTATGATTAGCGCATGCGCATTGATCAAAACCGCTCCTATAAGAGCGGTTTTGCCTAATGCGAATACGTTTTGATATTTTATGTTCAGTCGTTTCAATTATGATTAGCGCATGCGCATTGATCAAAACCGCTCCTATAAGAGCGGTTTTGCCTAATGCGAACACGTTTTGATATTTTATGTCGGTCGTTTCTATTTTACAGAATTTACAGAATGAATATATAATTATGATTAGCGCATGCGCATTAAGCAAAAGCGCTGCTATAAGAGCGGTTTTGCCTTGTGGTATGATTTAGATATCAAGGAATCGAAACGACTTATCAAAAGCAACGAGGAATGAAAAAGGATGACGTTGGTCGAAGAAATGGAAGGGGATTCTAAAATATTAACCAATTTAGTAAAAAAATACGTATAATAAATGGAACCAGAACAACCACAAATTATCAATATTACAAATAACACTGGTGTTATAAATATATACTACAAGAAGTGTTCTAAATGTGAATTAGATAAACCATTTACAGAATTTAGTAAGCGTAAGATTAGCAAAGATGGTTTTCAATATTGCTGCAAAACTTGCACTAAACTATATACCAAACAATATCGAGAAGATGATATAGAACATTATAATTATTATATGGCAGAATATATGAGAGAAAGATATCAAACAGATCTTAATTTTAGATTGAAACAATGCTTAAGATCTAGATTAACACAATTATTCAACAAAGAAACACATTCAGAAACATTATCTAATTTGTTGGGTTGTTCAGATGAATTTCTCAAATCATGGATTATATTTCAATTCGACGATAAAATGAACATAGATAATTATGGGGATTATTACCATATTGATCATGTGTTACCAATATCTAAATTTAACATGAATGATGAATACAATAAAAAACTTATTTGGGGTTGGAAAAATTTAAGACCTCTTGAAAAGAAAGAAAATCAAATCAAATCTAATAAACTAGATTTACAGTTATATTTAGAACAGTTAACAAAGGCAAAGAAATTTATTGATCAATGGAACAATAATCCAAATAATGAACAATACGTTGAGTCTTTAATGAGTGGTTAAAGAATAATAGATTTTAAATAAAAAGTATTAAAAATTACATATCTTCAACTAGCTAGTATTAGTTATTGTTTTTTTAATATTTTCTTTTCAAAAAGAATACTTTATATCACAAATAAAAAGTACTAAAAAACAATAACTAATACTAAAATTATTTACCTTTAACTAAGCTAGTATTAATCTAAAGAGATACTGGTATCATTTTATAATACTTATAATATTTTTCTTATTAAATTTCTCTAATATAAATGTCAAAGAAATCGAGTAAGAATAGTATTGATATTGAAAAAACATTAGATGATTTAGGTATTAGTGATAATAAGGATATTCCAATCAAAATTGAAAATAATATTAATTGTAATATTGATTATGAATACTATTTATATTGTAAGCACCATCTAGAATTATTAATTACTAGTGGTAAATGTAATCAGTTTATCGGGAAAATAATAACTTTTCAAGAATTAGATGCTATGAAACCCGATAAAGTAATAAAATATTTTAAGATTTATGAAGAAGCTAGATTAGCTAGAATAAACGACTCTATAAGTGATGGTATTATAAAATGTTACTCTAAGTTATGTAACCAGTTAATACCAATTGATGATGAAAATAAATTATATAGTGATTTGAAAAATGACTACTTAGTTATGACTGAATTAAAAAATGGGTCGGATATGCTTCATTTCAATTAGGATCGGTTATGACATTAATTTCTACTGGCGTCATAACATTTTCGAATATCATACCTATGGAATATAAATCAGGTAAGAACAAAACAGATGACGCTGTACTACAACCAAACGGCGAAACAGAAAATGAATCAGAACAAAAATTAACTAAAATAAATGAGTGATGGCGTTAAGAAAAAGGTTAGATCCGAGAAACAAATTAAATGGGCAAGAGAATTCGGTAAAAGATCTTCAGAATTAAAAAAAGCTAAGAAAAAGAAATTAACTGATATAAATGAATCACAGACTTTATCTGATATTAATTCAAATAATAATCCATCTAATTCTTCTAATAGTGGAAGAAATAATTACTTATATATTACAATTGGGTTAATCACAATTATTGTATTATCCGGCGTAATATATAAATCAAAATTCAAATCTCATGATAAAGATTCCAATGATAATAAACCAATCATACCAGAAAATAAGTCAAATCATAAAGCCATTGAAAGCCATTGAAACAAAATCTAAATTATTATTAATGGATTAAAAGTTGTTTCATTGTTATGCTTATTCATCCAATCAAATTTATCATTATTTTCTACTTTAAGTTTCATAGAATCTTTATTATCAATATCTGTAACTATATTTTCATTATTATCTTTATTAGTGTTTGCTCCTAATATTTTATTAGCATCGGTTAAATCTAATTCATCTCTATTAGGTGTTGCTAATAATAAATCTTCATATAATTCTTTACCATTTACTTTTTTATTTGAAACAAATTTTGTAACATATTTAAATGGGTGTTCTATAAATTCTCTTAAACCAACACGTTCTATTACATTAGTAATATGTGTCTTTGTATTCATATGTTTATTCCAATTTGATGGAACGTTTGAAAATTCACCTTTACAATAATCACAATAATTTCTATTTTCACTAATATTTAATATTATTTCATTATTAGATGTAGAAGGTATTACATTATTAGATGTAGAAGGTATTACATTATTAGATGTAGAAGGTATTACATTATTAGATGTAGAAGGTATTACATTATTAGATGTAGAAGGTATTACATTATTATCAATTACATTACTTAAATTATCAACAACACCACTTTTATTATTATCGATTTCCATTAGTTTATTTTTATAAATTTTGAAAATAGGATCAAATATCAAAGCTATATTACAAGGTATTACATAATATAAACCATCATTATTTTCATGTGTATCGATGTATGGAATATGTTTATATACTTTACCTCCTTCCATTTATCATATAAATTTTTATTAAAGTTAAAATTTTAATACATAACACTATTTAATTGAGAATTTACAATATTTAATTGCGCGTCAGATATAATATAAATGTGCATTTTAAAATTTTCCTCTAAAAAGTCTCCTCTTTCCTTTTTCATGAATAATTGTATTCCATCTTTAGTGTTCTGTAGTTTTTTCCCAGAACCATGTAATGAATTATCCTCTGTTGTTCTAAAATCTAACCATAATGCATATTTATTACCGGTATAATAATCAATTTGATTAATATTACAATTTTCAGATGATTTTACTTTTTCATTCATAAAATGTTTTCTAATTTCTGGCCATTGATCTATCATTCTCATTCCTTGACAAAATATTTTATTTGCTATTCCTTCGATAGTTATTTCTACTTTTGTTATTTCAGGATTATAATAATTATCAACATTTATTGCGCCATTAGTATATGTTGCAATGGTAAAAAATATTAATATACCTTTAATAGATCTTCTTGGGAAGTTAATATTCTCATTAATTATTTCATCATTTGCATTAATAGTTACGGTTTTAAATTTATCAATATAATCATATAATAATGAAAATCCTTGATTGTATTTAGTATCATATTCTAAACATATATTCGATAATTTATATCCCATATCTTTAACAACGCTAGATAATACAATTTCATTAACAGGAGCAAATGTTATTTCGAATATAACATCTTCTTGAATTGCGTATTTATATAAAGGTGCATTATTATTTATCAATTCAAAGTCTAATGGAATTTTATATTTGCTTCCATATATACTTTTTATCAATTTATCTATAGCATTAGTTATTATTGCATTATGTCCTTCAGATCTTAATTTATTTTGGTTTTCTGATTGGATTCCTTGAAGTATCATATTATTTCTATTTTCTTTAGTCATAAATCTTTATAATGCATAAATAAATTATAATCATCTAATGAGAAAACTGTTTCTGGACCGATCTTTATTGTTAATTTTTTAATCAAATATCTTCCAACATTATCAACAACATAATTATTATTATTACCGATTACTTTTATATCGGCTGATAAATAAATACTATTTGGAACATAAAAAGTATTTTTGTGTTAATCGAGGAATACCAACATATAAAGTTTCATCGGGATTAATATTTGAAGGATTATGAGTAATTATATGATGAGATCTTTCTGCTTTAATAGCATTAGATATTCTATGATTCTTATAAGGATTGATATTACTCCCACTCATTTATTTAACAAAAAAATTAATTATCTATTTTTTATCATGTTTACTAACCCAAAAATAATTGCACTTACAACTGTAATTAAAAATAAAATAATATGTTCAGCAGCAAAGTTAATAATGTTTCCTGCAGATTTCAATATAAAACCAACAATTGATGCAATAACTCCTGGCAATGCTGCAGCAGATTTTTTAGATAGTTCCCATAAATATTTTGCTAATTTCTTTAAACCATCTTTAACTTTATCTTGTATAGAATTATCATTCGGGGGTTTATCCGGTTTATTGGGAGTAGGAGTAGATTTCAAAGAATTTGATATAGCTAAACCAATTTTTGTAAATAACATAGTTACAGCTGTTAGAATTGAAAGAATTGTTATTCCTTCTAACTTAAATAATAATTTTATTCTATCTTTCAATGATATTTCAGAATTTGGTTTTATTAGATATCTTTTAAAAACATCTTTTAACCTTTTAAAATTATTACCATATTCTTTTAATAATATATTTCTTTCTTCTCTCTGTAATTCTATATTATATTTTAAATCATCAATTTCTTTTTCTAAATATGCATTTCTTTTTTTAAAATTCAATTTCTTCAATAACTTGATTATCTCAATCTAATTTTAGTTGTTCCGATTCTTTTCTTGATTTAAATAATTTAACTTCTAAAGTTCTAATTTTTAAATCTGTTATACTTTTATCATGCGCGATTTTATCAGATGCAAGTCTTATACTTTTAATTTCTCTAATTGCTTCGACAGAAAATATATTATTCAAATCTTCTAATTCTTGATCTGTTGCATCATTTAATCCATTCGGTAAAAGTTTTTCAGTTTGAACTCCTCTTGAATTAGGTTTACTAGTTTTGGAAGTTATATTCTGTTCAGAAGTTATTTCTGTTTCTGATTTCTTTTTGATTATTTCAAATAATTCATTAATTCTTTGTTTAAATACTCTTCTATTTTTATCAGTTAATTCTTGTTTTGTAACATCAGTTATTACATTACTATTACTTATTCTTTTAATTCTATCTGGTTCTAATTTTCCCAAAGTTTTTTCCGCTAATATTTTGTCTTGATTTTTATAAGAGATATTAATATAATAATCATGTTTCAATTTATAATAATATTCACCATCTAAAAGTTTTAAATTTTCTACTAAACGGCCAGCATCTTTATCATTTATATTATATCCGGATCTTTCAAATACAGGATGGAATTTAAACATAGATTCATGATATTCTAAATTTTTCTTTAATAAACCTGGATTTTCATTTTCAGTATATATTCTCGATTTAGCTCCTCTAATATATTCATCTGTTGATGGGGCTTTAGAACCACTATCTGCTAAATTAGAATTACGCGCTGATGAATTATCATCATCAATATTAGTTTCATTAAGATTAGCACCTGCATCATTATAATCATCATCAATATATCCTTCATTATTATTCCCCATGCCATCCAATGGAATATCTTCTCCACCTTCTGCCATTTACATAATAAAAAATTAAAATTAAAAATATAATATTCCTCCGATTACAATTCCTATACAAGTTATAGCTAATTTAGCATTTTCATGGGATTTATTATCATCATTTAGTTTAATTATTTCATGTTGAATATTATCAGTTTTTATATCTTCTGATGTATTGTAATCTTTTATTTTAGTATCATTATTTAATTTCATATTATTAGTTTTAGTTTCTGTTGATTGAATATGTTTTTTTATTTTTTTCACCTTCCATTAATTTTGGAGCAGTAATAATCTTTTTATTTATATCATTTAATCCAAATGAATTATTTATTGTTGCAGTTTTAATAAGATTATTAAAACCAATTATATTTCCCATCTTTAATACTAAATCATTAGAAATAATTAATAGATTAGGGCCTATACAATAATTTAATCTAATATGTGATTTATCTAAATAATTTCGATATCTAACAATGTTTTCTGGAATCGATCTATTTTTATCATTATGAATGGAATCTTCAAATAATACTTTGAATTGTTTCTGCGCATCAAATGAAGTGGTATCATTTCCAATTATTGGGGATCTTGTTTCAACTTGCGCACCTAGAATACATATCAAATAAGTTCTAATAGATTGATTTATTCTTTGTATTCCAGCTTTAGTAAAACCTTCAGTATTTTCTAAAATGAAATAAACCCAACCATTATTATTATCAACTTTATAATTATGATAAGCTCCAATTCTATGCATATAATCAATTCTTTTTATTTCATACTCTTCACCAACACCTTGCAATTTACCATGCGCTCTAAAATCGGAATTAATGTTTATATTAAATTCATTACATATTGTATAAAACTTAGATAGATTAATATTATTGTCCAATTCTTTAAAATATTTAGACCCGGGTAAAGGACATTCTAATTCATTTAATATTATTCTGATTTGAAAATATGTGTGAAATCTAAATATTGTCTGAATTAATGTGTGAATTGTGTGAATCAGAATACTTCAAATTTTTATCTAAGTTATTTAAATGATCATTCCAACTTATTCCGCAACCAGTTGTTGCACAATAAACAGCAAAATCTAATTGGTTCTGCCAATATTTCATATTAGATTTTACTTTATATATATGATATTCATCTCGAGTAAAAGTAACTTCATATGTATTAAATATATTTTCCATTTTAGAAATAAAAAACTGTGATTCAGTAACATAAATTTCTAAATTAGTTAATGAATTTAAAACTACATTTTTATACGTAATATTTTTTTTAAAATCTATTGCAGGAATATTATATCTCATTGATTTATTATATTGGAAAGCTCTTGGAAACCCCATTTATATAATTAAAAAATTAATAATTAACTAATTCTTTTAATAATTTATCTTGTTCTTCAACTGTTATATGACCATTTAAACTTAGTACATAATCTAGTGTATTCTTTAATTTATTAATTTCTTTTATATTAGTTTTAATTTTTTCTTTATTACTTTTTATATTTAATTTTGAACTTATACCAGTTAAAACACTTGAACTTAATCCTAATACGCCAATTGATATAGCTAAAGGTGTTAATGGGCTGAATATTGCTAGAAATGTTATTACAGAACTAATTGTAACTGAACCACTTATAATCAAATAATATATAATTTAATTTTTTAAATATTTTTTCTTTTTAACTTTTAAGTCACTTTCAAATTCTAATATTTGTTTTTCTAAATATGTTTTTAATTTAGTTTTATTCATATCATGAGGAATAATATCAATATTATCATCAATTACTAATTAGTAAATTTATAAGCAACAAATATAACAATAACTGTTCCGCCTAAAATCCATATTATTTCATATTTCTGTTGTTCTTTACTTGGGGTATAATAATCTGATATTGTAGGTTTATGTAGATGTAATTTTTCGTTATTGGTTACTGCGTTATATAAACTGATTGCGTCATCAACTGATTGAAAATCTCTATGTGAAATCTTCTGATCATATAATTCTTTGTTAATATAATCCATATAGTTTTGTCTCTTTTCTCTATATTCTTCTGCTGATTTATTGTATTTTTCTAATGCTAAGTTATGTCTTTTTTGTTCTGTTAATGATCCATTTTTATCAATATGCTTAAATAAATATCCACCACCAGTAAATGCTAAAGCGTTAACAATTGCCGATCCTATAATAGTTATAATTGCAGAAGCCATTTATTTAGAAAAATAATTACGCATTTATATGGGAGGAATATATGTTTGTTTTTCCATATAATCAATAGTTAAATTAGATAAAGTAACTGCTAATGTTAATTTTAAGATATCATTTATATCAAATCTATCAACATTAACACTTCCCATTTTAAATACTTTTTTCAATACCATTGAATAACCAACAGTTCCAACTGATAGTAATGCTCCATTATATAATCCAGTTAGTATCCACTTATTATCACTCATTTATTTATCAAAAAAATTACTATCTTCAAAATATTTAGTTATCTTATTTATGATTAATTCAACATTTATTTCATTACTAGTTTCATTGGTATATATTTCAATTATCATTTTTTTAATATCATCGATGATAAAATCTTCATCTAATTCATAAAATCTCAAAGATTCTCTAATTAAATTAGTAATCTTTTCTACATTTAAAGTTTCTTTATCTATTGTTGTTTCATACTCAAATGTTGTTTCATTAGAAAATGCAATATTTTTAATATGTGTAATTACATCATTAATGTTAAATTTCATTTCTTTCTCATGTTTAAAATCAAACCCAAAACATATACTCGATCCAACAGTTATATTCATTTATATAATGAAAAAATTACTCTCTACATCTTATAACTAATTCATATATCACAGGAAAGTTATTTAAATCAATTAAGTATCCATTATGATTTCTTACTTCTAACTTAAAATTATTAAATTTAGGAATGCAAGGTTTAAAATCACATTCTGTTAAATTATAATTTATTTGAGTTCCAAATTGTTTAACATTTCACTTTCAAATTCTAATATTTGTTTTTCTAAATATATTTCTAATTTAGTTTTACTGATATCATGAGGAATAATATCAATATTATCAACTTTATCTTCCATTTATTTAGCAAAAAAAATTACTAATTAGTAAATTTATAAGCAACAAATATAACAATAACTGTTCCCCCTAAAATCCAAATTATTTCATATTTCTTCTGTTCATTACTTGGGGTATAATAATCTGATATTGTAGGTTTATGTAGATGTAATTTTTCTTTATTTGTTACCGCGTTATATAAACTCATTGCATCATCAACTGATTGAAAATCTCTGTGTGAAATCTTCTGATCATATAATTCCTTGTTAATATAATCCACATAGTTTTGTCTCTTTTCTCTATATTCTTCTGCTGCTTTATTGTATTTCTCTAATACTAAATTATGTCTTTTTTGTTCTGATAATGAACCATTTTTATCAATATGTTTAAATAAATAGCCGTCCCCAGTAAATGCTAAAGCGTTAACAATTGCCGATCCTATAATAGTTATAACTGCAGAAGCCATTTATTTAGTAAAATAATTAAACATTTATATGGGAGGAATATATTTTTGTTTTTCTAAATAATCAATTGTTAAATTAGATTAGTTACTGCTGTTAATTTTAAAATATCATTGATATCAAATCTATCAACATTAACACTTCCCATTTTAAATACCTTTTTTAATACCATTGAATAACCAACAGTTCCAACTGATAGTAATGCTCCATTATATAATCCAGTTATTATCAACTTATTATCACTCATTTATTTATCAAAAAAATTACTATCTTCAAAATATTTAGTTATCTTAGTGATGATTAATTCAACATTTATTTCATTACTACTTTTCATTACTGATTATCATATATTTTGGTTAATATGTTTTTAATATCATCTATGATAAAATCTTCATCTAATTCATAAAATCCTAAAGATTCTCTTATTAAATTAGTAATCTTTTCTACATTTAAAGTTTCTTTATCTATTGTTGTTTCATACTCAAATGTTGTTTCATTAGAAAATGCAATATTTTTAATATGTATAATTACATCATTAATGTTAAATTTCATTTCTTTCTCATGTTTAAAATCAAACCCAACACATATACTCGGTCCAACAGTTATATTCATTTATATAATGAAAAATTACTCTCTACATCTTACAACTAATTCATATATCACAGGAAAGTTATTCAAATCAATTAAATATCCATTATGATTTCTTATTTCTAATTTAAAATTATTAAATTTAGGAATGCAAGGTTTAAAATCACATTCTGTTAAATTATAATTTATTTGTGTTCCAAATTGTTTAAAATTTTTTAGCGGTAAAATATTTAGTATACTAGAACTACAAATTGTTTCTTTAGTTGCTTCGAAAGTTTTTGAAGGCTCGATTAAATTGCAATAAATATAAAAGTGTGTAAAAGGTATTATATTTGAGCTGCCTTCTCCGTTTCCAGTAACTGTAAGCGCTTTAATTCCTAACATTTTAGCCAGTGGTTTGTTTACCAAAAATTTATGTTGTTCATTAGATATCTTTATTCTAATTTTATTAGTACTATCAATTTTATTTCAAATACAGAAGTGCCCCCGATTTTCAACCGAGCTCTTCTATTAATTTCCTGCGCTAATGATTCTAAATTATATAATCCTGGTTTTAAAAATATATGAAACCATTTATCTTTATTTCTCATATAAATCATAAACCCTCTATGTTCAGAAGTTTTATCCGATATATTATAAAAAGAATTACATAGACTTATGTTAACTAATTTTAAATCAACACAATTCTTGAATTATCTAACTAATTGTACTAGTAAATTATGTGATTTAAAATTTGTAAGTCTTCTAGAATCAACAAATATTCTGTATTCTTTTAATTCTACCATTTATTTTACATATTTTCTTATTCGAAATCTATTTCATGGTGCCCTTTTTCATTCTTACCCTTATATACGAAATAGAAATCACCAGAACATAATTCTTCTAGGTCTTCACTTGATAATCTATGAAATCTATCCGGTAAATATGTTCTGAATTTATATGTATTTCCTTTTAATCCTTCATATTCTAAGTGTGTAACTAATTTATGTCCATATTTGTTAGTAACTGTATCAATATTTGTAATAAGATATTTCTTATGGATTATTAATTCTTTTTACTTCTTAAATTTATAATCTACTGATTTGACAATTGAAGTATCTTTTATTCTATCTAGAAATAATTTGTTGTTCTCACTGTGCGCTTGTTTACTCTCCATTTATAATACATATTTTTATTAAAATTTGATTAACACGTTAGAATTCTTTTCATTATCTCGTTCTCTTTTGTTTCTTCTCTTTTAAATTTTAAGTATTCATCTTAATTACAACCATAAGCAACTGTATGAATTCCATCATCTAAAATATATCTTATATCATCAAATGGGTTTAGACTTATCTTTTCAATTTCTTCAATAAACATTTCATGATCTTCAGATCTTAAACATATCATCTTATGTTTTCTAACTTCTTCATTGAATATACAATTGATGTAATCTTTGAAATGAATATTCTTTTCTACTACACTTTTGGTTATTCCTTTTAACTTTTTAGCTTCATGTTCTTTAGTTTTATATGAATACATTTTAGATCTAATACCAATGAATTCAATCATTTCTTCGCCACCTAATTCATCTTTGAATTTACCAGGAACTTTTTTATTATCATTGCTAAACAATTCATGATTTTTAGGATAATTACTGAAATCAAAATGATGTTTTAATGTTTATAAATCATCTGTTATGTTATTAGTTTTTATCTTTAATATGTAACTGTCAGTAATCAAAATATAAGATTTCTAAATGTTTTTCTCCAAAAAGTGGTTGTAATACATTATAATAGAATTCATACATTAGTAATTTTGATAATTCTAAAACTGAAGCACCAACATAGATTGGTTTATTAAATTTAATTGATGTTCTTCTCATCTTAACTGCAGCTAAATTTTCATCAAATATTCTGTTAACTAAAAACTTAGGATATGATTGTAAATGCCTTATCCTTTTACCATTACTAACTAACTCAATATCATTTCTATTTCTAATATTTTCACAAGTCTTACCATAGAATGCATTGTTCATTAGTTTGAAGAAATCTTTCTCAAAATCAGTTTTAGCTTCAGTTCCCTGTTTGGTGTTAAAATCTATATATTTTTCTAACCACTTAGATTGACTAAATGAAATATAACTATGTACTTTTTTTAGGATCATTCCTTGTTTTAGATAAAACTTTAACATTCTATAATGTACTACATAATTATATTTATCTTCTTGAGTTACCATTAACTTTCCTGTATGAATATGATTTTCGGGTTTAATTCTTTTTTGATAATTTGATAATTCTTCATGAGTTACAGTTTTATGTTCTGGACAGTATGCTAGATTTCTAGATTTGAATTTAATATGTTCAGGATATTCAAAATCTACAATAAAGAAGTAACCAGTACCTGAATCATCTGCGATATCTAGGATTCTTTTCTTCCAATCAAATTTATCATTATTTTCATGTTGTGAAACTTCACTTATTTCAAATACTCCATAAGGTTGTGGTTCCATCATTGCCCAACCATACAAATTATTTGCATCTATATATAATAATTTATATGCAGGGTTATCAATTACATTGAAATATCTATCCCCTAATACACCTGAAACTCCTCCTCTTATAGATTTTTTCAAATAATAATAATTGATCTATATTTGTTAACAAATCCATTTTTATATCTGTAAATTTTAATCCACAATCCCATGTTAAACCTGGACTAGAATAACAATGACAAGGATCAATATTGAAATATTTTAGGTTTACATCTCTAAACCTTTCGAATATATCGGTTAATAATAAAACATCTGATTTTAGATATGAATCTACTAATTGTCCATGATTTTCTATTTTGAAATGATTCCAAATATTCAATGTTCTATTATATACTTCATCCTTAACATATTCATTTTTTAATTCATCATAGAATTGTTCTTTCAATAATTCAGTTATGTTAAAATCATTATGATTTTTATAGAAAGAATATGGAATTGCGCCTTTATATCTCATTAATTGGAAATCATCATTATTTGGGTAGTGTTAGTAATAGGGGTAATGGGCTTTCATACCAAAGGTCGAACGGTCGAGCCCATTAAAAAACAAAACATTAAAAGTAATTAAAAACTATAATATATTTTCATAACCGCGTGCATTTTATATTAAAACTAAATATCTATTCCAAGATATCAATAATTTACAATACACAAATTCATATAATCAAATATATTCAAATAATAATAATTATTCTATTATTCAACTGAAATGCACGCGGTTATGAAAATATATTATAGTTTTTAATTACTTTTAATGTTTTGTTTTTTAATGGGCTCGACCATTCAACCTTTGATATGAAAGCCCATTACCCCTATTACTCTTACAATATTCATATAAATGAATAACATTTAAATCATTGAACTTCTAAAATCAATTTTAATAAAAAATTTAGTATTAAAATGGAAGCAAATAAGTACTACTGTCCAACATGTAATATCAACATAGATAAATCCCAAAAAGCAAGACACAATAAAACTAAAACACATTTAGAGAATAAATTGAAACTAGAATATTTACAGTTATATTCAGAACAGTTAACAAAGGGAAAGAAATTTATTGAATTATGGAATAATGATCCAAATAATGAACAATACGTTGAGGAATTTGATATCAAGGAATCGAAACAACTTATCAAAAGCAGCGAGGAATGAAAAAGGATGACGTTGGTCGAAGAAATGGAAGAGGATTCTAAAATTATTAACCAATTTAGTAAAAAAATAGGTATAATAAATGGAACCAGAACAACCACAAATTATCAATATTACAAATAACACTGGCGTTATAAACATATACTACAAGAAGTGTTCTAAATGTGAATTAGATAAATCATTAACAGAATTTAGTAAGCGTAAGATTAGCAAAGATGGTTTTCAATATTGTTGTAAAACTTGCACTAAACTATATACCAAACAATACCGAGAAGATAATATAGAACATTATAATTATTATATGGCAGAATATATGAGAGAAAGATATCAAACAGATCTTAATTTTAGATTGAAACAGTGTTTAAGATCTAGATTAACACAATTATTCAACAAAGAAACGCATTCAAAAACACTATCTAATTTATTGGGTTGTTCAGATGAATTCTTAAAATCATGGATAATATATCAATTCGACGATAAAATGAATATAGATAATTATGGTGAATACTTTCATATTGATCATGTGTTGCCGATTTCTAAATTTAACATGAATGATGAATACAATAAAAAACTTATTTGGGGTTGGAGAAATTTAAGGCCTCTTGAAAAGAAAGAAAATATAATTAAATCTAATAAACTAGATATACAGTTATATTTAGATCAACTGCATAAAGCAAAGACATTTGTTGAATTATGGAACTCAACACATAATGAAAAATACGTTGAATGTTAAACGCTTAGAAAACCGGTTACTCTCGATCTATGTCAAACCGCCTATATGTAATTGTATTAGGTTGTTTACAAAAACATCTGTGCCGTACTTCATATTCAGTTGAATGGGGCGCACCTCATTTGAATATTGATCGAATGTGCTATTTCAGTTGAAAAGGATTAATCAATTACATCACAAAGGAACATCTGTTACAATCCATGCAAACATGCAGAAGTAATTAGTTTGGTCGAACGTGCGCCACGTCGGCAGTTAGAAATCAACTTTCACATACATAGTACGTATTGGATATTCTCTCTCAAAACACAGTTTACAGTTCTAAATCTAAATGTAAGTACCGTTTTTTGTAGTTATTATGAAGTAGGGAAACCTTTAAACATATTTAAGTACAGTAATTCATTTTCACGATATCTTTTAGATTAAAATGGAACACAAAGATCAACCAATTCTAAGCCAACCAACGGATGAGAACGATTGCTGCTGGATAGTGAAACTCAGGAATCAATAGAAATGGAGGATGAAACTCTCGTAATTGACGAACAAACTTCACAAAAATTACAAGAACATTTGGACTATCATCAAGAAATGGTGAAAATTCTGAGTGATGTAATACATTATAAACAATTACCGCGCGAACTACAATTACCAAAATTACCAGCAACGCGACTCAAATTGCTGTTGGGGCTCAAAGAATCGAAAACTAAGAAAATGAGTGGAGAAGAGTTGAACGAGTTTTTAAAATCTAAATTAATCATTGACACAGAACATTTAAACTTTCCGGAAATACAAAGTGTAGAAGTTATTTCATTTGCTGAAATTACTGATATCTTAAAAAAAAGTTATAACACCATATTAAATAGAAAAGCAAATCACCTATGGGACCACATCATTTTCGGGGGTTATCTAAATATAGGGTTTTCAATGTTTGATAAAGAAACTGAGGGGATTTCTTGGGGGCTGTGGGTTAAAAAGAACATAGATATCAGTGCCGGTTTTGAAAGAAAACTGAGAAGGGTAGTAGATTAATAAAATATGAAAAATTCAAAATATTAGGATTAGCATTTAGTGAAGTAGTCAGATATTTACCAGAAATTGAAGAAATGATTGGAAACAATCCAGTAATTAAAGAATTCTGGACAAAATTATAAATTATAACACTGAAGGTCTTTGTAATATAGATATCAAAAATGTAATCTCGATTGTATATATCTGTTTTAATATTGTATTGTTTACTGTTAACTAAGTATTGCGCAATAACCGGTCCGATTGAACCGCTTTTCTATTGTTCTCCATTGTTCTATTATTGATCGTTGTTAATGGCGGCGGTTGTTCTGTATTGATTGTTTACTGTTAACTGTGTATTGCGCAATAACCGGTCCGATTGAACCGCTTTTCTATTGTTCTCCGTTGTTCTACTATTGATCGTTGTTGACTGAAACAGCTGCTCAATATTGATTGGTTACAGTTCTATGTTTGAATGTTGTAGTTTACAGAATAAAAATATAACTGTGTATTGCGCAATAACTGGTCCGATTGGACCGCATTTCTATTGTTCTCCATTGTTCTATTATCGATCGCTAAAATTTACATAATAAATATATGTGTTTATGAAATAATATTTCCACCAGTCGTTTCTTTGAATTTATTTTCAGTTTTAGGATTTATTATCGAGAATCCGAAATGACTTATCTGGACAGTTATAGTTACTGCTCCTATAGATAAACAATAGTAGTGAGATAATCTAAATCCTAATTTAAATAAAATATAATAAAAAAACAATAACTTCAACTAGCTAGTGAATTCTATTATATTTTTAATATTTTCTTTTGGTAATTCTAATTGACATTAGATTGAATAGATTTTGAATAGAAATTCTTTAACTTTAACTAACCTAGTCAATTTAGTATTAACCTAAAGAGATACTAGTATCATTTGAAGAATACTTATAATATTTTTTTGCTTTTTTTCTCTAATATAAATGTCAAAGAAATCTAATAAGAATAGTATTGATATTGAAAAGACATTAGATGATTTGGGTATAAGTGATAATAAAGATACAGTTGTAACCAATTGTGCTCAAGTTAATTGTAATATAGATTATGAATACTATTTATATTGTAAGCATCATCTAGAACTATTGATTGCCGGTGGAAAAACTAAGGAGTTTTTAAATAGAATCATTACTTTTCAAGAACTAGACTCTATGAAACCAGATAAAGTAATAAAATATTTTAAGATTTATGAAGAAGCTAGATTAGCCCGAATAAATGATTCTATTTCAGATGGTATTGTCAAATGTTACTCTAAGTTATGTAACCAGTTAATACCAATTGATGATGAAAATAAATTATATAGTGATTTAAAAAATGACTACTTAGTTATGACTGAATTAAAAAAATGGGTTGGTTATGCTTCATTTCAATTAGGATCGGTTATGACATTAATTTCTACTGGCGTCATAACATTTTCGAACATCAAGCCTATGGAATATAAATCAGGTAAGAACGAAACAGATGTACTACAACCAAACGTCGAAACAGAAAATGAATCAAGACAAAAATTAAGTAAAATAAATGAGTGATAGCGTTAAGAAAAAGGCTAGATCCGAGAAACAAATTAAATGGGCAAGAGAATTAGGTAAAAGATCCTCAGAATTAAAAAAAGCTAAGAAAAAGAAATTAACCGATATAAATGAATTATCTGATATTGATTCAAATAATAATCCATCTGATTCTTCTAATGCTGGAAGTAATTATAAATTATATATTACAATTGGATTAGTAACAGTTATTATATTATTATAATTATATTATCCGGTGTAATATATAAATATAAGTATAAATCTGATTATAACAATAATGATTCCAATTATAATCGGAAACTTAGTTATCCGGACAGTAAACCTATTATACCAGAATAAGTCAAATCATAAAACCATTGAAACTAATTCTAAATTATTATTAATGGATTAAAAGAAGATGAAAAAAGAACAATATCTTAGAGATTTATATTATAACCCAGAGAGTGAAGTATCATATTCTAACGTTTCAGAATTATGGAATAAAATTAAATCTGATAATAGCAATATAAAATATAGTGAATTAAAATCATGGTTACAAAATCAACCAACATATCAAATCCACAAGAAAATGGATAAAACTTATTTAACAAGAAAAGTTATGGTTTCATATATCGATCAACAATGGCAAGCAGATTTAATTGACATGAAGAACTTAGAAGAATACAACAAAGGATATTTCTGGATACTGAATGTTATAGACATATTCAGTCGATACGCATGGTCAATTCCAATCAAAAATAAAACTGGAATAGAAGTAACAAATGCTTTTAAATCTATATTTAAAGAAGCTATTCCAGATAAGATACAATTTGATGAAGGTAAGGAATTTTATAACAAACATTTCAAAAAACTATTATCTGATAACGATGTAAAATATTTTTCAACACACTCAGATAAAAAAGCATCTATTATAGAAAGATTTAATAAAACATTGAAAACTAGAATGTGGAAATATTTTACTGCTAATGAAACATATAAATATATCGATGTGTTAGATGATTTGGTGAAAGGTTATAATAATTCTAAACATAGTTCTATAAATATGAAACCTATACAAGCTAGAAAAGAAGATAATTCAGAAATAGTTTGGAATAATTTATATGGTGCGTTTGTTACACATGCTTTCGGTGAACCTAGATTAAAAATTGGACAACACGTAAGAATATCTAAATATAGAAAACCCTTTTATAAAGGTTATACCCCAAATTTTACTGAAGAAATATTTAAAATTAAAAAGATAATATTAACTAAACCTTTTGTTTATAAATTAGAAGATCTAAAAGATGAAGAAATATTAGGTTATTTCTATGAACAAGAATTATCACTTGTACCAAACCCAGATGAAATAGAATACAAAATAGAAAAAGTATTGAAAACAAAATCTCTTAAAGGAAAAAAGTATTCTTTGGTTAAATATAAAGGATACGATGATAAATTTAATGAATGGATTTTATCTAGCAAAATTAAAAGAATAAATGAATAAAGATTTATTTATATTTGAACCGCATAATATGTTAGTTACTGGAGTAACCAATTGTGGTAAAACACATTTCATATTAGACTTGTTAGAAACTATTTATAAGAATCATTTTGATAATATAATATTATTTTGTCCTACTTATGAAATGAATAAAACATATAATAGAGATATAGTTAAGATGAAAAAGTTTATTATATTAGATCCTAAAACAGTAAAAGAAAATTTAGATAATTGTATAAAAATAGCAATTGATACTTATAAAGGATCAAATACATTATTCATTGTAGATGATTGCGCAAATTTACATGATTCAAAAGTGAGAGAAAGTGAGTTATGTTATTTAGCTTTCTCTGGGAGACATTTTGGGATAACAACTTGGGTTTTAAATCAAAAATATGATACAATTGTTAAAGACTTTAGAGAAAACATTAGATTTCTAGTTTTATTTTATAACAAATATAAAAAATCTATGCAACAATCATTGGAAGAAAATCAAATTATACCTACTGAATTACATGATGAATAAATGAATAAATTAAAGAATAATAAAGGTTCAAAATTATTACTGAGACTACAATTTCCCTATGAATATAAATTTATAAAATAACTATTTATATGACTATGTATTAGATACCCTAATACCTGATACCCTAATACCTGATACCCTATTAGATACCTTAAATACTTAAAACCCCCTTTTTTATTTACTATTAGTTTATACAATTTTCAACCTTTATTATTATTTGATTGTTAGATAATTAATTTCTGAATCACTTTCATCATCACTCTCCAATTCATTATCAGGCCCTAACAATTTATTCAAATGCTCTACCGTATCTTCATAAATAATTGGTTTATTGATATACTTATTAGGCAGCTCAACTATATCTTTATTTTCTGATTTAAGTTTCATAGAATCTTTATTATCAATGCGCTTTCCTGTATTTTCATTATCATCTTTATTAGTGTTTGCTCCTAATATTTCATTTTCAGTGTTTGATTCTAATATTTCATTAGCATCGGTTAGATCTAATTCATCTTTATTAGGTGTTGCTAATAATAAATCTTTATATAATTCTTTACCATTTACTTTTTGATTTGAAACAAATTTTGTAACATATCTAAATGGGTGTTCTATAAATTCTTTTAAACCAACACGTTCTATAACATTAGTAATATGTACCTTTATATTCATATGTTTATTCCAATTTGATGGAGCGTTTGAAAATTCACCTTTACAATAATCACAATAATTTCTATTTTTACTAACATTTAATATTATTGCATTATTATATGTAGAAGGTATTACATTATTAGATGTAGTAGGTATAACATTATTAGATGTAGTAGGTATTACTGTAAAAGGTATTACATTATTATCAATTACATTACTTAAATTATCAACAACTTCACTTTTATTATTATCGATTTCTGTTAGTTTAGTTTTATAAATTTTGAAAATAGGATCAAATATCAAAGCTATATTACAAGGTATTACATAATATAAACCATCATTATTTTCATGTGTATCGATGTATGGAATATGTTTATATACTTTACCTCCTTCCATTTATTATATATATCTTTATTAAAGTTAAAATTTTAATACATAACACTATCTAATTGTGAATTTACAATATTTAATTGCGCGTCAGATATAATATAAATGTGCATTTTAAAATTTTTGATTCCTTTATTCTTTGTCATGAATAATTGTATTCCATCTTTAGTGTTCTGTAGTTTTTTTCCAGAACCATGTAATGAATTATCCTCTGTTGTTCTAAAATCTAACCATAATGCATATCTATTGCCGGTATAATAATCAATTTGATTAATGTTACAATTTTCAGATGATTTCACTTTTTCATTCATAAAATGTTTTCTAATTTCTGGCCATTGATCAATCATTCTTATTCCTTGACAAAATATTTTATTTGCTATTCCTTCGATAGTTATTTCTACTTTTGTTATTTCAGGATTATAATAATTATCAACATTTATTGCGCCATTAGTATATGTTGCAATGGTAAAAAATATTAATATACCTTTAATAGATCTTCTTGGGAAGTTAATATTCTCATTAATTATTTCATCATTTGCATTAATAGTTACAGTTTTAAATTTATCAATATAATCATATAATAATGAAAATCCTTGATTGTATTTAGTTTGAATTATACTTGAAATATTTTCATCAGTTACTGTGTCATATTCTAAACATATATTCGATAATTTATAACTCATATCTTTATTAACGCTAGATAATACAATTTCATTTACAGGAGCAAATGTTATCTCGAATATAACGTCTTCTTGAATTGCGTATTTATATAAAGGTGCATTATTATTTATCAATTCAAAGTCTAATGGAATTTTATATTTGCTTCCATATATACTTTTTATCAATTTATCTACAGCATTAGTTAATATTGCGCTATTAGCTTCTGATCTTAATTTATTTTGGTTTTCTGATTGGATGCCTTGAAATATCATATTATTTCTATTTTCTTTAGTTAACCATAAATCTTTATAATGCATAAATAAATTATAATCATCTAATGAGAAAACTGTTTCTGGACCAATCTTTATTGTTAACTTTTTAATCAAATATCTTCCAACATTATCAACAACATAATTATTATTGTTACCGATTACTTTTATATCGGCCGATAATTAAATACTATTTGGAACATAAAAAGTATTTTTTGTTAATCGAGGGATTCTAACGTATAAAGTTTCATCGGGATTAATATTTGAAGGGTTATGAGTAATTATACGATGTGATCTTTCTGCTTTAATAGCATTAGATATTCTATGATTCTTCGAAGGAATGATATAACTCCCACTCATTTATTTAACAAAAAAATTAATTATTTATTTTTGATCAGGTTTACTTGATATCTTTTGATATCATGGTTACTTGATATTTTTTGATATTATATTTACTAAACCAAAAATAATTGCACTTACAACTGTAATTAAAAATAAAATAATATGTTCAGCAGCAAAGTTAATAATGTTTCCTGCAGATTTCAATATAAAACCAACAATTGATGCAATAACTCCTGGCAAATGCTGCAGCAGATTTTTTAGATAGTTCCCATAAATATTTTGCTAATTTCTTTAAACCATCCTTAACTTTATCTTGTATAGAATTATTACCTGGAGGTTTATCTGGTTTATTGGGAGTGGGAGTAGGAGTAGATTTTAAAGCATTTGATATAGCTAAACCTATTGTTGTAAATAACATAGTTACAGCTGTTAGAATTGAAAGAATTGTTATTCCTTCTAATTTAAATAATAACTTTATTCTATCTTTTAATGATATTTCAGAATTTGGTTTAATCAACAAATCTTTAAAAATAACTTTTAATCTATTAATATTATAATCATATGATTTTAATGATAATTTAATTTCTTCTTTCTGTACTTCTAAATTATCTTTTAAATTATTAATTTCTTTTTCTAAACGTAATTCTTTTTGCCTATATTCTATTTCATCAATTACTTGATGATCTAAATCAGACTTTATTTGTTCTATTTCTTTATTTGCATTAGTTAATTCTTTTTCCAAATACATAATTTTTTGATCTCTTATACTTTTATTATGTGCAATTTTATCAGCTTCATTTCTTATACTAATAATTTCTCTAATTGCTTCATCAGAAAATATATTTAAATCTTCTAATTGCTGATCTGTTGCATCAAGTAATCCATTCGGTAAAAGTTTTTCAGTTTGAACTTCGTTTGATTTAATTTTACTAGTTTTGGATGTTTTATTGTGTTCAGAAGTTGTTTCTGTTTTTGAATTATTTTTGATTGTTTCAAATAATTCATTAAGTCTTTGTTTAAATACTCTTTCATTTTTAATAATTTCTTCTTGTGTTACATTTTCTATTTCATTACTATTTCTTATTCTTTTAATTCTAGATAGGTCTAACTTAAGCAAAGTTGATTCTTTTAATATTTTGTTTTGTTTTTTTATAAGAGATATCAATATAATAATCACCAGTCAAATGATAATAATATTCATCATCTAAAAATTCTAAATTTTGTGCTAAAATTCTGGCGTCTCTAAAATTTATATTATATTAAGATCTTTCAAATATATGTTGTAATCTACGCGCTTGGTTTATATTTTCTAAATCTTGTCTTATTAAATATGGATTTTCATTTTCAGGATTTATTCTCGATCTAGTTCTTCTATCAAATTCATCTGTTGATGGGACTTTAGAACCACTATCTGCTAAATTAGAATTACATGTTGTATCATTATCATTATCAATATTAGTATCAGCAGTCATATAATCATCATTGTTAGTATTGGCATCATCATTATTTCCCATGTTTTCCATTTCATAATCTTCTCCACCTTCTACATCCATTTACATAACAAAAAAATTAAAATTTAAAATATAATATTCCTCCGATTACAATTCCTATACAAGTTATAGCTAATTTAGCATTTTCATGGGATTTATTATCATCATTTAGTTTAATTATATCATGTTGAATAATATCAGTTCTATTATTTTCTGATGTATTGTAATCTTTTATTTTAGAATCATTATTTAATTTGATATTATTAGTTTTAGTTTCTGTTGATTGAATGTGTTTTTTTTATTTTTTACACCTTCCATTAATTTTGGAGCAGTGATAATCTTTTTATTTATATCATTTAACCCAAATGAATTATTTATTGTTGCAGTTTTAATTAGATTATTATAACCAATTATGTTTCCCATCTTTAATACTAAATCATTAGAAATAATTAATAGATTAGGGCCTATATAATAATTAAGTCTTATATGAGATTTATCTAAATAATTTTGATATCTTATAATGTTTTCTGGAATCGATCTATTTTATCATTATGAATGGAATCTTCAAATAAAACTTTAAATTGTTTCTGTGTATCAAATGATGTATTCAAATTTCCAATTATCGGTGATCTTGTTTCAACTTGTGATCCTAGAATACAAATCAAATAAGTTCTAATAGATTGATTTATTCTTTCTATACCTGATTTAGTAAAACCTTCACTATTTTCTAAAATAAAATAAACCCAACCATTATTGTTTTCTTGTTTTAAATGATCATAACATTTCGGTAATTTATTGAAATTTAATGTTTCTAAATCCTTAGTTTCTATTTTACCATAACCTAATTTATTATTATAGATATTATAAAAGCTATTAGATGGTATGGGAAGTAAAAATATTCTGCAATCTTTTTAGGGCAAGGAAGTGATCTTATTGTTCCAATTTTTGTTCTAAAATCAGAATTATTTATATCTATATTAAATTCATTGCAAATTTTATAAAACTTAGATAAATTATTATTATTATCTAATTCTTTAAAATATCTTGATCCTGGTAAAGCGCACTCTAATTCATTTAATATTATTCTGATTTGAAAGTATGTATGAAATCTAAATAATTTTTGAATTAGTTTATATTTAGAATTATTCAAATGATCATTCCAACTTATTCCACATCCTGTTGTTGAACAATAAACAGCAAAATTTAATTGGTTCTGCCAATACTTCATATTAGATTTTAATAACCATTGTTTTTCATCTTTCAATTTTTTAAAATTAATTAAATATACATGAAATATATTTTCCATCTTTGCATTAAAATTATTAGTTTCAGTAACATAAATTTCTAAATTAGTTAATGAATCTAAAACTTCATTTCTATATGTAATATCTTTATTAAAATCTATTGCTGGAATATTATATTTAATTGATTTATTATATTGGAAAGCTTTTGGAAAACTATCTACCATTTATATAATTAAAAAATTAATAATTTATTAATTCTTTTAATAATTTATCTTGTTCTTCAACTGTTATATGACCATTTAAACTTATGATATAATCTAGTGTGTTCTTTAATTTATTAATTTCTTTTATATTAGTTTTAATTTTTTCTTTATTACTTTTTATATTTAATTTTGAACTTATACCAGTTAAAACACTTGAACTTAATCCTAACACACCAATTGATATAGCTAAAGGTGTTAATGGGCTGAATATTGCTAAAAATGTTATTACAGAACTAATTGTAACCGAACCACTTATAATCAAATAATATATAATTTTACTTTTTAAATATTTTTTCTTTTTAACTTTTAAGTCATTTTCAAATTCTAATATTTGTTTTTCTAAATATGTTTTTAATTTAGTTTTATTTATATCATGAGGAATAATATCAATACTATCAACTTTATCTTCCATTTATTTAGCAAAAAAAATTACTAATTAGTAAATTTATAAGCAACAAATATAACAATAACAGTTCCACCTAAAATCCATATTATTTCATATTTCTGTTGTTCTTTACTTGGGGTATAATAATCTGATAATTTAGGTTTGTATAGATGTAATTTTTCTTTATTGGTTACCGCGTTATATAAACTCATTGCATCATCAACTGATTGAAAATCTCTATGTGAAATCTTCTGATCATATAATTCTTTATTGATGTAATCCATATAGTTTTGTCTCTTTTCTCTATATTCTTCTGCAGCTTTATTATATTTCTCTAACGCTAAGTTATGTCTTCTTTGTTCTCCTAATGAACTATTTTTATCAATATGTTTAAATAAATATCCACCACCAGTAAATGCTAAAGCGTTAACAATTGCCGATCCTATAATAGTTATAATTGCAGAAGCCATTTATTTAGCATAAAAAATTATGCATTTATATGGGAGGAATATATTTTTGTTTTTCCAAATAATCAATAGTTAAATTAGATAAAGTAACTGCTAATGTTAATTTTAAAATATCATTTATATCAAATCTATCAACATTAACACTTCCCATTTTGAATACTTTTTTTAATACCATTGAATAACCAACAGTTCCAACTGATAGTAATGCGCCGTTATATAATCCAGTTATTATCCACTTATTATCACTCATTTATTTATCCAAAAAATTACTATCATCAAAATATTTAGTTATCTTATTTATGATTAATTCAACATTTATTTCATTACTAGTTTCATTTGTATATATTTCAATTATTATTTTTTTTAATATCATCGATGATAAAATCTTCATCTAATTCATAAAATCTTAAAGATTCTCTAATTAAATTAGTAATCTTTTCTACATTTAAAGTTTCTTTATCTATTGTTGTTTCATACTCAAATGTTGTTTCATTAGAAAATGCAATATTTTTGATATGTGTAATTACATCATTAATGTTAAATTTCATTTATTTCTCATGTTTAAAATCAAACCCAAAACATATACTCGGTCCAACAGTTATATTCATTTATATAATGAAAAAATTACTCTCTACATCTTATAATTAATTCATATATCACAGGAAAGTTATTCAAATCAATTAAATATCCATTGTGATTTCTTATTTCTAACTTAAAATTATTAAATTTTGGAATACAAGGTTTGAAATCACATTCTGTTAAATTATAATTTATTTGAGTTCCAAATTGTTTAACATTTTTTAGCGGTAAAATATTTAGTATACTAGAATTACAAATTGTTTCTTTAGTTGCTTCGAAAGTTTTTGTAGGCTCGATTAAATTGCAATAAATATAAAAGTGTGTAAAAGGTATTATATTTGAGCTGCCTTCTGCATTTCCAGTAACTGTAAGCGGTTTAATTCCTAACATTTTAGCCAGTGGTTTGTTTACCATAAATTTATGTTGTTCATTAGATATCTTTATTCTAATTTTATTAGTACTATCAATTTTATTAAATTTAATTTCAAATACAGAAGTGCCCCCGATTTTCAACCGAGCTCTTCTATTAATTTCCAGCGCTAATGATTCTAAATTATATAATCCTGGTTTTAAAAATATATGAAACCATTTATCTTTATTTCTCATATAAATCATAAACCCTCTATGTTCAAAAGTTTTATCCGATACATTGTAAAAAGAATTACATAAACTTATATTAACTAACTTTAAATCAACACAATTCTTAAATTCTAATTGTACTAGTAAATTATGTGATTTATAATTTGTAAGTCTTCTAGAATCAACAAATATTCTGTATTCTTTTAATTCCACCATTTATTTTACATATTTTATTCGAAATCTATTTCATGGTGCCCTTTTTCATTCTTACCTTTGTATACGAAATAGAAATCTCCAGAACATAATTCTTCTAAATCTTCACCTGATAATCTATGAAATCTATCCGGTAAATATGTTCTGAATTTATATGTATTTCCTTTTAATCCTTCATATTCTAAGTGTATAACTAATTTATCTCCATGTTTGTTAGCAACTGTATCAATATTTGTAATTAGATATTTCTTATGGATTGTTAATTCTGTCAACTTTTTGAATTTATGATCTACAGATTTTACATTTGTTATATCTTTAATTCTATCTAGAAATAATTTGTTGTTCTCACTGTGTGCTTGTTTACTCTCCATTTTAATAACATATTTTTATTAAAATTTGATTAACACGTTAGAATTCTTTTCATTATCTCGTTCTCTTTTGTTTCTTCTCTTTTAAATTTTAAGTATTCATCTGAATTGCAACCATAAGCAACTGTATGAATTCCATCATCTAAAATATATCTTTTATCATCAAATGGGTTTAGACTTATCTTTTCTATCTCTTCAATAAACATTTCATGATCTTCAGATCTTAAACATCTCATTTTATGTTTTCTAACTTCTTCATTGAATATACAATTGATGTAATCTTTGAAATGAATATTCTTTTCTACTACACTTTTGGTTATTCCTTTTAACTTTTTAGCTTCATGTTCTTTAGTTTTATATGAATACATTTTAGATCGAATACCTATGAATTCAATCATTTCTTCACCGCCTAAATCATCTTCGAATTTATCGGGAACTTTTTTATTATCATTGCTAAACAATTCATGATCTTTAGGACGGTTACTAAAATCAAAATGATGTTTTAATGTTTTTAAATCATCAGTTATGTTATCAGTTTTTATCTTTAATATGTAACTGTCAGTATCAAAATATAATATTTCTATATGTTTTTCTCCAAAAAGTGGTTGTAATACATTATAATAGAATTCATACATTAGTAATTTTGATAATTCTAAAACTGAAGCGCCAACATAGATTGGTTTATTAAATTTCATTGATGTTCTTCTCATCTTAACTGCGGCTAAATTTTCATCAAATATTCTGTTACCAATGAACTTAGGCTATGTTTGTAAATGTCTAATTCTTTTACCATTACTAACTAACTCAATATCATTTCTATTTCTAATATTTTCACAAGTCTTACCATAGAATGCATTATTCATTAACTTGAAGAAATCTTTTTCGAAATCAGTTCTAGCTTCAGTTCTCTGTTTGGTGTTAAAATCTATATATTTTTCTAACCACTTAGATTGACTAAACGAAATATATCTATGTACTTTTTTTTAGAATCATTCCTTGATTCAAATAAAACTTTAACATTCTATAATGTACTACATAATTATATTTATCTTCTTGAGTTACCATTAACTTTTCTGTATGAATATGATTTTCAGGTTTAATTCTTTTTTGGTAATTTGATAATTCTTCATGAGTTACAGTTTTATGTTCGGGACAGTATGCTAGATTTCTAGATTTAAATTTAATATGTTCAGGATATTCTAAATCTACAACAAAGAAGTAACCAGTATCTGAATCATCTGCAATATCTAGAATTCTTTTCTTCCAATCAAATTTATCATTATTTTCATTCTGTAAAACTTCAGTTAATTCAAATACTCCATAAGGTTGTGGTTCCATCATTGCCCAACCATACAAATTATTTGCATCTATATATAATAACTTATATCCAGGATTATCATTTACATTGAAATATCTATCACCTAATACACCTGAAACTCCTCCTCTTATAGATTTTTCAAATAATAATAATTGATCTATATTTGTTAACAAATCCATTTTTATATCTGTAAATTTTAATCCACAATCCCATGTCAATCCTGGTGATGAATAACAATGACAAGGATCAATATTAAAATATTTTAGGTTTACATCTCTAAACCTTTCGAATATATCGGTTAATAATAATACATCTGATTTTAAATATAAATCTACTAATTGCCCATGATTTTTCATTTTGAAATGATTCCAAATATTCAATGTTCTATTATAGACTTCATCTTTAACATATTCATTTTTTAATTCATCATAGAATTGTTCTTTTAATAATTCAGTTATGTTAAAATCATTATGATTTTTATAGAAAGAATATGGAATTGCTCCTTTATATCTCATTAATTGAAAATCATCATTATTTGGGTAGTGTTGCTTTAATATTTTCAATTCATCATCAACTAATGATTTTGATAAGTTATCTAATGAACTATTTAAAAATCTATATGAATCTATAAATCTTAGGCAACCAAATTGGAATGATATATAATTCTCAGATGTTTAAGCTAACATTCTAAATTTATAAGTTGGTATTTTATCTTTTGATCTATTTGAATTTAATCTTTCTATTTCATTATTGATTTCTTCTATTTTATAGCATAACTGTTTGATGAATAAATGTGCATCATATCCTGATAGATTATGAAATATAACTGGTACAAAGTTAATTTTCTTAGCTTGTAAGTTACAATTCTCATGTGCAGCGCCTCTAAACTTTCCATTCAAATGATCATGGTCTCTTACTTTTTTATCTTTATAATCAAATATCTTTTCACAATAATAACATTTATCTGCAAACGCAAATGCTTCTTTATCTTCTTCTGTCATTATAATTTCTATATTTTTATTTAACTTTTCATTAAATTTTATTTCATATTCAATTAATAAGTCACAAAAATGATTGATAACATTTTCATTTCTATAATTATAATATTCACTTTCAATTAGTTCTGGATAATCAGATTTAATATATAACCCGAAAGCTGCAGCTGATTGATGAATCTTTTTAATAGTATTTGTTTTTGGTGGTTCATCTGAAAAATCATTTTCATTAGAATTTAATTTCTTTCTTTTATAATATATATCTTTTCTATCTTGATCAGTTAATTCTTTATTTAATGATTCAAAATCTCCATATATTACAAATGGTACTTTATTTTTGTAATCATATTTTTTGAATTCTAATATTTTATCTTTTTCATTTGGTAAAACTGATTTACAATAATCATGATTTTCACATAATTGTTTATGATTTAATAACGTTCTTTCATTACTGAATCTATGTAAACATTTTCTACAAAGATATATTTTATGGTGATCATTTTCTGATTTGAAAAATAAATCGATTTGTTTAATCCACATATAATGATTCTCATAATATAGTATATCTATAACATCGTTTGAATCATAATCTTTTGATAGATATAAAGGTTCTAATGTATAATGTTTTATATTGTTACCTTTTGTATTTGGTAATTTGATTAAATCAAATACATTAATCTTTATATTATTATCTCTTTCTATTTTTGGGATGTTTTTAATTCTAACAGGATACTTATCTATCTTATAATTATTTTCAAATGGTTTATAATGAGTTAATCTAAAACTATGTGTAATATCTTCTGTTGGATGTAAACAACTTATTATAGCCCATAGAAAACATTTATCATCAAAATTTTGTACGTTTATAACAGCATTAGTTTTAAATGGTAGTTTGATATAACTCGATGCTTCAATATCTGGTTCTTTATAATATGATACATTATTTTCATCGATTGGTTTTGATTTAGTTAACTTATTATATTTTGTGTTATAAACATGTAAAGTCATAAATATTATTTCGTCAAATATTAAACCAGATCCTTCAAAATATTTCTCTTCTATTTTAGTTTTTACTTCATTATAACATTTATCTAATTTATCATCTACATGTTGTTTTGAAATAATTTGTTGTGAATGAGAATTTATATTATATATTGGTTTATCTTCAGATTTTATAAACTTTACTTTAACTGATATACTTATTTTAGGATATTCAACATCAGTAATTATTTTTATAATATTTTTCATATTTTCTAAATGTTTTTATTTTCTTCTAATGTTTTTCCTTTATGAAATTTAAACTCGATAGCTGCTGGACCAATATCACTTTTAAATGCTTCGGTTATCTCTATATCTTTTTTATTATCTAATGAATTAATATAATTTCTTACATCTTCCATGTATGGTCTTTTATTGTTTAATTTATTTTTTAATTGTCTTATGTTTATTATCTTTATCATTATCAAAATAATCTTCACCTAAAATATCATTATTCATATTTCCAATATGACTTTTAGATTTTAAATGTTCTTTATAATATCTTTTATCACTGAATGATTGATTACATGTATCACATTTGTATGTTTCTTTTGCATTCTTTAATTCATCTAATTTAGTTTCTAATATATCATCTTTATATTCTAGTTTCAATTTATTCTCTAAATGTGTTTTAGTTTTATTGTGTCTTGCTTTTTGGGATTTATCTATGTTGATATTACATGTTGGACAGTAGTACTTATTTGCTTCCATTTTAATAATAAATTTTTTATTAAAATTGATTTTAGAAGTTCAATGATTTAAATGTTATTCATTTATATGAATATTTTAAGAGTAATAGGGGTAATGGGCTTTCATATCAAAGGTTGAATGGTCGAGCTCATTAATAACAAAACATTAAAAGTAATTTAAAACTATAATATATTTTCATAACCGCGTGCATTTCAGTTGAATAATAGAATAATCATTATTATTTGAATATATTTGATTATATGAATTTGTGTATTGTAAATTATTGATATCTTAGAATAAATATTTAGTTTTAATATAAAATGCACGCGGTTATGAAAATATATTATAGTTTTTAATTACTTTTAATGTTTTGTTTTTTAATGGGCTCGACCGTTCGACCTTTGGTATGAAAGCCCATTACCCCTATTACTAGTGTTGCTTTAATATTTTTAATTCATCATCAACTAATGATTTTGATAAGTTATCTAATGAACTATTTAAAAATCTATATGAATCTATAAATCTTAGGCAACCAAATTGGAATGATATATAATTCTCAGATGTTCTAGCTAACATTTTAAATGTATAAGTTGGTATTTTATCTTTTGATCTATTTGAATTTAATCTTTCTATTTCATTATTAATTTCTTCTATTTAATGGCATAACTGTTTGATAAATAAATGAGCATCATATCCTGATAGATTATGAAATATAACTGGTGCAAAGTTAATTGTCTTAGCTTGTAAGTTACAATTCTCGTGTGCAGTGCCTCTAAACTTTCCGTTCAAATGATCATGGTCTCTTACTTTTTTGACGCCTTTTAAAACGTTACCATTATGAAACCTAAACAATGTTAGCCATTCAGCGTCATTTTACAAACGACAACCGTAAATCGATATGCAAAACGTCACAGGTCTATGTGTACACAATTAAGCTACTTGGCAAAATATAATTGACATAGATGTAGAATGGCTTCCTGTGATTATATAATGACCTATATTTGAACGTCGAAATGTTATATTGCATTGAATATCATTAGAAGACGTATTGTAATAGTAATGGATGTATGACTATATCAGAAGCGGCAGGCATAAATAGAAATGATAAGTAAATCAGATTATTCGGTTAAATGGCGGATGTATACACGATGCGGAAGTCTGATTCAAAAGTCAGACCCTGACATGGGGATGCTGGCGGAATGACGAAGCTATCTACGATCTGTGTAGGGCCGGCGTGAATTTCATCGGCGGCTACAAGTGGTCGATATGAAAATGTGTAAACATAAGGAAACATATAATGTTTTAGAAAATATGTTCGATATTAGGGGTATGCAGGTTTCGTGAGATTAGCAATTTATAATAGCATAGCTGTCATATACGGCTCCGCGTCCTCTGATGGCATGTGTATTAGGTGACAATTCAATTCAATTCTTTATTGATCCTTATTCCATTGAAATTCCGGGATAAAATTCCCAAATTCAATAAATATAAATTTTAAAATAAGAAAATACAACATACATGACAAACGGGTAGTTCATACAGAATAACACAAACATATTATTTTATATGACAATGTCTACTTAAACCCAGACTCAAGACTCTAGGATATCGAGTGACAGCCAATACCGTGGCCCGGGCCGGCTGGCTAGGCCACACGATCCAATTATTGAGAATTTTCAATAAAAAAAATTAAACCACTACTAGAGTCGAAGACCTGTATCATCTACCCAATCGCCAAATCTCATAATTTCCCAAATTTCTTAAAACTTCAATTTCAAATTTGCAATTCCACATTAGCTTACCCCAGAAATTCTACATTTTTTCGCAGGCGTCAAATAATTTTAAAAAATTAATTTTCTTGTTTATCTTTATAATTAAATATCTTTTCACAATAATAACATTTACCTGTAAACACAAATGCTTCTTTATCTTCTTCTGTCATTATAATTTCTTTATTTGTATTCAATAATTTACTAAATCTTATTTCATATTCAATTAATAAGTCACAACAATGATTGATAACATTTTCATTTCTATAATGATAATATTCACTTTCAATTAGTTCTGGATAACCAGATTTTATATATAACCCGAAAGCTGCAGCTGATTGATGAATCTTTTTAATTGTATTTGTTTTTGGTGGTTCATCTGAAAAATCATTTTCATTAGAATTTAATTTCTTTCTTTTATAATATATTTCTTTTCTATCTTGATCAGTTAATTCTTTATTTAATGATTCAAAATCTCCATATATGACAAATGGAACTTTATTTTTGTAATCATATTTTTTTAATTCTAATATTTTATCCTTTTCATTTGGTAAAACTAATTTACAATAATCATGATTTTCACATAATTTTTTATGATTTAATAATGCACTCTCAGTTCTGAATTTATGTAAACATTTTCTACATAGATATATTTTATTATCAAAATCATTTTCTGATTTAAAAAATAAATCAATTCTTTTAATCCACATATAATGATTCTCATAATATAGTATAACTATAACATCATTTGAATCATAATCTTTTGATAGGTATAAAGGTTCTAATGTATAATGTTTTATATTGTTACCTTTTGTATTTGGCAATTTGATTAAATCAAATACATTTATTCTTAAATCTCTTTCTATTTTTGGGATATTTTTAATTCTAACAGGATACTTATCTATCTTATAATTATTTTCAAATGGTTTATAATGTGTTAATCTAAAAGTATGTGTAATATCTTCTGTTGGATGTAAGCAACTTATAATTGTCCATAGAAAACATTTATCAACTTCATTTTGTACATTTATTACAGCAATAGTTTTAAATGGTAGTTTAATATAACTCGATGCTTCAATATCTGGTTCTTTATAATATGATACATTATTTTCATCAATTGGTTTTGATTTAGTTAACTTATTATATTTTGTGTTATACACATGTAAAGTCATAAATATTATTTCATCAAATATTAAACCAGATCCTTCAAAATATTTCTCTTCTATTTTAGTTTTTACTTCATTAAAACGATTAGATATAATATGTTGTGAATGAGAATTTATATTATATATTGGTTTATCTTCAGATTTTATGAATTTAACTTTAGAAGATATACTTATTTTAGGGTATTCAACATCTGTAATTATTTTTATAATATTTTTCATATTTTCTAAATGTTTTTTATTTTCTTCTAATGTTTTTCCTTTATGAAATTTAAACTCAATAGCTGCTGGGCCAATATCACTTTTAAATGCTTCGGTTATCTCTATATCTTTTTTATTATCTAATGAATTAATATAATTTCTTACATCTTATTAATTAAAGAATAATAAAGGTTCAAAATTATTACTTAGGTTTCAATTTCCCTATGAATATAAATTTATAAAATAACCATTTATATACCTATGTATTATATACCTATGTATTTGGATTCCTTGAAATATCATATTATTTCTATTTTCATTAGTTAACCATAAATCTTTATAATGCATAAATAAATTATAATCATCTAATGAGAAGACCGTTTCTGGACCAATCTTTATTGTTAATTTTTTAATCAAATATCTTCCAACATTATCAACAACATAATTATTATTATTACCGGTTACTTTTATATCGGCTGATAAATAAATACTATTTGGAACATAAAAAGTATTTTGTGTTAATCGAGGAATTCTAACATATAAAGTTTCATCAGGATTAATATTAGAAGGGTTATGAGTAATTATATGATGCGATCTTTCTGCTTTAATAGCATTAGATATTCTATGATTCTTAGGATTGATATAACTCCCACTCATTTATTTAACAAAAAAATTAATTATTTATGTTTACTTGATATCTTTTGATATCATATTCACTGACCCAAAAATAATTGCACTTACAACTGTAATTAAAAATAAAATAATATGTTCAGCAGCAAAGTTAATAATGTTTCCTGCAGATTTCAATATAAAAGCAACAATTGATGCAATAACTCCTGGCAATGCTGCAGCAGATTTTTTAGGTAGTTCCCATAAATATTTTGCTAATTTCTTTAAACCATCTTTAACTTTATCTTGTATAGAATTATTATCATTCGGGGGTTTATCTGGTTTATTGGGTGTAGGTGTAGATTTAAATGAATTTGATATTGCTAAACCTATTGTTGTGAATAACATAGTTACAGCTGTTAGAATTGAAAGAATTGTTATTCCTTCTAACTTAAATAATAATTTTATTCTATCATTCAATGATATTTCAGAATCTGGTTTTATTATTAACTCTTTAAAAATAACTTTTAATCTATTAATATTATAATCATATGATTTTAATAATAATTTAATTTCTTCTCTTTGTAATTCTATGTTATATTCTAAATCATCTTTTTCTTTTTCTAAACGTAATTCTTTTTGCCTATATTCTATTTCATCAATTACTTGATGATCTAAATCAGACTTTAGTTGTTCTATTTTTTTATTTGCATTAGTTAATTCTTTTTCCAAAGTTCTTATTTTAAAAACTCTTATACTTTTATCATGTGCAATTTTATCAGATGCAAGTCTTATACTAATAATTTCTCTAATTGCTTTATCAGAAAATATATCTAAATCCTCTAATTCTTGATCTGTTGCATCAAGTAATCCATTTGGTAAAAGTTTTTCAATTGGAACTTTATTTGATTTAAGTTTACCAGAAGTTGTTTCTGGTTCTAAATTATTATCGATTGTTTCAAATAATTTATTAATTCTTTGTTTAAATACTCTTTCATTTTTGATAATTTCTTCTTGTGTTACATCTTCTATTTCATTACTATTTCTTATTCTGTTAATTCTAGATAGCTAACTTAAGCAAAGTTGATTCCGCTAATATTTTGTCTTGTTTTTTATAAGATATATCAATATAATAATCATCTTTCAAATTATAATAATATTCACCATCAAAATATTTTAAATCTTGTACTAAAAGTCTGGCGCCTCTATCATTGATATTATATCCAGATTTTTCAAATACATGTTTGAAATTATAAATATATTCATTATATTCTAAATTTTGCTTTAATAAACCTTGATTTTCATTTTCAGGATTTATTCTCGATCTAGTTCTTCTATCAAATTCATCTGTTGATGGGCCTTCAGAACCACTATCTGCTTAATTAGAATTACGCGCTGATGAATTATCATCATCAATATTAGTTTCGGCATCATTATAATCATCATCAATATACCCTTCATTATTATTTCCCATTTCTCCAATTTCATAATCTTCTCCACCTTCTTCCATTTACATAATAAAAAAATTAACATTTAAAATATAATATTCCTCCGATTACAATTCCTATACAAGTAAAAGCTAATTTAGCATTTTCATGGGATTTATTATCATCATTTAGTTTAATTATTTCATGTTGAATATTATCAGTTTTAATATTTTCTGTAGTATTGTAATCTTTTATTTTAGAATCATTATTTAATTTAATATTCTTAGTTTTAGTTTCTGTTGATTGAATATGTTTTTTATTTTTTTCACCTTCCATTAATTTTGGAGCAGTAATAATCTTTTTATCTATATTATTTATTCCAAATGAATTATTTATTGTTGCAGTTTTAATTAGATTATTGTAACCAATTATATTTTCCATTTTTAAAACTAAATCATTAGAAATAATTTATTATGGATTAGGGCCTATACAATAATTTAGTCTTACATGAGATTTATCTAAATAATTTTGATATCTTACAATGTTTTCTGGAATCGATCTATTTTTATCATTATGAATGGAATCTTCAAATAATACTTTAAATTGTTTCTGCTCATCGAATGAAGTGTTATCATTTCCAACTATTGGTGATCTTGTTTCAACTTGTGCACCTAAAATACATATCAAATAAGTTCTAATAGATTGATTTATTCTTTGTATACCTGATTTTGTAAAACCTTCACCATTTTCTAAAATGAAATTAACCCAACCATTATTATTTTGTTGTTGTATAATATTATTATAATATTTTGGTAATTTATTCCAATTTAGTGTTCTTATATCTGAATTTGTCATTATTTTTCCAAATTCTGTAGTATATAATATTCCTAATCCACCCATTGTACCAATTTCTGCTCTAAAATCTTTATTTGAATTAATATTAAATTCATTACATATTTTATAAAACTTAGAAAAATTAACATTATTATTCAATTCTTTAAAATATTTTGAACCTGGTAAAGGACATTCTAATTCATCTAATATTAATTTTATTTGAAAATAAGTATGAAATCTAAAAAGTGATAACATCAATGGTAAACTTGGTTTATTCAAATGATCATTCCAACTAATTCCACATCCTGTTGTTGCGCAATAAACAGCAAAATTTAATTGGTTCTGCCAATACTTCATATTAGATTTTAATAGCCATAGTTTTGCCTCATTTAAATTTTTGAAATTAATTTCATAAACATTGGATATATTTTCCATCTTTACATGAAAATTATTACTTTCAGTAACATAAATATATAAATCAATTTATGAATTTAAAACTTCATTTCTATATGTAATATCTTTATTGAAATCTATTGCAGGAATATTATATTTAATTGATTTATTATATTGGAAAGCTTTTGGAAAACTAACTGCCATTTATACAATTAAAAAATTAATAATTTATTAATTCTTTTAATAATTTATCTTGTTCTTCAACTGTAATATTACCATTTAAACTCATTATATAATCTAGTGTATTCTTTAATTTATTAATTTCTTTTATATTAGTTTTAATTTTTTTCTTTATTACTTTTTATATTTAATTTTGAACTTATTCCGGTAAACACTTGAACTTAATCCTAACACACCAATTGATATAGCTAAAGGTGTTAATGGACTGAATATTGCTAGACGTGTTATTACAGAACTAATTGTAACCGAACCACTAATCATAAAATAATATATAATTTTACTTTTTAAATATTTTTTCTTTTTAACTTTTAAGTCACTTTCAAATTCTAATATTTGTTTTTCTAAATATATTTTTAATTTAGTTTTACTGATATCATGAGGAATAATATCAATATTATCAACTTTATCTTCCATTTATTTAGCAAAAAAAATTACTAATTAGTAAATTTATAAGCAACAAATATAACAATAACTGTTCCCCCTAAAATCCAAATTATTTCATATTTCTTCTGTTCATTACTTGGGGTATAATAATCTGATATTGTAGGTTTATGTAGATGTAATTTTTCTTTATTTGTTACCGCGTTATATAAACTCATTGCATCATCAACTGATTGAAAATCTCTGTGTGAAATCTTCTGATCATATAATTCCTTGTTAATATAATCCACATAGTTTTGTCTCTTTTCTCTATATTCTTCTGCTGCTTTATTGTATTTCTCTAATACTAAGTTATGTCTTTTTTGTTCTGATAATGAACCATTTTTATCAATATGTTTAAATAAATAGCCGTCCCCAGTAAATGCTAAAGCGTTAACAATTGCCGATCCTATAATAGTTATAACTGCAGAAGCCATTTATTTAGTAAAATAATTAAACATTTATATGGGAGGAATATATTTTTGTTTTTCTAAATAATCAATTGTTAAATTAGATTAGTTACTGCTGTTAATTTTAAAATATCATTGATATCAAATCTATCAACATTAACACTTCCCATTTTAAATACCTTTTTTAATACCATTGAATAACCAACAGTTCCAACTGATAGTAATGCTCCATTATATAATCCAGTTATTATCCACTTATTATCACTCATTTATTTATCAAAAAAATTACTATCTTCAAAATATTTAGTTATCTTAGTGATGATTAATTCAACATTTATTTCATTACTACTTTTATGATTATCATATATTTTGGTTAATATGTTTTTAATATCATCTATGATAAAATCTTCATCTAATTCATAAAATCCTAAAGATTCTCTTATTAAATTAGTAATCTTTTCTACATTTAAAGTTTCTTTATCTATTGTTGTTTCATACTCAAATGTTGTTTCATTAGAAAATGCAATATTTTTAATATGTATAATTACATCATTAATGTTAAATTTCATTTTTTTCTCATGTTTAAAATCAAACCCAACACATATACTCGGTCCAACAGTTATATTCATTTATATAATGAAAAAATTACTCTCTACATCTTACAACTAATTCATATATCACAGGAAAGTTATTCAAATCAATTAAATATCCATTATGATTTCTTATTTCTAATTTAAAATTATTAAATTTAGGAATGCAAGGTTTAAAATCACATTCTGTTAAATTATAATTTATTTGTGTTCCAAATTGTTTAAAATTTTTTAGCGGTAAAATATTTAGTATACTAGAACTACAAATTGTTTCTTTAGTTGCTTCGAAAGTTTTTGTAGGATCGATTAAATCGCAATAAATATAAAAGTGTGTAAAAGGTATTATATTTGAGATGCCTTCTGCGTTTCCAGTAACTGTAAGCGGTTTAATTCCTAACATTTTAGCCAGTGGTTCGTTTACCATAAATGTATGTTGTTCATTAGAAATCTTTATTCTTATTTTATTAGTACTATCAATTTTATTGAATTTAATTTCAAATACAGAAGTACCCCCGATTTTCAACCGAGCTCTTCTATTAATTTCCTGCGCTAATGATTCTAAATTATATAATCCTGGTTTTAAAAATATATGAAACCATTTATCTTTATTTCTCATACACGAAGGTACAGAGCCGTAACTCTCAGCGACCTTGACACCAAACACGTGAACTATCTAGGTGCGCGAATGTTGTTATGACGTCATAATACTCTAAATAAACAACACCGCGCGGTCTCGCGATACGCGCGTGGAAGGATCTAAAATCTATTCTGTAGGTAGTGTACTCACTGCTACTTATCTTATTTTTAGGAAACATTTTTGACAGACCACCTATCTACTAGTGTCGAATGATTTTTCCATGGACCCGAAAAGTAGGCCTAGGCCTCTTAGAGTCGTAAGACGGTAGGCTATTCATGTCATTTATTTACATAACTATGAAGTCTTGAAATAAATTTCCACATGCAATTTTTCTATTTCAAAGGCAATGTTTTTTTTTTAGAGAGTTCAGCCTGTTACAGGAACCCGAACAATGCTAATTTAGAGGTCAACTTGTGACTAGATAAGCCAGGTTTACAGGATTGGAGATGATAAAAAGTGAGTAGGCCTCACTGACTGAATGGTAAATACATCATCTGTAGTCATCGCTGCTGTATTGAATCATTTAACTTTCAGCAATCAATTGATTTTTTTGTTTGCTTTTATTCATCTTTAGGTGATGCAGATATCAAGTACAAGGGCATGAAGTTGAATCTTTAAACTGGGGATTGTCAAGATTTTACTTGTTTCCATCTTTTCACTTTGATGTTAGAATAAATCTAAACATATAAAAGAGCTTTTTCTTATGCGTATTCTTGAAGTCGTGAATTCCTATTCATTCCTACTAACAGAAGAAAATAAGAGAAGCTTCGTCTACACTTGCATCTTATACCGAAGTTATGCGTCTACACTAAGCTCGAAACACGGGTTGAATGCAAAAAGCCAGGTTTTTGAAAAAGGAGTTATATAACCTATTGAGAATTGAACCTATGTTCACGAAAAACTCTACAGGGCCCAGTTTCACGAAAAAGTTTAAGCCTAAAACGGTTAAGTTTGAATTGTTGTCCTCATTCAAAACATGAAGTACCCAATAGCAATCACACCAAAAATTTGAGTTTAACTTTTTTGTGAAACTGAGACCAGATGTGGATTCAGTTACTGGAGCTAAATTAAGTGTAGATGCAGCCCTGCAAACGCTGGGTTTATATGAACCCGCATACTTTGAAACCCGGGTTCAACGAGCTGTAGACGTGGTAATATATATCGCAGTCAGAAAAAGAAGCAAATTGAAAGTACATCAATCTTTTATTTCCAACCTAAAACAATGAGACAGAAGGTTTGAATGCAACAAGCCATTTGAGCAATTGCGGTTACTAATTTGTAAAATGTATTGATATGATATGGAAGGCCAACTGCTGAATTCCATGGGTACCATCAGAACCAAATGCACGCTACTTGCCATCTACCTGAAATAAACAAATGTCAATATTATGTTATAAACAAATAAATATGAAAAAAAATGCAAATTTCTGCTTGATACAACTTACATTTGAATGGGAAAAATCGGTTATAAAATATCTGCTATGTCTGACAAATAACTGACGAATCCTATAAAAAAAAAAAAATATTATCTTTAAAATAAAATTAACAATTCAAAGATTTTTGGCAATCTTCCAATACATAGTCCCTAGTAGGTCCCTAGTAGGCCTACGCTAAACACTAACTGAGCCAGACAACCTGATATCCTTTCAAACAAAACTGAATTCGACATTAGATGTGAGATGCGTGAAAATGAACCAAAGGCTGGTTTTCCACCAGAAACAGATCAATCAAATTTATTTCCCTTTAGCCGTTTCCACAACAAGGGTGCGGCACTGTTGGACAGGACAGACACACATTTTCGAGTCTGTATTAATCAATTGTTTACTGTGACAGCGCAGTAATTAGTCAGAATTTTCAGGGAAATCCCCTACAAAAATGGCCCCACCACCCGAAGACCTGCACACAAATTTCTGTGTCAGAGCCAAAATTGAGGTATTGCCTGCGCTTTTAAGCCTTTCTCGTGGAAAATCCTAGTTTAGGCATATTACGCAACGAATTCAATATTTCCTTATGCCAAATGATTATTCTCATAACAGTCCTTCATTTCAGGATTCAATAAGTCTCAGTATGTGTTTTATAGACTGTGGCACTAGTCCAATTACAATAATTTTCGAATTTGGTCCGCAGTTTACGATTAGGCCTAACTTGATGACGCAAATTCTAAGTCAACTCGTAATAGGGAGTACACATTCTATATATCAAAATTGACAGGAGAACAAGATCTAATTACGTATGTTTTCAGATTTCGAATGAACCCAATTATATTCGGGTAAAAGTCATCAAAATTAATAAGGTAAAAACGCTAGCTCATAAAATTAGTTTTGAAGTAGTACGAGAAACTGGGAATATCTCACTTATTTCCAAAGCCATATAGACATATAAGGTATCATTCGATTCGTTTTTAGATGGGTTTTAATACTATTGGGTATTTGGATGACTTAACTGTCTATTCTACCTTAAATTCTTCCAAAACTTTGAGATTTCGGAGGCCCAAAACCAGCAAAATGACAAAATTACTTCCTGGTTTTCAGCGCCGCCCTGGGAAATTAATATGGCGAAAGTTGAGAAAACTGGAACATAGCTAAACGCTAAAACACGTATAATTTCGTTTTAGATATGTTTCGGTTCGAATCCCAGCTATTCGAAGCTATTTTTAGCGCAACAATCAATTTAACCAATAGTGACGCGCTACGTCATAACGTTCGACATGGTCGCATTTGCCTTTACTCGTACCGTCGTGCATATAAATCATAAACCCTCTTTGTTCAAAAGTTTTATCCGATATATTATAAAAAGAATTACATAAACTTATATTAACTGATTTTAAATCAACACAATTCTTGAATTCTCTATCTAATTGTACTAGTAAATTATGAGATTTATAATTTGTAAGTTTTCTAGAATCAACAAATATTCTGTATTCTTTAAATTCTACCATTTATTTTACATATTTTCTTATTCGAAATCTATTTCATGATACCCTTTTTCATTCTTACCTTTGTATACGAAATAGAAATCTCCAGAACATAATTATTCTAGATCTTCACTTGATAATCTATGAAATCTATCTGGTAAATATGTTCTGAATGTATATGTATTTCCTTTTAATCCTTCATATTCTAAGTGTATAACTAATTTATCTCCATATTTGTTGGTAATTGTATCAATATTTGTAATTAGATATTTCTTATGGATTATTAATTCTTTTAACTTCTTAAATTTATAATCTACTGATTTGACATTTGAAGTATTTTTTATTCTATCTAGAAATAATTTGTTGTTCTCACTGTTTGCTTGTTTACTCTCCATTTATAATACATATTTCTATTAAAATTTGATTAACACGTTAGAATTCTTTTCATTATCGCGTTCTCTTTTGTTTCTTCTCTTTTAAATTTTAAGTATTCATCTAAATTGCAACCATAAGCAACTGTATGAATTCCATCATCTAAAATATATCTTTTATCATCAAATGGGTTTAGACTTATCTTCTCTATCTCTTCAATGAACATTTCATGATCTTCAGATCTTAAACATCTCATTTTATGTTTTCTAACTTCTTCATTGAAAATACAATTGATGTAATCTTTGAAATGAATATTCTTTTCTACTATACTTTTGGTTATTCCTTTTAACTTTTTAGCTTCATGTTCTTTAGTTCTATATGAATACATTTTAGATCTAATACCTATGAACTCTATCATTTCTTCACCACCTAATTCATCTTTGAATTTACCAGGAACTTTTTTATTATCATTGCTGAACAATTCATGATTTTTAGGATAATTGCTGAAATCAAAATGATGTTTTAATGTTTTTAAATCATCAGTTATGTTATTAGTTTTTATCTTTAATATGTAACTGTCAGTATCAAAATATAAGATTTCTATATGCTTTTCTCCAAAATGAGGTTGTAATACATTAAAATAGAATTTATACATTAATAGCTTTGCTATTTCTAAAACTGATGCACCAACATAAATTGGTTTATTAAATTTCATTGATGTTCTTCTCATCTTAACTGCAGCTAAATTTTCATCAAATATTCTGTTACCTATAAATTTAGGGTATGTTTGTAAATGCCTTATCCTTTTACCATTACTTACTAACTCAATATCATTTCTATTTCTAATATTTTCACAAGTCTTACCATAGAATGCATTGTTCATTAACTTGAAGAAATCTTTCTCGAAATCAGTTTTAGCTTCAGTTCTCTGTTTGGTGTTAAAATCTATATATTTTTCTAACCATTTAGATTGACTAAATGAAATATATCTATGTACTTTTTTTAGGATCATTCCTTGTTTTAGATAAAACTTTAACATTCTATAATGTACTACATAATTATATTTATCTTCTTGAGTTACCATTAACTTTCCTGTATGATTTTCGGGTTTAATTCTTTTTTGATAATTTGATAATTCTTCATGAGTTACAGTTTTATGTTCGGGACAGTATGCTAGATTTCTAGATTTAAATTTAATATGTTCAGGATATTCTAAATCTACAACAAAGAAGTAACCAGTATCTGAATCATCTGCAATATCTAGGATTCTTTTCTTCCAATCAAATTTGTCATTATTTTATTGTGTAAAACTTCACTTATTTCAAATACTCCATAAGGTTGTGGTTCCATCATTGCCCAACCATACAAATTATTTGCATCTATATATAATAACTTATATCCAGGGTTATCATTTACATTGAAATATCTATCGCCTAATACACCTGAAACTCCTCCTCTTATAGATTTTTCAAATAATAATAATTGATCTATATTTGTTAACAAATCCATTTTTATATCTGTAAATTTTAAACCACAATCCTATGTTAAACCTGGACAAGAATAACAATGACAAGGATCAATGTTAAAATATTTTAGGTTTACATCTCTAAACCTTTCAAATATATCAGTTAATAATAATACATCTGATTTTAAACATAAATCTACTAATTGCCCATGATTTTCTATTTTGAAATGATTCCAAATATTCAATGTTCTATTATATACTTCATCTTTTAATAATTCAGTTATGTTAAAATCATTATGATTTTTATAGAAAGAATATGGAATTGCGCCTTTATATCTCATTAATTGGAAATCATCATTATTTGGATAGTGTTGTTTTAATATTCTTAATTCATCATCAACTAATGATTTTGATAAGTTATCTAATGAACTATTTAAAAATCTATATGAATCTATAAATCTTAAACACCCAAATTGGAATGATATATAATTCTCAGATGTTTTAGCTAACATTTTAAATTTATAAGTTGGTATTTTATCTTTTGATCTATTTGAATTCAATCTTTCTATTTCATTATTGATTTCTTCTATTTTATGGCATAGCTGTTTGATAAATGAATGTGCGTCATATCCTGATAGATTATGAAATATAACTGGTACAAAATTGATTTTCTTGGCTTGTAAGTTACAATTCTCATGTGCAGCGCCTCTAAACTTTCCATTCAAATGATCATGGTCTCTAACTTTTTTATCTTTATAATTAAATATCTTTTCACAATAATAACATTTACCTGCAAACACAAATTCTTCTTTATCTTCTTCTGTCATAATTATTTCTTTATTTGTATTCAATAATTTACTAAATCTTATTTCATATTCAATTAATAAGTCACAAAAATGATTGATAACATTTTCATTTCTATAATCATAATATTCACTTTCAATTAGTTCTGGATAATCAGATTTTATATATAACCCGAAAGCTGCGGCTGATTGATGAATCTTTTTAATTGTATTTGTTTTTTTGGGGGTTCATCTGAAAAATCATTTTCATTAGAATTTAATTTCTTTCTTTTATAATATATTTCTTTTCTATCTCGATCAGTTAGTTCTTTATTTAATGATTAAAAATCTCCATATATAACAAATGGTACTTTATTTTTGTAATCATATTTTTTGAATTCTAATATTTTATCTTTTTCATTTGGTAAAACTAATTTACAATAATCATGATTTTCACATAATTGTTTATGATTTAATAACGTTCTTTCATTACTGAATCTATGTAAACATTTTCTACAAAGATATATTTTATGGTGATCATTTTCTGATTTAAAAAATAAATCGATTTGTTAAATCCACATATAAGGATTTTCATAATATAGTATATCTATAACATCATTTGAATCATAATCTTCTGATAGGTATAAAGGTTCTAATGTATAATGTTTTATATTGTTACCTTTTGTATTTGGTAATTTGAGTAAATCAAACACATTTATCTTTATATTATTATCTCTTTCTATTTTTGGGATGTTTTTAATTCTAACAGGATACTTATCTATCTTATAATTATTTTCAAATGGTTTATAATGAGTTAATCTACAAATATTATCAGTTGCAGGATGTAAGCAACTAATTATAGCCCATAGAAAACATTTATCATCAAAATTTTGTACATTTATTGCAGCATTAGTTTTAAATGGTAGTTTAATATAACTCGATGCTTCAATATCTGGTTCTTTATAATATGATAAATTATTTTCATCAATTGGTTTTGATTTAGTTAACTGATTATATTTTGTGTTATACACATGTAAAGTCATAAATATTATCTCATCAAATATTAAACCAGATCCTTCAAAATATTTCTCTTCTATTTTAGTTTTTACTTCATTATAACATTTATCTTATTTATCATCTATATGTTGTTTAGATATAATATGTTGTGAATGAGAATTTATATTATATATTGGTTTATCTTCAGATTTTATAAACTTTACTTTAGAAGATATACTAATTTTAGGGTATTCAACATCTGTAATTATTTTTATAATATTTTTCATATTTTCTAAATGTTTTTTATTTTCTTCTAATGTTTTTCCTTTATGAAATTTAAACTCGATAGCTGCTGGACCAATATCACTTTTAAATGCTTCGGTTATCTCTATATCTTTTTTATTATCTAATGAATTAATATAATTTCTTTCATCTTCCATGTATGGTCTTTTATTGTTTAATTTATTTCTTATTCTTTTAATTGTCTTATGTTTATTATCTTTATCATTATCAAAATAATCTTCACCTAAAATATCATTATTCATATTTCCAATATGACTTTTAGATTTTAAATGTTCTTTATAATATCTTTTATCACTGAATGATTGATTACATGTATCACATTTGTATGTTTCTTTTTCATTCTTTAATTCTTCTAATTTAGTTTCTAATATATCATCTTTATATTCTAATTTCAATTTATTCTCTAAATGTGTTTTAGTTTTATTGTGTCTTGATTTTTGGGATTTATCTATATTGATATTACATGTTGGACAGTAGTACTTATTCGCTTCCATTTTAATACTAAATTTTTTTTAAAATTGATTTTAGAAGTTCAATGATTTAAATATGAATTATTTCAATCACACTTTACTAACACTTTTAATGTTTAAAAATCTAACTCATACAAATATAAATATTCAAATATGTTTAAAATATATCTATATATCTATTCTATAAGAGCTCGTTAATTACTCGTTACTTTTAGATTGAATAATCTATCAATTTATATGTTATTCATGTAAATTATGTTTATATATGAATATTTTAAGAGTAATAGGGGTAATGGGCTTTCAGGTTAAAGGTTGAGAGGTTGAGAAATTTTCCAAATGTAAAATAATAATAATTTCTACTTGAATTAGGTGTGTACGCGACTAATTCAAGTAGAAATTATTGTTATTTTCACATTTGGAAAATTTCTCGACCGTTCGACCTTTGATCTGAAAGCCCATTACCCCTATTACTAACGCGTAATTTGTGATTTTAACAAGCTTTTTAACCTCATTTCGTTGTTTACATGCTTACTGTTCAGCGTCGGCTAAATCAGCAGGTGCGCTCTGCAACGGCATTACAGGCAGAGCTGAGAAATAGCTTCTATAGAAATGCGTTGAATTTTGAGGAAACTGCGTGTATTTTCTGTTATATCTCAATGCCAGATTGTTTTACAGCTTTGAAACTGGCCAGGGAGGTAAAAGGATCTATTGTCTATTGCATAAACCTATTTCAAAGAATCAATGAGTGATTTGAATCAGCTAAATCGATAAATTGAAGATGCAGATTTCAATCCGCTGAAGCTATTAAAGTACACTATGCTAAGCTCTCAGCACGGTTACTGCTGCTGCATAGTTCACCTATAGTTCAGCACCACAAGCATACTACACATACAGCGTCTTACAAGCGTTCACAGATTTCGATCTCACAAAAGAACAAATAGATTCATATTTTTTACTATTTACTATTTTTCATAGTCATTTAAGACTAAGTAGTTTGAAAACTAACACTTCAAAATTCTACAAAAACTTAAATTTCTACAGATAAATTTCTACAGCCTTTACAACAAATATTCAAAGGAATAATATTTTTCGATTAAAGTTTCACGATGCAGAAGAGTTTCGATAGATTACATCACAAATCTTCACAAACATTATTTCTAAGTTTTAAAATAGGATGGATGAGGAAATATTCTAATTTTGTGACCACAGCCACAACCAATACGAAGTATATTTCAAGAAAACAATTGAATTGTTCTTGCGGCTAATTCTGTCTAAGTTTCATCAGTTCATAAGTCAAAATATTCTTAGATCTAACCATGATCTTACTATCACTAAATGATAATACAAAACGATGATTTAAACATCCGTGTTCCTTGCTGTCTACTAGAAAATGCCATGGATTGCTTTTCAAATCCTATTTTTGCGCTTAGTTTGAACGGATATGGTCCGTTCAACAGCTAATTATAATCATTAATATGTAGACTTTCAAAATCAAGAGGCATTTTTTCTCAATTCGAATGCCAAATAGGTATACAATTAAGTTGAATTGCTCTTGTAGCTTATTTCCTATTCATTTCTATACGAACATCTATACGAACCGTTACTTTCGTGACGTACTTCTATTAACAGACGCAGTACCACGCGTTCAGCAGAAGCAATGTATACACTGTACAGGTGCGCGAACATCAAAATCATCAATTCTGACTAGATTGAAAAGATTTTTCCAATTATGAAATCACCTAGCCTTATTGTATACTATAATATATCGTTTAGTGTAAAAAGTAGAAAATCTTTAAAAAAGAGTCAGTTACCCTTTAAGGGCTGCGAGGTTGGCAAGCCCAGCTGATCAAAATCTGTGTCTATACGGCTCTGTGGCTTAAATGACGCGGTGGGGGTATTATAATAAACCGGCCTAAAACCCAGAATTTTCGGATCCTGGGGCGTGAAAAATCTAAAATCTTTTATGCCCAATTCCAAGGGCGGCCATGTCCAAGCCTCGGAAGCCCAGGCCTCACCCCACACAGCCGGGTCTAATGCTTCCTTCCATTCCGAAGCGTAATCGGGATGTGGAGCGAGAACCACTGCATACGGGTCGTCTGGGGCTTTAAAAATCTTCGCACAGGAGCCCCTATGTTGGGTGACCCGAGGCTTTGGGACGGTTCCCCCATATTTTGAAAGAACGTCCGTAATGAGCTCCTTATAAGGCATGTCACCCGTAATCCTCGCATCGTGCACATCAGATAGTGAAGGCGAGGAGCCCCTAGGCCTACGGCCTGAAAACCGCAGCTGAACCCGACAAAACGGTGCTACGATTAGCCTGATCCTGAAAAGCCCTTCTTTCTCGGAGGGCTCGTTTTCAAAATCGTTGACGTTGCCTATCGACAATCAATCCCCTTGCTCCTCGTCCTCTTCCGAGAGCGATTCGGGGTGGGGCTCAGTCTCCTGGGAGCGAGATTTTCCCTGCTGGATTTTAGCTCTGAGCCAGTTCAACTCCGCCTTGAAAAAATCACAAATCTGCGATAAATCCCTGTCCCCCGATGTTCCAGCAGACAGCGGCGGAGGCAGAGGCTGTGGAGTAGGATCCCTAGGCTGACCTTTATGGCGCACTGGGTCCTAACCGGTGATCGCGATCTAGACCGGGACCTACTACGTCCGTGTGCTCGGGGCCCTTCTTTATAGGGACGATAATCCCTCCAGGTTCTATGAACCTGAGAGCTCGCAGACGTGACCTACGTGATCGCCTACTAGTGCAACATTGTACCTCCCTCTGTACCTGCGGGACCTAAGGCCCTCGGAAGAGGAATCCCCTGACCTCCGTGATGAGGCATTCCCTGACGATGAGACGTCAGAGGAACTCGAACGCGAGCGGGTCCGTCCTCGGGTAGACCTCCGTGACCCCTGAGGGGACCGGGATCTACGCGCAGAACTTGGGGCCGGGCCGGGTTTCGAGCGAACCGGGGTCCGGGATCTCTCGCGAGCCCAATCTTAGGCGGCCTTCTTCATCTGAGACCCATCACCGGCGGGTGGGTCCAGACTAGCCTGTCGGTCCTGGGCACCGGACTGAAGCTGCGCCTGAGCTTCGCTCTGGTCTAAGCTGCGTGGAGGAATATAGCTTGACTTAGACTTATGGGTCTGTGGTTTGTCCAGTCGAGTCCATGATTCCTCCGACCACTCCATGCATTCCCCGCAGGGGGCGGAGTGGTTGCAGCTGGTGCCCCGCTTAGCCTTTCGGCAAGCACGACAGATTTTGTGAGTCCCCTCCCCCCCAAAAAAGGGGCAAGAGCGCACCACACAACGTCCCTGTCCTTGATCGGACATCTGAAATTAATAATCTGCAACTATAAAATCTATTATAATTCAAAATAAAATTGAATACGGTATTACTTACTTGTAATAATAACTCCTCTACCGATACAATAACACCCTTTGCAGTCCCTAGAGTAACTATAATAGGGAATCGGGAGATAATAAATGGCCTACATGACCTGAACAATAAAACGATGAACAGCCACGTGCGTTGAATAAGCCGCTGTCACTTAGAAACGTGAAACCACACCCCTACGCACCGTCGAGGAGGTAAACGAAAAAAGGCCGAATTAACTAAAAATTAAATTTATATAAGTGGGCACGACTACGACCGAAAAAGATTGTAATAAAAAGGGACGATCGATGGATCGCTCTCACCTGTAAAAATGTCGATTTAGCCAGTAAAGTTAGTCGATGACGACCATCTTTCTACGCGCCATAAAACAAAGATGAGTAGGGAAGGTGGCGACAGCTGATGGTTGGCTTACTCTAAAAGTCGTTTATGGCGGGCGCCAGTTGTCTAAAGCAACTTGGCTATTATGTCAGTACAGGGAACGTTTTCTGACGGGAATACTTCCATTTGTTAATTGATTCTAAATTCAATGGAAAAATACCCTTCCAATGCTACTGAGTGAACCAAGAGTCTATTCTCATACACTAAAACAATGATAATACAATTTCAGCTAATTCTTTTTACAAATTTTCTTTTTTCATTCAAAACATTGACTATAACATGATCCTTACATTAGGTAGGGAGCATCTCAAAATTTCGATAGTTACTTCAATTAGAATAACTCGCGGAAGGTGGTGGGGGTTAAGGCCTCCCACGGATTCATCTCGACTGCCAAACTATCGATTTATTTTGGTGCAATAAAGATAGCATATTTAGAGTTTAATTGGTTTTCCACTTGTAATTTTGCTAATTTATTTTTCATTTAAAAGTTGAGATCGAAATACACTTGTGAGAATGTCTTATCTTTGTCTGTGGTCTCTCATTAGAAAATCAATAGTTCCAGTTTTGGCATGTGTCTAAAACCAATTGGACAGTAATTCTAATTGACAGAACTATTGAAATTTTTAGATGCTCCCTTAAGGTAGAATACATCGAATACAGTCTTTTATTATTCCTTTGCTGGTGTTTTCAGAACACGGAATTTGGCATAATCAAGAAATTGGGCTTGATATAGTGTATTTTCTTCATAAACATGCTGCCGCCAGTTGAATACTGGAATGATAACAGACCTTGGTGGAAAAGCACACCCCACACCCTACAGCAGATATTATCTTTTGTCCACAGGTAAACTAATAGGTATAGAGTTGCCACTTCTGCAAATGAAAAGATTTTCTAATTTGATGCCCTATCAGAGCACCTGAGGCTATATAAAATAGCCAACAATCACACTTGAAAACATTTTCTAATTAAAAGCCCTATCAGAGCACCTGAGGCTTTAAAAAATAGCCAACAATCACACTGAAATTAATGAAAAGTCACCATGCTTAATGCTGGCCACTAATAACATATAATATCAATAAACGACATAGTCATACATGTATTACACTTCAGTAGCATGTTAGCAGTGTAAGGAAAACTAGGTTAGTGGCTCAGTAACTAGGATGGTGGTCTACCTTTAGAAGCAAACGAATGATGCACGGGAAGGAATGAATGTGCAAGCAACAAATGAGTGTGTTTATTAATGAGTTTACTTTTATAACAGCGCTGAAAATGAATTTCGTCAATATCTGGAAAATCCGGACTTCTAAATTAGCAATTTAAAAATTGGGAATTCTGGAGAAGTGGCAACTCTGGATAAATGAAGAAATCCCACACTTCGAATTTGAAATTATACTATCAAATTTATTATTACGAAACCACAACGTTTCGGCTGTTGACTAACAGCCATCATCAGGTGGAATGACCAGAAAAACAAGTTACAAAGCATATAAACTCACAGGATCTAAAATAAAAGCAGTGTGTCAAAACTTAAGATAAACAGACCAAGCAATAAAACATCAAGGGTACCGTGGAAACCACAGCAATTCTAAGCAGTTCAGAGTAAAAACAAATTATGTAACTAAGTGAAGTGGACTGAAGAGGGTGGCGATAACAGAGTGACGCATAGTGACATCAACCCAAATCTAATAAAGAGTTGATGTGTCTGGATAATAATTGGTTATGGGGAGAAAAACCAGTATTTAAATTAGTAGATAAATTGGATTTCGAAAGTTTACATATAAGGGCTGATTCCACTATGTGTCTCTCATAAATATCTTTACAAGGATAAATAAGTTTCGAATTCTGAGAGTCAAATTGGTGATTGGTTGTAAAGACATGATTCGCTATTCCACTCTCAGGCTTTTGGTTGCGGATACCTACAGTGAGCTAATTGAGTCTGGGGTCTATAAGATACCATGTAAAGACTGTAATATGATGTACATCGGCGAAACGGGACGTAATCTCAGTCAGCGTATTAAAGAACACAAAATAGATATCCGCAACCAAAAGCCTGAGAGTGGAATAGCGAATCATGTCTTTACAACCAATCACCAATTTGACTTTAAGAATTCGAAACCTATTTATCCTTGTAAAGATATTCATAAGAGACACATAGTGGAATCAGCCCTTATATGTAAACTTTCGAAATCCAATTTATCTACTAATTTAAATACTGGTTTTAATCAATTATTATCCAGACACATCAACTCTTTATTAGATTTGGGTTGATGTCACTATGTGTCACTCTGTTATCGCCACCCTCTTCAGTCCACTTCACTTAGTTACATAATTTGGTTTTACTCTGAACTGTTTAGAATTGCTGTGGTTTCCACGGTACCCCTTGATGTTTTATTGCTTGGTCTGTTTATCTTAAGTTTTGACACACTGCTTTTATTTTAGATCCTGTGAGTTTATATGCTTTGTAACTTGTTTTTCTGGTCATTCCACCTGATGATGGCTGTTAGTCAACAGCCGAAACGTTGTGGTTTCGTAATAATAAATTTGATAGTATAATTTCAAATTCGAAGTGTGGGATTTCTTCATTTATCTACAGTTTACACGGATTATAGTGTTTATTCGACAACTCTGGATGTACATAAAATGTCCAATGATGTCCAATCCAAATTCCATATGAACTGATATAAGTGGGGGTTTACTGCATATAATTCCAGTCTAAAATTATATCATATACTTTTTGATTGATGTAAGGTAACTTTCAAAACGTAAATGTAGCCAATTATCAAATTGAATATTCTAATCAGCTCCGATTGTCCTTCACTGTGTCAGGCAATGATTGTCTGGATTCAAAACCAATCAGCGACGGGTATGTTGACTTATTCTGAAAGAAATTGTAGATACAATGTACTTTTTCAATGTATATTTTTTGCAAACAATGATGATTGCTAAATAGATTAAAGATATATATATATATATATATATATATATATATATATATATATATATATACATATATATACATATGGTCGTCTCTAAACATGAGTCTTTAATAAAGCGATTCTTTATTGATCTGATGATGTTGGCTAGTCTATTATAATAACCGTAGGAATGATCACTATGCGAGCAAAATGCGATATATATAACTTTTTGGACCATTAAATCATAAATCTGGCGATGCTATGTTTTAGGGAGTAATCAAAACATTATGTGGAGTCATTTTGGGCTGTGTCTCAATGTTTAAGGTGAACAGAGTTTTAATTTGAAGTTAGGCCACACCGAAAAAAAATCCTGTCTCTCGGGGAGGGCAATCACCAATATGGGTAGTTGGTTACCTAATCGATGGTGGTAAGCTTTTTATAATCGGATGGGCTTATGCCAACGTTAGGGATGACAAGGGCCAAAACACGGTTGAAAAAAGTAACATTTCAAAAATATACTTTCTATTCACTTCAGTCCACAATTAATGGCTTAATTCACAAACTAACACAGGTACCTTTCGAAATAATCCAATTTTATGTATGTTTCGAGTGATTAATCAACATTATTTTGAGAAATTAATTAATTTCTCCACAAATTTCGCCATTGGCCGCCATTTCTCTGTATTGCACATGTGGCATGATAAGACAAGGGGACCTACAATTTTTATTTTTGATGGTTTTTCAACTTATATTTCAAATCTTCGTGTTTTCCATAATAAATAATGAAATAATAAATTCTGGTAAAAGAAAAATGTGAATAAGTATTGATTTCTTAATTTTTTCAATTTCGTCGTTTCGCTTCGTTAGTTTGTGCTGTTGTCCTGGCCTCAGTTCACAGGTGCCAGCACCCTCCAGTAATTTTCCAAATGGCAGCTGTTGACTCGATGGAAATTTACTCTCACTTTACGGCCGATTTGCACATGGATTAAGATCATCAGGTGAGGTGTTATAGGCATCAGACAAACTACGAATCTGTTGTGCGTTGATTACAACAAAAATTAGACAGATATCTTTAGAGACAATGAAATGCCAGGCAAATAACTCGTCAGTCAAATTGGCTGACGAAGATTGCATACAAAAATGACCTTCCCATTCCTGACTGTGGTTTGTGAAAATATCCGATCGTGAAACTAAACCACAGACAGGTTACTGACTACAATATGGGTAGGTAGGTAGGGAATTTTTTTTCTTTTTCTAGAAAAACAATTTTGGGTATACTTATAAGAATGGGGGTAGGTCGCCGTAAATACTTTTTACAGGACCAAATTTTTAGTGAGGAATATGATTAACAGCTAGTAGACCACAATGATAAAAATCTATAATGAAATTGATGTGTTTGTATACAATTACCTATAAAAAAAAACTATATTTTGAACATATTTCACGGAATTCCTGGAATTTTACAATCCAAGGCTGCCAGCAATGTCCGATGGGCAAAGTTGTCTAAGCATGGCTGCATCATTTCCAGAATCAAATTGTTAAATCCGATGTAATGAAATATTTTTAATGATGTTGATCTCAGTGCCAACATCATGATTTGATTAAAAAGAAAAAAATAAAGGACCAATTGACCAGTGGCTCGCCAAATTGGTGTGAAGTAAAAAATCTGTCACGTAGGCTACCGGTACGCAAAAATTCATTTCATTGAAAATCAAACAAGAGAAAAATATATATAAAAAAGCACTCAATTTTGGTCAGTGCGAACTTCTAATGATAACTGACTTTTATTTAACGAGAATTTAATCTTCGAAAAAGTGATATGGGCCTTTTGTCTGAACAAATGTTCATAATTTAAATACGTCCCTTGAATGATGTAAACCGATAATATACGGTTAAAACTAGGTGAGAGCCTGGGTTTCATCATCATACGGACCAATCAGGACAGAAGCTCCCAAGTTCTTCAATTTTGAGGCCAGTGCCGGTTACTGACGAAACAAAGTTTACCGACTGACACCATTTTTGATAATTTCACGATAGGATTTCTTTACATAGCTTACATCTTCACTCAGACAAATCAGTGTTACGCGCAACCTACATCTTTGTGTGCGTACTCTATATCTGAGAAAAACACGCAGTGAACACGAGAGTATAAGGCGATATTGCCTACGCAACTGTACACGACTGTTTTCAACGCGAACGCTAATCGCTGTGCCGCAGTTAACAAAGTTACATTTCCTTCAAATGACAATCCACTACGATCATCCTATAAAGTTTATTGCCACCATAGGCTACCGCCCCCTGGCTCTTTGAAGAGACGGAACCAGTCAATTCAGAATTTATTTTACTGAAAAGCAGTTCTTAAGTTTTAGATATTTAAACTGAAAAATATAAATATTCATACAGAGATTTTACAAATGGCTGCTAACGCAAGCACCCAATGAAAGTAAAAGAAAATTCAAAGAATTTTTTAAAACGTGAAAGTAAATGTTTTGTGAAATTTTGTGTCAATAAATAATGAATTGAATTATCAGCAGCACTATGCCGCGCATGAATACCAATTTCGAGACTGATCAATGCGCTGCATACCTTGTAAAACAATGAAAACAACAACCGATATAGCCAGTATACGAAAGGAACCTAGATTTTATTACAGCAAGTTATCAATCCATGTGATAGCGATATGGGCTTGCATGCTTGCAAGCCCATGAAAATTCGATGCTATCAGTAAATCAGCCGTGTGGCGACCACGGAAGTAAATTTCCGCATTTTGAAACCACATTTTTGTCAGATATCTTGATGCAACGTTACCTTACGCACGGGATATCAAAACTGGATGAATCATTGAACATATCGCACACAATAAATCATTATATCATACGCCTTGAATATCAGTATTCGCGCTAGCAATGATGAATATCAACCTAATCAATCGTGCCGCCATTTTGTTTGTGAAATAACGCGCACCAGCTGATCCTCCTCATTCAATGTTATGACGTCATTATGGAAGTCAAAACTGGGTCAACACAAATTATACATAACCAAGATTTTGGGGGGTTTTGTCTTTGAAAGCCCATAACTACCGAACAAAGCATCGGATCTTGGCGATATGAAGTTCTTTCGAAACAGATAGCATTGAATTTTCATATGTGTTATTTTGGACAGTTAAAGATTCTGCATAAAAAAACGTGCTCAAATAAATCGAATTTTTGACACTTTTTGGTTAATTTCTCAAAAACTATGAAACCCACAGCTTTCAACTTTGTGCTTCATAAAGAAAAACAAATTACAAAATATATTTTTGCTTAAACCATTCAATTCGCCCATTACAGGGATGAAAACGGCTCATATTGAAAAAGTTGGAAAATGTTTTCAAAAAAAAGAATTTTTTTGGGGAACAAAAATCAGTAACTTTTAGCCAAAAAACTTACTTCCTTTTGGTCAAAATGTTAATAGTTTGGGCCTCAATTAGAGCCGCTTTTTGAATGAGACGCCATATTGGTTTCTCCGACTCCACAGTTGTGCTAACAACTGCCGAAAACCATCTTAAGGAGCACTCCTAACTACGGAGCGCTCTGATGTCTGATGGGACGCCCGCGATTGAGGTGATTAAAGCGATTGAGGTGATTTACACTGTTCTCAGGAATGAAGAAAATGTTAGAAAAGGTCGGAAATCCGTCTATGGTCAGAAGATTTTCATTCCTGCCATTAGTAGTGAAATTACAGGCTACTGAAATTGCGTTTGAGAATGCTAAAATAGCTTTGAGCTTAGTGTTTTAAACATACCAATCGGCCAGACCGTTAACATAGGCTCGCTAACTTGAGCCAAAAATTACGAGAATGGAGAGTTAGGTAGTCGGTCGGCTTTATACATATTTTTTAAAAAGGTTATTCCACCCAGAATTTTGAAAAAGGGCCGGTAGGCAATTATATATTATTCGGAAAATGGTTATTTAAAACGACGAAATATCGGGTTGCTCGGGCCCCGAGAAACAGGGTTTTCTTTTGAGGTGGCCATACTATGAAAATGAGAAGTGTCGGCGCTTTTTTGCCAAAACTTTTGATCCATTTTACTAGCATTGGCATGTTGTCATAGACGTCAACCAATGCTAAAAACATTGTTGTGACGTTGAGCCATGGACTGCGATAAGCACTATAGGACTGCATGATTGATACATGGTACTGATTTCCCAGTGACTCACTCTAGTCCTGTCATCATTAAAACCTTACAATATACCAGCAAAGTTTCATAGAAGTTTTCCAATAACAATTTGGCAAAGGTCTGTATCTGGAAAAGATTGCCTGCTGCAATAGCACTTACATAAAGGGCCAAACCAAACTTTTACAAGATATTGCGCAGAAGCGATGAATGACATAACTAATCAGAAGGATCTAGGAAAACTGGAAGGCTGGGTCCAGAAGAAAAGAAAAGGCGTTTCTCGGTTAAAGCAGCCTTGACTGCCCTTAGCATCAGTCCAAGGGGCTGTATATCGAGTCTGGAGAGTTTCAATTGAAACTATACTATTAACTAGCTACACACACACACCATAGCAAGAAGCCAAGGAGAAATATTATGGGATAGCTAATTATACGACAGCAACGTTATTGCCAGCTAATGACGATGTGAAAGAAAAAACCCCAAACCAAGCAGACTCGTCGTTTAGAGAGCATCTAGCCTCTCTTACCCAAAATCCCAAAGTGATTGGGTGATTATCCAAACACGTTTGTTCCAGTACACCAGACAGAAAAGATGGCAGATATTGCTGGTGGCTAAACTCAACACCGCAATTCCAGGGTATCGTATGAAAAAATCAGTGGTGATGGACCCAAATTCAGAGAATATCGGCAAAAAACAAAGCATAGGGTATACCGTAAAAACCGGCGTATAAGTCGAGGACGATTTTTAGACCTACATTTCATGATTTTAACATATATCCGGCTTATAAGTCGAGTCCCTTCTCTTAGAAGAATAATTACTTGTATCATTATATTGAATAGTTTGTTTTGATAACGATGTGCGCCTTCACGCACGCCGCCGCGCGTCGGCCTGATTCCTGCTGTGTGTTAATCAATAGACTGTTACACTCACACTAAGGTATAATACACTACCATACAGTGATACAGTAGTGCGAGTCACAGGCTATATATAGCCTAATGTATTAAGCGCTGCTATGAGCGCGCATATATGAATACATCGTTTTAAATGAATTGTTTTGTCTGGTAGAATCAATATTTCTTGTGACCTGAAAATACTTAGTAGAAAACGGTACTCAGTCGAGGTCAACAATTTAGTGGTAAAATCAAGGATCAAAAACTCGACTTATACGCTGGTTTTTACGGTATTTCTTGTAGGATATATGGTTGAATATATCGCCAATGTTCAATAAGTTCAATTCAATTGGGTTTTTCTTCATATTGGGGGCTTTTTTCAAGGCAAGATTATGAAGATAATTGATCAAGCGATACATCTAATGTAAATTGAAAAGTTCAATAATAGGCAAAGTTGACGAAATATTTTCCAGAATCTCTATTTCCAATCCATGATCCACAAGGTAGTCCATGGACAAGTTCACTTGATTCATTTTACTGATGGAGCTTAGAAATAGCCTATGTTTTTGCTTTTTAAGATATTCAGAACCTGCGCAGAGTTCAGAAACAATTGCTATCTTTCTATTGGCAAAATCAACCGGGTATTAGAATAGGACTTATCTGCATTTCCCCTCAACCAGATGAGTATGAGATGATCTTTATTTAAGTTAGTTCCATTGCATAACTTACCAATTTAGCCGCTCTTTCAAGTAGAATGTCCCATGTCCACCAATCAACCTAGAAAACGATACAATTTTGGCATTAATAACATGGTATGAAAAACTATCACCGAACACCTGTCAACTATACACCGTACACATAGCCAGCTTTGATGTGATGACACTGGCAGCCATCAGAAATTGACTTAATTCTATCCTGCATAATTCCAATTATTTCTATCTGCGAATTTAATTCCAATCATTTCTATCTGTGAATTGCCAAGACAAATGATAATACAAGAAGCAATCAGTTAAGTCAATTTCTGAGCGGTAAATGGTTTGAAACCCTCCCTGTAGGAGGAAGCCCTAAGATGGTAAAACTCCTAGTAATGATCAAAGGGTAGAAGGTCCACAGAAAAACATGTTAATCAAAAATTCAAACAAAAACAGAGAAATCCTTTTGCCTTTGCTAACGCTGTAGATGCATTGATCTTAATCGAATCCGGATCGGTTTAATGTCGATTCATGTTGCACATACCTAGATGGATGATAACTTTTTTCTGAATTCAATTTGGGTAGAATTAATGTATCCAGATGATTGTCAAAATTTTCATAGCCACCCCGGGGCGCAGAAAACATGATAGTTTTTACTGAAAGGGATGTCTCTAAATTACCACACTCGTTATTTTACGGAATCTGACTTAACTTACCCAGAGCTGTTTCGGAGTTGATAGGCCTTGTATTCGAAACAAACAGCCATAATCTGGGGTGTCTATAGGATTTACCTAATAAAAAAAATTATAATCATTCATAAGATAACCTGAATGAAAGGGGTTTACATGTGAAAGAAAGGGATGCATGACTCATCTGAATTAAGTTACACGTACCCCCCTTCAACGATATGCCTATGTCACAATTAATGAACTTACGCCAACTATGCTATATCTCCCTATTTGAGATGTATTACTAATCATAGGTCCATTACTGATATCTATATGATCTTTCACCCTGTAGAGCGTTACATTATTACCAGTCTCCGATTTAGCAGCGATTGCAGGAATCTGTTGAGATTTATATCTGAAAAATTATAACAAAGATGTTATCTTGATCGACATTCTTGTCAGCTGCCAAATTGTGAATGAGCCTGCTCTACTCAGTAGCAGCTAGGCCTAAAAAAATTGTTTCCTGTTACCTGACAGACCCACGGTAAAAAGTGACCACTTGAAATCTTTAATAAGCGTAGTAAAAAAAATAAGTCCACCGACTGTGATAAAGAATGAATAAATAGCCCATGGGCAAAGTGGTTTACCTTGAAAACTGGAGCTTGTTTGGCAAGGGCATTTATGAACTAGGGGTCCAGGGACACCATGCCCACAAAAACCAATGACCTTGAAACTCACCACAATCATAAAACATTTCAGCAGCTACGATTTTGTAATTGATTGTGATAACAAAATATGCCTCGTTACCAATTTAATATGGAAATACTAAGTTATTCTACTATTCAACGCCCTCTGGTGACCATATTCAAAACCCAATAACCTTGTAACTCACCATAATTGTAGAACATATCATGAACTACAACTTTGCAATTGATCATGGTAACAAAATATGCCTAGGTACCAATATAATAAGGAAATACTAGGTTATTCTACTATTCAACGCCCCCTGGTGACCATATAGAATAACTTATTTCCTTAAAACTCACCACAATCATAGACGATGTCATGAGCTACAACTTTGCAATTGATTGTGGTAACGAAATATGTATTGGTACAAATATAATATAGAAATACTAAGATATTGTATTATTCAATGCCCCCTGGTGGCCAATGAACTTGAAACTCATCACAATCATAGAACACGTTATAAGCTACAACATTCTAATTCATTGTTGTAACAAAATATGCTTAGGTATCAATATAATGTATCAAAAGGTAAGGTATCAAAAAACTTTTTCCCAGCTACGAATGAGTACTAATGACACCAAGATGGCCGCCAATTGCGTCATAATTGGCTGATCAAAAATACCTGTCTCAGGTATAAAACATCCATTTACAAAGAATACCCATCAGCAATTGCAATGAGAAATGGCAAACCAGTAGGAAGCTACAGGACTCAGAATTCGGGCCAAAATTAACATTTTTGGGAACTTAAAAGGTCTTAGGACGACCATCTTGAGTCCGATCAACCCAATTTTTGTTATGCTGATATATACAAATATATACAAAGGATCAAGGTAATTGATCAAGGCTTCTTCAAAATTTCCCTCAAAAAGTTCAAAAACGTGTAATAAGTGCGGATTTTGGCGAACAACAATGGCTGCCAGTCGGCCATCTTGATTCTGACAGGGCCAGTTTTTTCGGGCTGAAGATGTGTCTAGGGTAGATACAAGTATAAACCAAATATCAAGACATTACCTAGAAGCGTCTTCAAAACTTCCCAAAATAACTGGATTCCGTCTACGGACGGGCGGACGACTAAAGTCCCAAGTGGGCTAAAAATCTTTACAATTCTTGAGATCAAAGTTCTATTTCATCTATTTCAATTAATTATTTTGTAGTCAAAAAAGGTTAACAAGAAACACATTTCTTATTATGGACTTTCCTAAACTTACATGAGTCTATGTTTAATCAGCATCAAAATTAAATTGTAACACTATTAAGCAGAACAAATGAAAAAGAGTGAAATGGATTGAATCCAAATGATGGGAGAAAACTGACTTTTTACAGACAATAAGATCGAAAATAAGGACAGAAAATATGAAGAAAAAATCTCTTTTTTCAAATTATGAATGGAAATGAATACCTATATTCAAAGATTTTTTGCAGAATTTCAGAGAATCCGTGCTCCAAGTAATCAAAAAGCCCAAGATGAAAGTCAGTGTTCTCCACGGGCTGTTTTAGCAGGGCGGGTCGCCCTGCTAAAATTTAATGCTACCATGCTAAAATCTCAGCGCCCTGCCTAATGTTTTTTACTGCCCTGCTTAAATTTTTTTCGGTTTCGTTGTGGTATGCGTAATTTACGGGAAGCTAAATCAACAAGATGTGCCTACAAAGTTATGAAATCGGATGCGTGAAATGTTCTAGTAGTTGGAACGTAGCCAACTTCTAAGATAACGGCGGTCTCTAGAATGATTGGCAGCTCAGTGTTCGGAGCCTACTATCAATATCTACGAGAGCGCTCACTGCATATGGCACGTGTCTCTGATCAATAACGTTTGTTTAGCGTCGGAGGATCATCAATAAATGCATGCGCAAATGAAGTTTATATACATTTTTGTTGACTGCATCATTGATATTGTGTCATATAATATCTAGCAGGATTTTTTTTGAGCTGAGTAAAGGTAACACATCAAAAAAATTATATGTAGCAGTGATAGTCAGCCTCAACGTGAGTGTGACATTGTATTCATATCCCTGGCCAAGTGCCAAGTACCTGGTTTCCTGAAAAACTACAACTAAGCCACGTATTGAGGCATGTTCTTCTCACTACACGCCACGCTGCCTCGGCGCTGTTGCTTGTAAAATATCTTATCTAATATGTCCCATTTGATTTCATCGAAATAGACTTTACTCTTCAAAATCGTCTCGCTTTATTTTCTAAAAAAATTGCATGTAAGTTGTTCATGCATTCATTCTCTTCAGTGCGTAGGTCGTCGTCAGTTTCTCTAAAAATAGACAACCATCATAGTAACTGAGCCACTCGCCCAGTTTTAGTTGATAGATTTATTGTGATATTTGGCGTCCAGCATAAAAACCATCTGTGACTTTTCATTATGATAATCATTCTTATTCCGGGATGCAATAAAGATTGTACATAAAAGGTTTAACTGCCTTGTTGTTCCTGATGGATGGAATCCTGCACCGCTGGTGTAAATGCTAGTTCCCAACCAGCCTGCCGATACAACAAACCAGCCGGTTACACACCACAAAGCAGCAAGTATAATGTATCACGCACGTGTGTGAAGCATGAATATATGTAAAAGGGCAGGCCCAGCTAACAAAAAAACGTCCAAAGAACGTTTTCTAAAAGTTTTTCACTAACGTTTTAACGTTAATGTTGAACGTTCGTGCAACGTTTGTAGAACGTTTTTTTGTAAATGTATTTAAGGTTCACAGAACGTTTTTGATAACGTTGACTGAACGTTACTTCACAACCTCTCTGCAACCATTGAGCTTGATAAAAACGTTCTAATAATGTTCATATGACGTTACATTATAACCATGATGTCCTCTTTCATGATCTCGAATAAATCCCTTTCAACTAACTAATATTTGAATTATTTTACCTAACTTTTATTTTGTAACTACGTATATATACATGTATAATATCGAAATTATTCACTCGTAAGTTAGTTCTCCAGTGCACCACTCGTCGTGGTTACAGCGTAGCTGGCAGCCTTTGTGATTCCTAAAATAAAAAGGAAATAATATAGAAACTTTTATTTTCACAGTTGTGTTAAGCCTTGAAGTTCATTTCATCCATACATACAGGGATTGTTATGCTTGTTATTGGAGAACAACAGTTTAGGTCATTTCATTGATATAAAACCCGACGAAAAGGTCTCTAACGTGGGTTTCTACATAAAAGATTGTTTCAAAAACATTCTATTGGTATTTTTCCATATATTGAAAGTATCAAAATTTGTGGATTGAATAACGTACCTTAGTAAATAAATGATTCTTAAATCCCTTAAACACGCCGCTTAAAGCTGATTGCTGAACAATGGCGAACACTTCCTGTTTTGATATGTCACGATATCCATCAGTTTCGAATCCCATATTTTTCTTTACTCCCGAAAGTTTGAATCTTGCTTTCCAATGGTATTAAACCATAGGAATCCACGTCGGGATTTGCTTAAAACGGGCTATATTGATGATATCTGACTTAACTAATAATTTGCTGCAGGCTCTTGGATGACAATGTTTAGAAAATCACACAACTTTCACGAACGTTTCCGAATGTTGTATGAACGTTGTGTGCTAGCTGGGTGTGTTCTTCCGAAACGAAATATAGTTCCAACAACAAATAAGTAACTAAATTAATAAATAAGCAATGGATTCTGATGAAATTCAATAGGGTTAGAGATTTTATTACTGCATTGAATGTTTTGAAAGTTCCAAAGAGAAACTAAGCCTCGTTTGAAAGTTATCTTGTACCAAAGGAAGAAAGTTTCATATGCGATAGCAAAATGGACCAGCCAAAGCGAAAGTCCATAAAAATAGACATTTAAGGTAGGGTACAGGTAGGTGGGGAAACTATTTTATTTTTTGGAAGAATATTTTTCACAATATGAGAAATATTCAGATAACATTCATATATTGCCAATTAGAGGGTGGCTGAATATTGAAAGTCTTGACAAACTCTTCCAATGTAGGGCTGGCTGCAGAAGCTACCCAAATGCAATACACACTGGTAGTGCAAGAGCCTGCGCAGCAAACCAGTTAAAACCAATCCACACTCATCCAGAAACATGATGTGTTTAATCTAATGTGTGTGGGGCTAAAATCTCGAAAGAAATTTAGTTATCTAGATTTTTGTCTAGTTTTCCAACTGCTAACCACAACATCTGGCCGGGAAGTAGAGTAAACCACTAGTCTACTCAAGATACAGGGGCGTTGGAAGCAATTTTTGATTGCCGCGACCAAATGTCGATTTTGGACAGATTCTAAATATTGCGACGGCGAATTTACTTAATTTCTTCAAAAATGTGGTATTCAAAGAAAAAAAAATGTCACTGAGGTACTGGGGTGGAATTTCAAAATATCTCCAGCACTTATGGTTAACATTTGGCAGCATTGAAAAGGATAAACTTATTCAGCCATTCATCAAATCAGTTAAGATTTCTACAGTTATGAGAATAAATTGATGCTAAGCCCTTACATTTTTCAGATGTACTGCGTTATTAATGAGAATAGGATACAGCATAGGAGCAACTTAACTTCATATATGTTTCATTTCATTTCGTTAAATCTTTTAAAAAACATACTACATTGTGGTAAACAGAAGACATTGTAATATCCCAATGAACTTGTTTGTAGATGCTAAATCCCTAACCAGGGTGGGTTCAAGATATAAAGTTTTAAGGCGCTCAAATTGATGAATAAAGGTCCAATGGCCCTGTGGCTCACCATCAAATCATTGAGTGTATATTGTCAAAAATATTATACTAACTATAGATCAATTTGGATTGCAATCGAATGTAGAATAGATCACCGAATTAAGACCATCAACTGACGATATGCTGAACAAACTCTTAAAACAACAATATTTTATTCTAAATCTAATCACTTCATTAATTCTTAGCCCTTTATTACTCGATTAATACATACAAGATATTATTATACTCGCAATTTCCAAACTTTTTCATCCTTGAATTAAATTAAAATACGCGCCCAATGCTCCACTTCTCCCAGTCTCATCTGTGTTTGTGTACATTCTCTATGGATCGCTTTGCACGGATTTTCATAGTACGATAGCGATATATATATATAAGGGTATATGTGTGTAGATTAGCTCCCACCTCTAAATCAGTTGAAAAAGCTGACTGTTGATTCGATGAAAAGCTGAGAGCATTCAACTGCCCGCTATTGTCTACAGACTATTTAGTCCATTATTAATTTATCACCGCTCACAATTCCACCAAAGAACGTACTAAAATTGAATAGAGTAGAGCAGTAACACTGTTCACAAAAAGCCGACGACTGCGGTTAAACCATACAGGTTAGCAGGTCTTTAAGGCATTGACAAGACAAATCTAAGCCAAAACTCCATTGGAATCGCCATACTTGCTAGATTGGATACTGAATTGAATAGCCTACTCGGTTATATTCGTAACACCGAACAAATTATAAGCGAACATACGATACCTAGTCAAATGAAATGCTCGCCATTTTGTTTTGGTTTCCACATTGGGTTTTCCAATGGGTTTCCCAATTACATCAGAAGATCCCGGAATTTCCCATATATCCAACAAACAGCCAATCACGTTCAATGTAGCTCAGGTAACAAGGTCAACTCAGAAAAATAGAAGCGAGAAAGTTTAGGGCGTTTACAAAGTGAGGGCCTGTTGGTCGAATATAAAGTGAGGGCCTGTTGGTCGAAAAGTACATCCAGACTTCCAGGAAGGATTGAACTTTTATATATTTCAATTCCAAGTATGCAAATTCTCATATGTGAAAACATGCCATTACTTAGTGCTAAAACGCAGGGTTTTTACGTGTTTTTCAAGAATAAGTCCCCTAAAAATAACTCGATCATTATGAAATCTTTGTGGGCTCGAGAACTCATTAAGCCAAACCATGGTACCGAAAATCAACACTATTGGTTCAACAGCCTATGTTTGTGCCTTGCTGACACACCGGTACTCTATTCATTTTCAATGAAAACTGCTTCACCAGACGGTTTGCATAGGCAAACCTACGGTTCGCCAAAAACTAAACTGGAAAAATCAAATCTCCACAATGATCAACCTTCTACCCCACAGGTTCACTGATCTTTTTGAGTAAAATGCATCAATTCATAATCAACATACTAGATCTAGGACTAATCTCTGTTTGAGTTATTACTATACTAATGTTTAAAGATTTCCACTGGGAGTAAAGGGTCCCAAACTTTGGAATCAAATAAGTCAGTCAATAAAAACCTTTAAAAGTTTAAAAATTTTTAAAAGTTTGAATATTTTGAATATTTTTATTTATTATTATTATCATTATTATTATTATTATTATTATTATTATTATTATTATCATCATTATTATATTCTTTTTCACACTGGATCTTACTGAAAGGATATAAACAACTGCAACTTACTTTCACTGTCGGTGAAACCATTCTGTATCACAAGTACTACGCTGCATTGACAAATACTGTATATAATATTAATCAGAATTGCACTGTTTACTCACTGTGAGCCTCTAAACAGCGAAATTTAAGCCCGATTCAAACAGTATCCATCTACGTATGTGTATTGCCTACGTGCCATTCCCACAGCGCGTCAGTACGTGTGTTCGTGTCAGTGTCCCTATAAGCAGTGATAGAGCTGTGTACTACATCTGTAGTTTTTTAGTATTTTTCATCTCTGCTACTATATAGGTGGCGCACTGAATGAGGTCAGTCTCGAGTGAATGCAACTACATCTGTAGTTTTTTAGTATTTTTCATCTTTGCTACTATATAGGTGGCGCACTGAATGAGGTCAGTCTCGAGTGAATGCAACTGAGGAATTTTTATAGCCTTGTTTGTGCCGCATACAAGCAATAGCATCCTTGCAGTAACTTCCCTGGATAGAGCTAATGAATGCAGCTATCTATATGTGAGAGCCTGAATGACTATATTCTGCTAGCATTGCAATATTCCTCGACAGATTTACATGAAACTTTCGTGAGATGTACGGAACACAGGTACCTTGAGGTAAGTCGAAATCTTTGATTGGGGACCCTGCTCACCCACCAGGGGGCGTTTTACTTTTGAAAATTCTGACATCGAAAAGTCAGTGTGAGAAAAATTTTTGTCTTTGAGTTTTCTGCTTCGGCCGAGCACGAAAGTTGTTCTTGACAGCCTTGTTTGTGTTTGTGCCGTATACACAAGTTAGAGAGCATCATATATAGCTTTGAATTCGGCAACACAAGTAAGTGAGCATTATATATCATCCTTCCTCTGCAGGGACTCGAACCTGATGGCATCGCTACACTCAGCCACGGCACGAACCCCTGCATCAGTAGACCGGGTGCGCAGGTACATGCGCAGCTTTCCGAAAGAAAACTGGCGGCACCAATCCGATTGCTCGTTGTATAATCGTTGAGGCAAATTTCAAGGAAGAACTATAAATGGGAAAACCCAGGCTTAAATAAAACGGGATTTCTGATTGGCTTAAAATCACATCATCTGAACTGCGCATGTATCTGCGCACACGGTCGATTATGGCAGGGTTTCGTGCCGTGGCAATCTCGATGCCATCAGGTTCGAATCCCTGCCGGGGGAGGATGATTATATATAGGCTTTAATACGAATTTGGCTAGAAACAAGAATATTGCTTGACGGATTTACTTGAAACTTACGTGAGATGTCAGAACACTGGTGCCTTGAGGTAAGTCTAATGGCTCTTTAATTGGGGACCTCGATACCCACCAGGGGTGTGTTTTACTTTTGAAAATTCTGACATCCAAAAAGTGCTGTGTGAGAATGATGTATGGGTTAACTATGTTACTCATATGGTTCTCCAGTAGCGTCAACTATAAGAAGCTGGAAAACGCATTTTCATCTATATCGACTAAGCGAATATTGGGATTTCTATTAAAATTGATACGCATGTACCTGGCTACAAAATACAATGAACCCCTCTCTAAGGGGCGTATATTTTGAAAACTAATTTCAGCAACAATTTTTTGCATGTAATGCGGTCTGTTTTTTTCGAAAATCACAAAACTTGGTATATGTACAAAGACATGTGTGTAATATGCCAACCTGCATGATTAGTTCATACAACTGCCACCAGGGGACAGTGAAAACAACGATTTTTGCTCCTAGGTCCTTAACCGTTGGTGATAGAATCGAGGTTGCAATGTGTGGTTAGTAGCCCTTTACAAGACACTTGTATTGATGTATGGTTTAAGTAGGTAACTCATATGGTGCTTCAGTAGCGCCACCTACAAGTTGTGGGAAATGCATTTTCATTGATATTTACTGGGCAGATGAAGGGATTGCTATGAGAATTGATATACATGTACCTGGATATAAGATAAAACGAACCCCTAACAAAATTAGTTCCTATTCTAACCACTAGGGGCCTAAATGTTGAAAACTCATTGAAGCATCCATTTTGTCGATTGTAATTCAGTAGTATCCTAACCGGCAAAATTAGTTGATACAACTGCCGCTTGGGCATGGTAAAAGTACCGTATCTTCGTTATTCTCGGTGTCATTTCCCCTAACCTTGGTACATAAGAACTTTTCGCGTAGTTGCCCATGTGAATCAACATAACCATGTTATCAGCTGACCCCCTAGGTGGCACACCTTATCCAGCAAGGCAGAAACCCGTAATCGCTGCTTTACAGCTATATTTCTCTTTTGTTCTTTCACTTTTAGCTGCTATATTCATTCAACATACTAGGGTATTTAAATATTTCTGTATTTATGGCAGTTAATTTTGAAAAGTAGTTCTCTATCAGCAAACCACTACATTTTATATATAAAGCATTCCTTTTCAAGGTTTCAATTTTAACAAGCCTTGAATTTTCTGAAACCCCAGTTTTATATAACAACATTATGTTTTATTTCTCACATTGTACACATTGTTACGATTTAATACTGAAATAAATAAATAAACAAATAAATTCATAATGCCATGGCATCTGCGCCCAAAATTTGTTACAACTGTGTTACTGTGTTTTTAACACGGGTCGTATGTAAACAGGTATGAGTATTATACATAAATTTTGGAGCCACCAAATCTAACCACAAATACACCCTTCTCACAAGTTTCAATGGCAATAAAATTTCATCGTGTTTCAAATACGTTGCTAGATTCAAAATTAAAACAATGAAGATCAACAAATTCATACTTTAACATTTTCAAGATACTCACTGGTTATCCTTGAACATGTCGACTGCAAGAGATGCGTCCACGTCTAATCTTTGGAATCTCAGTTCTTCTGCCATTAATCCTGTAGCAATTTGTGTTAAAGCTATCAATTCTCCCTAGAATTATGACAAGAGATCCAAGGAGGATCATATTTAAGCCCAGAATGCTATGTTTGTACCTGGGTTTTGATTATCATCTGATTTATACATCTTTAACCTATAGCCTAAGTACTCAGGAACTACTAGGTACTACGTAGAATTGCTCAGGTTTCTATGGTTCTTCTTGATGTTTTTATTGCTTGGTCTGTTTATCTTTAGTTTTGACACACTGCTTCTATTTTAGATCCTGTGAGTATATATGCTTTGTTACTTGTTTTTCTGGTCATTCCACCTGATGATGGCTGTTAGTCAACAGCCGAAATGTTGTGGTTTCATAATAATAAATTTGATCGCATAATTCTAAATTCAAAGTGTGGGATTTTCTTCATTTATCTCACTACGTAGTGTCTATTACTCCGCAGGAATTTCATGGGAAAATCCAAATTCATAAGGATACAGAATAGCTCATTCTCAGTTTATCTTCATGTATAACAAGTTTGTATTATTTGAAGTAAATAGTCAAGGCTTTTGTCACCCTGATATAAAACGCATATTTTATAATCATATAGATCTACAATGCCATATCGAACAGTTCATAATATTTCATAGCTCTACTACATATTAATAATAATGACAATAATAATAATAATAATATAATGTAATATAACTTATGACTATAGTGTCAATATGTGCTTTATCATTATCAACATGTCAGACTACTCAATATGTATTCACAGTAATTAGCTATAGTCAGTGGTCATCGATTATTAATTAATGTCTCTCAACCATGTCACTAGGTGTTTGTTTGTGAGTCCTGATGTCTACAACTTGTCTGACACCTAGTTCTCACATTATACTCATGATTCTGTATATAAAGACTACGTTAAGTTATGATAACCATTCTCATTCCGGGATGCAATAAAGATTGTACATATAAGGTTTAACTGCCTTGTTGTTCCTGATGGATGGAATCCTGTACCGCTGGCGTAAATGCTAGTTCCCCCGCCAGCCTGCCGATACAACAACCAGCCGGTTACACTTTCATATGATTTAAGATTTGATGAAGTGGGCAAACAAAATCGTGTCCTTTAGCAATTTTCTAAGAGGACGTTGTACCCACATGTGTACATGTCATTAAAAAAATTTGACTTAATTTTTGACACTAAAAACAGTCCCACAATTCAGTTAGTTTCTGGGAAGAAGGTTGCTTTATTCAAGTATGGCATATTTATGACAGGGAGATGGTTGTTTTCCAGTTTTTTTTTCTCGACCAGCAACTATTGGGAACCATTTATCCGTGTCGGATTAACAGTGCTTGGTAGCGTGGCCCCTATAAATGGCCATGCATTCACGGACCAGGCACTCTTGATCGTACCGGACCCGGACCTCAGTTATTCTCAGTTAACCTGGGTAAAGTATAATTTCCAGGACTTTCCTTCAGTAATTTAGGCTAATTTTAGGTATCATATACTATATTATTTTCGGTCTTGTATATATTTATAATTCTTAATACATTTAGTTTATCAAATTCCGTTTTCCTTTATTATTTGGGTTCAAGTCCAGTATAGTGTGGAATAGTTCCCCGCTCAAAGATACATTTTTAGAAAAGAAGTGATTCGGCAGCGTACTTTTCAAGACAAACCAACAAACCGACATACCGACAAACCAACATACTCGTAGTCCCTCGATCCAGCCACGGGTAATCCACGGTGTACATTGATACTGTAATTACGGTCTCTCTGAACCAGCAGATTTTCTAAATGTATTTTCTATCCTATTTGAAACTTAAAATTAGTTATTAGGTTACTGTCAATAAAGAATTGAACCTGAATGCACATGTACCGATAATTCGTCCAAAAGAGGAATGCTCCGAGAATATCAGGTCCGAGTCCAAGACTTCACGAGTCCGGCGTTCGCGAGTCCTACAGGTTTACGAG